>NC_045152.1:18570966-18682695 GCF_900700415.2 Clupea harengus
TGATGTCCATATTAAAACCGAGCACAGGGCTTGAGGACAACATCGATCTTTGATTCTGACCACTTTCTCTTTTTTCCTGTCTGTCTCTCATGGTCTCTGTCTTCCTGTCTGTCTCTCATGGTCTCTGTCTTCCTGTCTGTCTCTCATGGTCTCCCTCTCTGGTTTTGTAGCATCCCTCGCTCCTACTCCCACTTAGTTGCGGGTCGTTCATGCAAAGCTGATTCCGGCTGCAGTAGGGCTGTGCTGTCACCAGAGGGAGCTGTGCTGGCCCACTGCCCTGACGGGGGACGCAAGGACGTCAGGAATGCTGTGGAGGCAGCCATTAAAGCACAGCCAAGGTGAGCCAATATCATGGCTCTTATCAAACACAGAGGGGGTTGAGCCCAGGTGGGCAGAGACCTGGGCAGCACTGATCTACAGTGTGTGTGTGTGTGTGTGTGTGTGTGTGTGTGTGTGTGTACATGTGTATGTGTGTGTACGTGTGTGTGTAAGGGGCAAGTGTATGTATTTGAAGATCATCATCTCATTCTATTTTCTGCAGCTGGATGAAGAAGAGTCCTTCTGCACGCGCTCAGTCCCTTTATTCTCTAGCTGGCCTCCTTGTGCAGAAAAGGCAGCCACTGGTCACATCAATTCAAACCCAAACTGGCCTCACGTTGGAGGAGGCCAATCAGGAAGTAGACCTCAGCATTTCAAGGCTCTACGAGTGGGCAGCCCGCTGTGACAAAGATATGTGTGGAGTGCCGGTAAGCCTTCATTTTCATGTCATTCTTTCACATTTCACAGATGCCTTGCCAAACAAGTTTACTTTTTCTTTTTCTAATTAGATGTCCTTTTTCATTTCAGCTCCTCCCTCAGTCAGGCTCTGCTCTCTCTATCTCTGAGCCAGTCGGAGTTCTAGGTGTGGTGCTTCCTGACTCGAAGTCCCTCCTGCCTTTGGTTTCACTGCTAGGAGCAGCAGTTGCCATGGGCAATGCTGTTGTAATGGTGCCAAGTGAGAAATACCCTCTACCTGCTCTAGAGTTTATTCAGGTGGGTTTCATATGATGTACACTGTATTCATATATGTATTCAAGTCCTTTTTATTGTCAGATACACAGAACAACACAGGGTCAGACTGGACACTGAAATTCTTGTGACAACAACCTAACATTTTATTACAATGGGAATTAATTTATGTGTGAGTGTGTGCGTATGAGTATAAGTGTTTGAGTGTGTGCATATGAGTATGGATGTGTGAGTATGGATGTGTGAGTGTGTGCATATGAGTGTGAGTGTTTGAGTATGGATGTGTGAGTGTGTGCATATGAGTGTGAGTGTTTGAGTGTGTGCATATGAGTATGAATGTTTGAGTGTGTGCATATGAGTATGAATGTTTGAGTGTGTGCATATGAGTATGAATGTTTGAGTGTGTGCATATGAGTATGAATGTTTGAGTATATGCATATGAGTATGAGTGTTTGAGTGTGTGCATATGAGTATGAGTGTTTGAGTGTTTGCATATGAGTAAGTGTTTGAGTGTGTGCATATGAGTATGAGTGTGAGTGTGTGCATATGAGTGTGAGTGTTTGAGTGTGTGCATATGAGTAAGTGTTTGAGTGTGTGCATATGAGTATGAGTGTGAGTGTGTGCATATGAGTATGAATGTTTGAGTGTGTGCATATGAGTGTGAGTGTGTGCATATGAGTATGAATGTTTGAGTGTGTGCAAATTAGTATGAGTGTTTGAGTGTGTGCATATGAGTGAGTGTTTGAGTATGGATGTGTGAGTGTGTGCATATGAGTATGAGTGTGAGTGTGTGCATATGAGTATGAGTGTTTGAGTGTGTTTCTTCTGTGATTTTTTATAGATTCTTCAGAGTTCTGATCTCCCAGGAGGTGTGGTCAGTATTATCAGTGGAGGCAGAGATCAGCTGACACAGGCGTTAGCCAATCACAGTGTCATCCAGGCTGTATGGTACTGGGGCAGTAAGAAAGTAAGTCTCTCCAGTATACCTATGTGATTTCATCTTGGACCCTATTTTGAGGATGATAATGGCTGGCGGAAAGGGCCGATTCCACCTGGTTGGGTTGTCTACACCAGCGGTCAACTGAATTCTCCGCCAAGGCGTTGAATTTTGAATATGGGCATGACAAAATATTCTACTCTGACATGGAACATTAGAGTGCGACAATCATAAATTCATTCAATCAAAAAGTCTGATTTATATATCTGGCAATTAATATCACGTTCCCTGTTTTGGAAGAGTGGCACATTATGCCTACATCTTTCTGTAATTAGCCGGGAAGCAGGGGCAAACCTGTGTTATGAGTTACAGCAATCTATCTCGGCTATCCTCACACATAACCTGGCAGGCTTTTAAAAAAGAATTAAATGTATTTTATTTTAACGGTTAAACCCCTTGAAAGACTCGAGCATCTGGGAAAAGGTAGGCCTAGTCTACTGATCTTGTTATTTCTAGTCACATAGTGTAGTCTAATTAGAGCAGAACAAAACATGCCACGCAACAGTGCAATTTCTGCAAAAGATCTCTTTTCCGTGACGGAATGCTGAGATTGCATTCAGGTTGGTATAGGTGTTCAAATTCCTTTGAAGTAGTCACACAAATGTCAGCACGCCACAGTTCAAGTGGTTTGCGCTGAATGTTCTCCTTGTGCCAAATGTTCTGAAATAAATACTTCAGAATTTACGGGAGATTGACTATCCATCTCAGTAAAAATAATGTCGGGCTGTCATGAAATCTAAGGCAGCAAACACTTTATCTTTTACTGGCTGAAAATCACATAGGCTATCCTGTTAAACAGTATAACAGTCAGTTCAAAGGGATGTGTTAGGACATTTTCAAACAGTTCTGACAAGCTACAATTATGTCTCAACAAATGTATTTGTTTGGAACAAAAGAAGCGCTACAGTTTATTCCTTGTATTCCATGTCGAGGGATTGCTCGACAACACTATTGGTCGGCTTTAACCAAACCTTTCACTTATTAACTTCGGCCTGGCGCTGCCCACCGAGTGCCTCTGATGACACCTTTACCGCTCTCTTCATTGCTTGAGCAACATTGCGCATGTGCTTCCGTTTCCGCCAGTTGTTTTCGTCCTCAAAATAGGGGCCCTTGACTTACACAAACATACACAGAACTATCAAAACAGCTGAAATAGGGGCCCTTGACTTACACAGACATACACAGAACTATCAACACAGCTGAAACGTGTTGATCGCACTCTGTGTCAAGCTGTAAACGTGACTGCAAGTCGAAAGACAATTGGACTCAAAACTCATTGAAAATGTGATGAGACCTCAACAGTTAGACCTTACCCAAGTGCCCAAACAACAAGCCTATAAACATCTCCCCCTTATTTTACATTTGTCCCACTCTTGCCCTCTCTATTGACTTGACTGCCAGTGGCGTCAATCCTGTGAGGGGACAAAACATCTTAATCCTGCTCTTGTGTTGTAGCATAATGTCTATCTCTTTTGTGGACTTAAATGTATCTCCTCTCTCTCTCTCTCTCTCTCTCTCTCTCTCTCTCTCTCTAGGGCTGTCAGTTTCTGCAGCATACCTGCGCTAGCCCTTTGAAGCGCCTGTGGCTTCACTGTGAGGGAGATGAGCAGAAGGCCGGAGAAGGAGGACTCTGGAGTCTCCCTCAGCCCTCGCTCATGGAGGAGATGTGGAGGCAGGCCGTCGTCTGGAAGAGTGTGTGGATCCCAACTGCCTAAAGAGTTGGCCTGAAATTATATACTTAGTAGGGATCACCCAGATTAAAGAAGAATACAAATATATTTTCCTTTTTTTTTTGTTAAGTAAGAAGGGCATGGGGGGGGGGGGGGGGGTTATTTTAGGTTATGGCTGGTGCAGAGATTATGTAACACACTTAGCTACATGTGAAACAGTCATTTGGGGGATTTTTTTTAGGTGAGGATCAGGATGAAGCTCCTCATACACTTCTGTTTTTTATGGTCACATGGAAAGTTGTGGCTGTAAGAAATAAGGAACAAAGGTTGTCCTCGCAGTAAGGCATGTGATTTGTGGTCCTTTAGCACATCTTGGAAGGGGTGTATGACCTCGCAAAAACACATTTTTACTTCGGTTGTCGACATTTTTCTCATGATCAAAGGGTCCTGCGTTGTGATTTGTGAACTGAGTGAACTGAGCCATAATGTGCTATCGCATGATTTGGAATACAGTTGATAACAATAGAAAGACAAGGCAAATGTTGGGCTGAGAGGCCACGGGATCCCCACAGCTACCTCGTACACTGCAGTGGCATACTTACGTAAATAATTCATCATACTGCCTTAACATATTAGTGTTAATATAGAAACTGGGATATTGGAATGCTGCCAAAAATTAAATGAATTCGCCTCAGGATTAGATTCTAATAATATGCTGCAGAGCAGATTTTTTCCCATCATCACAATTGAAGGATTGAATGGATTGAAGGAACTAACTGGTGTGTGTTTAAAAATGCATCTTGAAGAATCCCTTATATTTTTTAAATGTGTAGAGAAATCATGGTTGTAATAAAGTGGTGTGGTGAACATGAAGCAGTTTTGCAAAAGCAAGTGTCATGAGGCCCGTGTGCAGAGACAAGTTTCTTGTTAGGTCAGGCAGAAAAGCCTGTGTGCAAAGGTGAGTGTCTTGTAAGGTCAAGAAGAAAGACCTGTTTTCGAAAACAGGCCTACAGGTGCAGGCTGATGGAGACAGCCAAGCATTCATGGAGGGGTCTCTGGATAAGAGATGCAGACAAGTCAAGGACAGGCGAAGCCTCCCAAAAACTTGTAAACATGGTCTTTGAAACATTGGCAAGGACACCAGCCTGCTCTCACAAGTCACCATTGTCTTAAAATGTTTATCTGCAACAAGTGAGCAGAAATATTCTGACTGGCTGAGCGAGGATAAAATGTATAGGTTTGAGAGAATATTCTGATTGGTTCAACTTGGATACGTTTTGGGTGTTCAATCGGGTCAATTTGGATAAGTTTTAGGCTTTTGATTGGAAAAAGCATAGTGACGAAATATGCCATTTAAAAAGTTAGTGCACTGTTTTTTTGACAGAGCTGCTCCATGGACCACCACTCTGATTGAATGAAAAGTCTGCAAGATTGAATAAAACTTCAGTTCATCGCATTCGGTTATCTGACTCTCATTGAAGTATCAACTCTTAAGATTTGAAGAGGTTGTTTCGCTACAACAAATGTAACATGGGTGTAGCCTACCTGTCTCTGATGTGAAAATAAAGAACATAAAAGAGATATTTTTACTACTGGTTAGTGGGAATTCTGCCCAATGTAATAGGCTACCTCACTTCAATCTTGTTTTGTTTTTTTGCTGAGAAACTGTTGGGAATGTTTTGGTGTCTTTATAAAGTTATTTGTCCTTTCCACCATGCTATCAGTTTGTTTTAAGACCTCATTCCAAAGCACACTAAACTGTTTCGTAAACTTTGGCACCTCACTCAAGCCAAGACACAGTCTTTTCCAGCAGCGTTCAGTGAGCAACTATAGGCAAATGAGCTCGAGCAACTTCCGGTTACGATTTTTCAAAATAAAAGTCCCTTATTAGCCCCGTGTTTTCTTAAACTATCAGAGATATTAATTTCATAGTAACATCAAAATGGGTTAAAAACGATTCACTGATGTTACAAAAATATGGTTTTCTTGTTTTAATATAATGAACAATGACTAAACAGACAATATTGTATTAAGAAAAAGTAAAACACACCCCATTATGCTGATAAAAGGATTATGCCTTTATTAAAGTTGGTTGAACTTGTTCAGAACTGTAAAGAAAGGGTAAAATATGTTTAGCAGTCATTATTCTGGTCATTCACTGTGAAAAAACACTTGACACACAGATCACACAGGTGAAAAGGGATTATCTCCAATGCCAGGGTATTGCCATGTGACACGTATCACTCTTTGCTGAAAAAACTAAAGATTGTGTCTCAATGAAAGGGGGGTGGAATATGTTCAGGACACTCCAAACATTAAATAAAATGTGTGAAGTAGTTCAGATTTGCGTCCCTGAAGGCTCCACAATACTTTAAACATAGGTGATCAGACAGGCGAAAATGCATTATCTTCAATGGCAGGGCCATGTGACATGTATCACTCTGCTGAAAAAACTAAAGATTGTGTCTCAATGAAAGGGGGGTGGAATATGTTCAGGACACTCCAAACATTAAATAAAATGTGTTAAGTAGTTCAGATTTGCGTCCCTGAAGGCTCCACAATACTTTAAACATAGGTGATCAGACAGGCGAAAATGCATTATCTTCAATGGCAGGGCCATGTGACATGTATCACTCTTTGCTGAAAAAACTAAAGATTGTGTCTCAATGAAAGGGGGGTGGAATATGTTCAGGACACTCCAAACATTAAATAAAATGTGTGAAGTAGTTCAGATTTGCGTCCCTGAAGGCTCCACAATACTTTAAACGTACGTGTCACATGGCCCTGCCATTGAACATAATGCATTTTCGCCTGTCTGATCACCTATGTTTAAAGTATTGTGGAGCATTCAGGGACGCAAATCTGAACTACTTCACACATTTTATTTAATGTTTGGAGTGTCCTGAACATATTCCACCCCCCTTTCATTGAGACACAATCTTTAGTTTAATCAGCAAAGTGTCATACGTATCACATGGCCCTGCCATTGAAGTTAATGCATTTTCGCCTGTGTGTAGGCCTATGTTTAAAGTATTGTGGAGCCTTCAGGGACGTAAATCTCAACTACTTCACACATTTTATCTAATGTTTGGAGTGTCCTGAACATATTCCACCCCCCTTTCATTGAGACACAATCTTTAGTTTTTTCAGCAAAGAGCGATACATGTCACATGGCCCTGCCATTGAAAATAATGCATTTTCGCCTGTCTGATCACCTATGTTTAAAGTATTGTGGAGCATTCAGGGACGCAAATCTGAACTACTTCACACATTTTATTTAATGTTTGGAGTGTCCTGAACATATTCCACCCCCTTTCATTGAGACACAATCTTTAGTTTTTTCAGCAAAGAGTGATACATGTCACATGGCCCTGCCATTGAAGACAATGCATTTTCGCCTGTGTGTAGGCCTATGTTTAAAGTATTGTGGAGCCTTCAGGGACGTAAATCTCAACTACTTCACACATTTTATTTAATGTTTGGAGTGTCCTGAACATATTCCACCCCCCTTTCATTGAGACACAATCTTTAGTTTTTTCAGCAAAGAATGATACATGTCACATGGCCCTGCCATTGAAGTTAATGCATTTTCGCCTGTGTGTAGGCCTATGTTTAAAGTATTGTGGAGCCTTCAGGGACGTAAATCTCAACTACTTCACACATTTTATTTAATGTTTGGAGTGTCCTGAACATATTCCACCCCCCTTTCATTGAGACACAATCTTTAGTTTTTTCAGCAAAGAATGATACATGTCACATGGCCCTGCCATTGAAGTTAATGCATTTTTGCCTGTGTGTAGGCCTATGTTTAAAGTATTGTGGAGCCTTCAGGGACGTAAATCTCAACTACTTTACAGATTTTATTTAATGTTTGGAGTGTCCTGAACATATTCCACCCCCCTTTCATTGAGACACAATCTTTAGTTTTTTCAGCAAAGAGCGATACATGTCACATGGCCCTGCCATTGAAGTTAATGCATTTTCGCCTGTCTGATCACCTATGTTTAAAGTATTGTGGAGCCTTCAGGGACGTAAATCTCAACTACTTCACACATTTTATTTAATGTTTGGAGTGTCCTGAACATATTCCACCCCCCTTTCATTGAGACACAATCTTTAGTTTCATCAGCAAAGAGTGATACATGTCACATGGCAATATCCTGCCATTGAAGATAATGCATTTTCGCCTGTGTGATCTGTGTGTCAAGTGTTTTTTCACAGTGAATGACCAGAATAATGACTGCTAAACATATTTTACCCTTTCTTTACAGTGTTCTGAACATGTTCAACCAACTTTATTGAAGACATAATCCTTTTATCAGCAGATTGTTGTGTGTTTTACTGTTTCTTACTACAATATTTACAATGATGCCTGTTTAGTCAGTGTTCCCTATATTTAAACAAGAAAATCATACTTTTGTAACATCAGTGAATCGTTTTTAACCCATTTTGATGTTACTATGAAAGTAATATTAATTGTCAATTTTCAGCTACATCCTAGTCATTATCAAAGTATCCTGTAAGCTTAAAATTAACTCACTATATCTTACCTTGTTTTAAAGCAAGTTAATATAATGCACAGTTAACAAAATACCATTATAAAGTCTGATCTAGCGAGTAGACAGATTAGGACTTTATAATGACAAATAGGCTACTATAACTTTCAAACACGCTTTTAACTATTTTCCCGATCATTAGGACAAATGGAACAATAAAACTCGTTGCATATAAAAGGTTTTTATATTACCCAGTCGATTAACAGGGTTGTTTGTTGTAAAAACCTTTCATTTGATACAACAAACTCATTTTACTTCCTCGTTTCGTTTTACTTCCTGGGGTTATTGTGGGTTATCGTTGCTAGCAGAACGGAACTGTCTTTTCCCCCCTGCTCAGATAAGGAAATGACATGGGAGCGGCACAGTGCTTAGTCACAATGACGCAGCAATTTCAGACCACTTTGAGTCAGCACTGTCATGAACTGCTAACACTATTCAAAAAAGCTGAAATAGCATTGAGTTGTATCCGGCAGACAAAATGCAAAGTCACTATTCTTAAACAATTATCCCTGGCTCCCGATGACAAACAGGAACTGGTACGAAAGAAAAACGTCCAGTCTTCATACTGCTGAGCACAAAGGCTATCATAGCAGTGCTGAATGATCATAATATTAGTGTATAATGGGGTCAAAGTGCTAACTAGATGCCACGTTATCTTTTTGGAACAAGTTCATGTGCGTGTACTGCTTCCTACTGACCTATGTGCTCATATCGTATGCCAATATTTGGGACTTAAACACAAGAAACCGGTTATGTCTCTACGAATTGTGGTTAGAGCATGTATATTGTGAGCAAAGCTTCAAGACAATGCTTAGAAAAAAATAGACAGTCCCTCACTGGCAACAGATTTGTAATCGCGATTTTTTTGTTCAGTACATGCATACTGTATGTATCAACACTAAGTGGGAAAAGGGAGGCTTTTACTTAAATACCTAGTACCTAAGAACACATTTTGACCTTAGTTAACTCCCTCCTGTCATAATGCTGTCATACGGGGTCTTGCAATAGAACAGAGAATTGAAGCTCACTGTTAAGTGCCAGCAAATTTGAAAATGATACGAAAAATGCAATCATATTACTGGAGTTTATTGCACATGCCTGACTTCAATATGTAGTAAGCAACCTTTTCATTACTATATGTTGGAAGAAAAGAAAAACGGATACGTATTTGAAACTATGAGGGAAAGCTACACCTATACATAAATAGGCTACATCTCATAAAAACGTAATCACATAAATTATATCTGTTACTGGTCTTTTTATGATGCCAGATTTTGCAGATTCATCATGTCATGTGAGCAATCCATTACAGTTGGACTTTCTACGACTTCTGCCCATCTCTTGCTTCACTGGTATGGCTGTTCTTGATTGGCTCACTCTGTTGCCGTCGTTTCCAGTGACGCAGCTTATTTGGAACAATAAATAAGCAGGACTGCCACTGCCATTTTATCTTTGTGGAGAAGACGCTAGAGGAGGTTCTTGCTTCAACAGTGCTTGAACGGAACTTCTTTCCTTCGTCTGAGACTTCGTTACATTCCTTGTTTTGCTTAGGATTTGAGTCATACTTTAAATTATATTTTTCTATTTCATTTTGATAATAAAACCCGGAAAATTATCGCCGAAATGGAGACTTCTCAGATTCGCCAGAACTATCACCGTGACTGCGAGGCAGCCATCAACCGCATGATCAATATGGAGCTGTTTGCCTCATACACCTACACCTCGATGGTAAGTTTTCGCGAAAGATGTAACGTTCTGTTTATTTATGAAAATTACTCCATTGAAGGATTCATATATTCAGCAAAATGTTTCATGTTGGCCTAAAACATACGGTGTGACGTTGCCCAATGGTTGCGTCGTAAACAAAGCCGTGTGGTAACTTAATTCACTAATTAGGAAAGAATGCAGGACTGATTAGTTGCATTGTTCAGATACCAAAATCTCCCTACACTTAACCTGTGATGGTAACTATGTGTGTTCCCTGTGAACGTTCAGGCGTATTATTTTGACCGTGACGACGTCGCCCTTCCTGGATTTTCTCACTTCTTCAAAGAGAACAGCGATGAGGAACGGGAGCATGCGGATAAATTGATGGCCTTCCAGAACAAAAGGGGCGGGCGCATCTTCCTCCAGGATGTGAAGGTCAGGGTTGTTTTCATAAAACTTGGTGTAATGTTATTTGTTATCTCTTGCGGTTTTCTGTTAATGATAGTCCAGTGTTTGACCTCATGTTTACTCTTTGACCACTCTAGAAGCCAGAGCGAGATGAGTGGGGTAGTGGGCTGGAGGCCATGGTGTGCGCTCTGCAGTTGGAGAAGAACGTCAACCAGGCCCTGCTGGACCTACACAAGATCGCCAATGAGAAAGTGGATCCTCATGTAAGTAACAGTACTTCCACGCTGAAGCTTCAGATCTCATTGACTATTGAAACAAACTGCATGTGATCAGAATGTAATTCATTGGATATGATTCGTCCTTACACATGAAACATGGCAGGACTTGCCCATACTCACTGGATTCATTTTCTGTCCATTCATTAGCTCTGTGACTTCCTGGAGTCCCATTACCTGACTGAGCAGGTGGATGCCATCAAGAAGCTGGGCGACATCGTCACCAACCTCACAAAGATGGATGCCGCCAACAATAAGATGGCAGAGTATTTGTTTGACAAGCATACTCTGGGAAGCAAAAGCTAAATTAAGGGCTCAGCCTATGTTCTCAGTCTCTGCTTGGCTACTCCATTAATTTGCCATTTCCTTAATTTGTCTTATGGCAGCCACTCCAAATGCTGTCGCAAAGGTTAAGGCTGTTTTTCAGACTGATTTTAAACCGCAGTTGTCAATCTGATGAATAAACATTTTGAGCAGATTCTGTGTGGCAGTTTTGTTTATAATTGGTTGTGTTTTTGTCCTTGGGTTAGTGGTTAGACCATAGTGAACTTACTCCCTGATCACCCTTCACCTTGGGATTCTCTTGCTTGTTTTCTGTGTGGATCTGTTGGGGTTGTCACTGGAAGCATTTCAAAATTAAACCTAAAAAAAATTTAGTCCATAAATGGCACGCTTGCTTTCAGTGTAAAATGACTAACATTTAGTTACTAAGACCTTACAACATACAATTGTGGGTCATCAAAATATGTTAAGTCATGAACATTACAGTACAATAACTAGGCACAAAGAAAGGTTAGATACATGTGTCAAGATGGCTGAGAATTGAGTGAACCTTGAAAGAGTCCTTAAATGTATGAGGATGTAGTTGATGCACCACAACAGCCTGAAGGAAGTGAACTGGGTTGTTTGCAGAACACTGAATTATGGCACATTTCAATCTGGTCAGGTTCTGTTGAGTGGATATGAGGTGTGCACTGTAGAGCAAAATTGACCCCAGAAGGGGGATGCAACTTTATGACTTAAGGAGACTTTCACAAAAATATCCAATCCAGGGGTGTATTTGTCAGGCTGTTGAACTCAAATATCAAAAAACCTTTTTGCCAGGATCGAGGACTGGACCTAAAAAATGGAAAACTGTCTAAAAATGGACTTTGGACAAGGGGAGGAGTGACTTGTAATTAAATAACAGGTTGGGATTACATTTAGTGGCCCTATTACTAAACTTATGACATGTGGAATGGGTCAAAGCCCCACAGTGATTCATTAATCCACTGCAATCCTTGACGACGGGTATTTGATACAGGAGGGGCTGTCTTTGCTGACTAATTCATGAAGTTTCATTTCTTGAGTTGCATTAGGCTAACCAAGGCTCATTTATCTCTGAATGTGGGACGCTGTACATTTCTGCTGTCCTGTCCCCAAAAGACAGCCTAGTCTTCAGAATAACATGTCTTTTGAGATTACAGGCAACATGGTTACTAGGTCAACTGGGCCAGGACATTCAGTCACATTGACCACTTCTGCAAAAAAGAAAAACATGTTCTTATTCAGCAGTTTCACAGGATGAATGTGAAGCTCGCTGGAATGTTTCCGCTGCTACTGATGTCACAGCACAGGATATTCTGCCCTTATGATGGCACCGGTGTGACTAGGGGGGACTGGTCTAGTGCCTGTTAAACAATGGAATGCCATACAAAGTTGAAAGTACCTTGTCATGTTAACATTTCAATCATCAAAAAACCTCATAAAAAATTATTGAGTTTACAAGCCAAAACTTTTAAGGACAGGAGTGGAATCTCTCCTTATCTCTAACAGAAACTAACCTCAAGCCCCCCCAAAAAGGAAAGGAAGCGTTAACAAAACACATGGCACCCAGCCTCCTTCAGATGGCTTCCAAATGTACTAAATAAATTACTTCAATTAATATCAATAAAGTTAAGGATATGACAAAATAAGCACAACCACCAGAAACCTAAGTCAGACACACACTGGTGGGAGATTTAGTGAAACAGAGCAACAAGGACAGGCTCCTTCACAACAATACACAGCCTTTAAACACCAGCTGTCTGGAGAAGGAGAAAGGATTTCACTTCCTCCTCTGCTCCCATCAGAGGCAGGAAGGACTGCCCAACTAGCACACCTGCTCCCCTGCCCAGTGATAAGGGCAGGGGGAGGAGGTAGGGTAACTGAGATAGAAACACAACACAACCATATGTTCCAATCATATCACAAACAATGCTTAGTGCATACATAGATGAAATTACTATCACTGACAAGTAACAAAACTGGTTAAACAAATACATCTTTCCACATAACACATACCATGAGAGAAAAGGCTAGGGTGGGGTGCACTGTTACTGTCCTGTTCAGCAGCACAGGTCATACAGTGTGTCCACGTTTAAAAAGGCGCCAAAATTCCATTATTGGAGGGCTTGACACTGATGAACCATTTCCGATGCTGCCCATATACAGAACGCATAAAACAATCCGATTAGTCGATTGAGATTGGGATAGGTCTACAAGCCGTATGAAATCCTATATGGGAAATTATGGCGCGTGAATTACATTGGGATGTAGGCCTACAACAAAATCAGATTAGCGATAGAAAGTATAAAACCACTTTAAAATGAAAAGATTAGGTCCGGTGAAAAGATTAAGGGGCATATGGTTTGAACGTCAGCGGTTATCTCATAGCCTATATGCTTTCCATACCCAAAACTTAGTTTAAAAAAAAAAAAGTGAATTCTGGATAGAATGACGATAGAACCGATCATATAAACTACGCCTGCAACAGGAGGGAGAATTAATCCAAGCGATGCTTTGGACATTCAAATGCGATTTGCGCTCCAGAGGAAGAGAGGGTGGAGATAAAGATGGCACATTGGGATAGCGGAGATTAAGGGAGAAAGAGAGAGGGTGGGGGCAAGCGAGCGAGGAGGGAGGGAGAGGGATGGTGCGCAACAGTCATACCCTAAAGGTGTCAGGAGAGCATCCATAAAAGTGAAGAGAGAGAGACGTTTTTTTCGGGTAAGTCTTGTTTGACAGATATGGAATTGAAAGACAAAAAATAAATAGTAGTTTGATTTTGTCAATTATGTAGACCTATTAAAAGAATAGTGTAGTCTTAACTGTTATGGTGAAATCGGTGTATAATGAAATAATACCGCATGGATAATCTACCCGATCACAAAAAAGCTTTTTAAATTGCAGCGGCATGTTTTCATCATGTTTGGATGAGGTGGTTTGTTAATTTAAATTATTATGCAGTTTGACACAATGCAGGGATGTAGGCTAGTGTACGACGACGTTAAAAGATCAAGAAGTATAAATGTTGAAGTCATAATCAAAACGGCATTTCGCACATGAATTTCAATGTGAATTTGATATGCAGGCTTACAGTAGCCCACTTTCAACTTTTTATTTATAGTTTTGAGGGAACATGTTTCGTGCCTTAGAGTCATGGCAGTTGAGTAATCCTAGGATTCTGTGGTTTTCATCTGTTGAGTAGAAAAAAGCGTGATGAGGACAAAATCAATCCGTCCTGCTGTCACTGCGTAGCCCAGCTTAAGCTGCACATGTGAGACCGGCGTTTATTCGTGTCCAAGCCAAGCATACAATTGCATCATTCTTAATGTTACCCGTACTTAAATGTGTTAAGGGATACTTTCTGTTTTTAGTTTTAGTCTACACTCGTTGCAAATCAGTGGACAGTTGTTTAGGATTGCAGCTTTTAGCTGGTAGGCTATTTGTCCGCTGAGGGCAAGCTGTTGACCTTCTATATGCTCGAGGAAGAAAAGATAAGCCCCTCTCAGAAGTCCACAGGCATCAGCTGTCAACAGTCACGCCAGTAAAACTCATTAGTCTCATCATTTGATGCTGTATCATCCAAAAGCATGAGGAAAGAAGAGGGGATATCTATAGTGCTCTGGTGTCTCCATGGTGCATCAGACTGACCTCTTACCTTTATTTATCAATTTATTAATTGTTATTTATCATTATTTAGCTGTGGCAGTTAATGTCCACAGCAACTTAAGTTTTTAGCTGTCTGTTGCTGCCTCTACTGTCTCGTTGTTTTTGTGACAATGACAAATCAAGTACTTTGAACTTTGAACTTTAAACACAAGTGTTCAAGGCGGTGAAGTGACTAAAAGTTGATCAAAAGTAGTCCAATAGCTTGCCACACCCTTTCTCAGTTTTATGTGTTTTTTTTTTTTTATTAAGTAAAAGAGGTTAATACAAAAAGTAATTGGAAAGCTATAGAACTCCTGCCACAATATAGTGGCTTCAACAACACAATTTTTTGGTTCTGTTGTTTGTTGTTGTGAAGCAAAAACCAAGCCAATTTCAGTTTGCGGAAAGTAGGTTCAAGTCCACCATCTTGGCCAAACGTCCGGATAATGCAGATGGCCAAACATGGGTGGCCAGGGTGAACCACCACTCACAGCCCAGCCTTCTCTTCTGTAACCTTGACTGCTGACAGTCCAAGCCTATTAACCTGCACGTAATCTCTCACGTCTGTGGCTTGGTTCATGCACTCACACGCCCTGAACCTGGCACAACTACCACCGCCCCCCATCCCCCACCAGGGGGCATCCTCATGGCTGAGGGCTTAGTGGGAAAATAGAAGGAGTAGGGGCTGCTGACAGATACTTAAGACATGGATTACCTTTACCAATTAATCTCATTACATGCCTCTGGGGAGTACAGCACTGGCCTGCCTGTGTGTGTGTGTGTGTGTGTGTGTGTGTGTGTGTGTGTGTGTCTTTAAATGTCTTTAAGCTGTAGGACTGTTTCCAAAAATATATGTATGTGCGTGGTGTGTCATTGTGTGTGAATTCAACATGCAATGCAAATTGGCCTGTACCTTATAAATGTATGACATGGGAAGTTAAATGTGAATATGAGTGTGAAAGAGTGGACTGGTGTGTGTGTGTGTGTTTAGAAGCTATTTTGGTGAAAGATTAGTGAGATCTCTTCACATGTCATCATTGTCATACAAGGACGAAAGGAGGGAAAGTAAACTAGGAGAGAACTGTTGGCAGAGGATCAAAGAACAAAGAGGTTTACGGAGCCATTTGCCATTTACGGAGCCATTTGTTGAAACCTCAAAACCTCCGATCAGTTTGCCCCTGTGTGCGGCCATCAGATCATATTTTCCAAAGCAGAAATGTAACCTTAATTTGAATAAGTGACGACACATAACGAAGACAAGCTCTGGATGTGAATTCTTCTTCTGGTGTGTCCCCTCCAGCTGCCACGATGCGATTGGTCAGCCTGCAGCAGCGGCTGCGGCGTGCGGCGGAGCCAGAGGAGAAGGCTCCGCCCCCTCCGCCCCCACCGCCGGCCGTCCACAACCACAACTTCATGAACATGAAGAACAAGTTCTTCAATGAACTGGACCACCTCCCCAGTGAGTACACGCCTCTCTGTCACACACACACACACACACACCTCCCCAGAGTGAGTACACGCCTCTCTGTCACACACACACACACACACACACACACACACACACACACACACACACACACACACACACACACACACACACCTCCCCAGAGTGAGTACACGCCTCTCTGTCACACACACACACACACACACACACACACACACACACACACACACACACACACACACACACACACACACACACACACACACACACACACACACACCTCCCCAGAGTGAGTACACCCCTCTCTGTCACACACACACACACACACACACACACACACACACACACACACACACACACACACACACACACACACACACACACACACACACACACACACACACCTCTCCAGTGAGTACACGCCTCTCTGTCACACACACACACGAGTACACCCCTCTCTGTCACACACACACACACACACACACACACACCTCCCCAGTGAGTACACCCCTCTCTGTCACACACACACACACACCTCCCCAGTGAGTACACCCCTCTCTGTCACACTGACACACACACACCTCCCCAGTAAGTACACCCCTCTCTGTCACACACACACACACACCTCCCTAGTGAGTACACGCCTCTCTGTCACACTGTCACACACACACACACACACCTCCCTAGTGAGTACACCCCTCTCTGTCACACACACACACACACACACCTCCCTAGTGAGTACACGCCTCTCTGTCACACACACACACGCACACACGCACACACACACACACACACACACACACACACACACACACACACACCTCCTCAGTGAGTACACGCCTATCTGTCACACACACACACACACACACCTCCCCAGTGAGTACACCCCTCTCTGTCACACACACACACACACACACACACACACCTCCCCAGTGAGTACACGCCTCTCTGTCACACACACACGAGTACACCCCTCTCTGTCACACACACACACACACACACACACACACACACACACACACACACACACCTCCCCAGTGAGTACACGCCTCTCTGTCACACACACACGAGTACACCCCTCTCTGTCACACACACACACACACACACACACACACACACCTCCCCAGAGTGAGTACACCCCTCTCTGTCACACACACACACCTCCCCAGTGAGTACACCCCTCTCTGTCACACACACACGCCTCCCCAGTGAGTACACCCCTCTCTGTCACACACACACACACACACCTCCCCAGTGAGTACACCCCTTTCTGTCACACACACACACACACACACACACACACACACACACACACACACCTCCCCAGAGTGAGTACACGCCTCTCTGTCACACACACACACCTCCCCAGTGAGTACACTCCTCTCTGTCACACACACACACACACCTCCCCAGAGTGAGTACACTCCTCTCTGTCACACACACACACACCTCCCCAGAGTGAGTACACCCCTCTCTGTCACACACACACACACACACCTCCCCAGAGTGAGTACACGCCTCTCTGTCACACACACACACCTCCCCAGTGAGTACACCCCTCTCTGTCACACACACACACCTCCCCAGAGTGAGTACACTCCTCTCTGTCACACACACACACACACACACGCCTCCCCAGTGAGTACACCCCTCTCTGTCACACACACACACCTCCCCAGAGTGAGTACACTCCTCTCTGTCACACACACACACCTCCCCAGAGTGAGTACACTCCTCTCTGTCACACACACACACACACACACACCTCCCTAGTGAGTACATGCCTCTCTGTCACACACACACACACACACACACACACACACCTCCCCAGAGTGAGTACACCCCTCTCTGTCACACACACACACACCTCCCCAGAGTGAGTACACCCATCAAACACCCTTCAAACATTTTTCTTCAGCTACATGAACTCTCTCTGTCATACACACACACACACACACACACACACACACACACACACACACACACACACACACACACACACACACACACACACACACACACACACACACACACACAGTAATAAGGCAGGACCAGCAACTACAAGACATGATAGTGTGACCCTCAGGCATACTCTAACAAATCCAACTCAACCCAAGAAAAGTAACTTCTCCATAAGCACACCACTCAGTGACCTGACAGTCACACACACACACACGGAGATTGGATACCTAATTAGATCCCTGCAGGATTATCAACCAACTGACAACCTCTCTACCAGTGCTCTCAGTCAGTCTGACCAGTTGTTTTTAGGTTGTGTCAGAGATATCCTTACAAGAATGACAATTTGTTTGTAAGCTATTTTGTTTATTTTCAGTTGTTAGTGTTCAATTTAACACTATGAAACATTTTTTCTGTCCCATTCCATCTCAACCTTCCATCTCATGACAGACCATAAGCTCAACAGTAAGTATATCAATCATTTCTGTCAACAAATCCACCCACTTATGCGTCCATCCACCCATACCTATCCACCCTCTCAGCTAGTGCTCAACACTCTAGTCATTTCCAGCAGTAGACTGTTGTTTAGTGTAGGCTCGAGCTGAAGGAAGCTTCTGGCTAGTAACTGTTCATAAACTACTGAATTCTCTGGAAATGTGTTTGATGATTTGTCTCTGTCCCAACCCACTCTCTCTCTCTCTCTCTCTCTCTCTCTATTTCCCTCTCTCTCTCTCTCTCTCTCTTTATCTCTCTCTCTCTCTTTATCTCTCTCTCTCTATCTATCTCTCTCTCTTTCTCAGTGCCTATGTGGGCCATCGGGGCAATAGTGGTGGTGGTTCTGGCCCTGGTGGGCTGCTTTGCCTTCTGCATCTATAAGAAGTGCTTGGGAGGGAAGAAGAAAGGGAAGAAAGTCCGCGAGAGAAAGGGTGGCGGTGGTCGCAGAAGGAGAAAGAAGGATGGTGAAGGCGAGGGGGGTGAGGTAAGGGGGGTCAAGAAAAAAGAAAACGACATGGAACCTAGGAACGAGAGAGAAAGGGAGTTCTGATAATAATATATGAAAAATCTGTTCTTCAGGAGGAGAAGAAGGAGGGAGAGGATAAGGAACAGGAGTTCTATGGCAAGCTTGAGTACACACTTGACTACAACTTCAATGACAATGAGGTATGGGAACCAGCGTGTTTAGATGTGTGCTTACATGTGTTTGTATAAGTCTCTGTGTGAAAACGAGTGGGTGTGGGTGCAGTGGCTCCATTTACATATACATATTTAGCAGACGCTTTTATCCAAAGCGACTTACAATGCGACTTACAATGTATACACATTTTACATTTACACTGATGGCACACTGCACATCAGGAGCAATTAGAGGTTTAGTGTCTTGCTCAAGGACACTTCGACAGGGAATCGAACTATCAACCTTCTGATTACTAAACGACTTCTCTACCTCCTGTACCAATGTCTCCATGACACTGACTTCTGTCTGTTCTCTGTGGGTAGCTCGTTGTGGGGATCCTGCAAGCTCAGGACCTGCCTGCCATGGACATGGGCGGTACCTCAGACCCTTACATCAAAGTGTACATGCTCCCTGACAAGAAGAAGAAGTTTGAGACCAAAGTCCAGCGCAAGAACCTGTCCCCCGTCTTCAACGAGACCTTCAAATTCAAGGTGTGTGTCATTTCCTCGTACTCCCTCCTCAGCTCTCCCCTTCCCTTCTTCACCTCCCCAGTCTCTCTTATCTGTGTGTGTTTCCTCCTCTGCTCATCACTCTCCATTTCACCCCTTCCTGGTTTAGCATTTTTTTCAATCTCTACTTCACCTCGTCTGTTGCTCAGAGAATGTTATTTGTCAGAGATCTTTAAACTCATGCTCTGCTTCCAACAGATCCTCTTTAATGACCTGGCTGGCCAGTCCCTGGTGCTGCAGGCCTTTGACTTTGACCGCTTTGGCAAACATGATGTGATTGGACAGATCACCATCGCCATGAACAGCATTGACCTGGCTCAGCCCATTCACGAGTGGAAGGATTTGGTTGGAGGAGAGAAAGAGGAGGTAGGCTTTGCACCTCACCTTTATACAGTGGTGTATAAAGCACCCATACTTGAGTAAAAGTAAAGATACCTTCCTGGAAAATGACTCAAGTAAAAGTAAAAGTAACCTTTTAGAATACTACTTGAGTAAAAGTCTTAAAGTATCTGATCTTTACTGTACTTAAGTATCAAAAGTAATTTTCTGATATTAAATGTACTTAAGTATTGAAAGTAAAAGTACAAGTAAATGCTGTTAATAAAAAAGCAAAGGGTCCGAATTTTGAGAATTATGAAGTTTATTCCGACTAGAATGAGCATACTTATAAACTGGGCCTTATTTGAACACAATTTAACACAATAGGCAATACTAAAGCAGCACCGAAAGTAACAACCCAGTCATTACTTGAAACTGAAAAATGTTTTGTTCATCTTCAAAAAAAAACGTCCCAAAAAGCCATTATGAATTTTTAAAATTTGAATCTTTGTAACATTTTGTGAATGGGCTCCTGAGTATCCCAAGGTATGCATTAGGCACAACCTGAGAGCAATAACCTGTCGATCTGATACAAAGCCATAGCATTACATCAGGATCATCAGTTTTTCAAACAAGTTATCTGTACAGTGACTGTGAAATACTTTCAGCAACATGCACACACATCCCTTGAACAATAATGTACTAGCCGCTATCTTGCTCCACACTGCTACGTTACTGTAGTGTAGATTGACACCATCCTAGCTAACTAGCTAGATACTTCGCCAGAATGGAATAAAGAATAAGAATAAATAATCTTTGTAGGTTATTAGCTAGCTTGAAATATTATATACAGATCTTACCCAGCGGTGAAAGAACATGACTAGTCTACAAGGTTGTGCTGGTGGCATTTAATGAAGAGGTTGTGGGGTTTCTAATTTTTTGATTGAGACCTGTGTGCTTTTGCTTCGATTATTGTTGTGTCCCCTTCGTTGCTGATCTTAATGTTTTGGATATATCCTTCCACTGCATATTGCAGTCCATTTTGCCTTGATCTGGAGCAGTGGCGATTTTAGCCTGAAATTTCTGGTGGGGCAATTTTGTATGACTTCATGTCACCGTCAAAAAACTAGAGGTAGCTGATTATTATAAGCAGTAGACCAGTAGGATATGTTATGGGCTGCATTTTGAGTGCCGGCAGGGAGCAGAAATCCTATTTCAAATAAATGTCACATGTTGCCTATAATACAGCATTAAAGTAAAATGATTGCAACAAAGTAAAAATATTAGACAGACACATAGCTCAAATAACTTGACAGATTTATTAAGCTTGTGGCACACGTGTGGCATACAATATGAAGCGAAAGGCACACCTTAAACAAATAACAGCAACAAAACATGCTGCTAAATGAACAAAACTTTGTAAAAAGACGATGTCCTTGCAGATTGCATTGATACATCCATAAGCTCCAAAAAAAAAAGGTTTGACTCACCAATGCAGATCACTTAAATAGGAAGTTGGCGCGGTGGTTCTTTGCTTGAGTAAACCTCTCGATGACTTTGCTGTTAAAATCCACTAGTCCATGAACAAACGGGTTTTCAATGGTAAGCATGGAGAGTGCGTTCAGTCTCTGCTGTCCCATCGTGTT
This sequence comes from Clupea harengus, assembly GCF_900700415.2. Taxonomy (NCBI): domain Eukaryota; kingdom Metazoa; phylum Chordata; class Actinopteri; order Clupeiformes; family Clupeidae; genus Clupea; species Clupea harengus. The sequence goes on from NC_045152.1 coordinate 18,592,589, forward strand.
TCTTGTGAATGTCTTAATCCTTTTGTGTGGCGCCAAACGTTTCATTTCTAATTTATCTTCCAACGACAATGTACTAAATTGCACCCTCAACAACTAGTCTACATTATTCATTGTAGGCTGAATTAAAACACTTCCCAAATACTCGAAAACTACCGATAGCTAACTAGCAGTAACGTTACTGGCATTGATCTGTCTGATTTTGATCTGACTGTATGTTTTTTTTCTCTTAGTCACGGGGTACAGGTCTCGCGGTTTTCGCATTATTCCAGTCTAGTTGCCAGGCAGATTTCGTGGGGCACATCTGAAAGTGCCCCACCGCTCAATGTTAACTTTGGCCTGTGTGGTTCACCATATGTCTATGTGGTTCACGCTCATTGGTGGTTCCATGGTAACGGTCAATAACGCATTAACGTGCGCTAGGACCACTGATTCGCCAAACCTGCTTGCAGTTCTACCACAGTGACGTTGGTTTCGTCACTCTCATGATTTTTTTTTCTTCTAAAGATGATTTGATTTTGTAACGAGTAACGAAGGTTTCAGGGGAAATGTATCGGAGTAAAAGTATCCGTTTTCTTTGCAAAATGTAGCGAAGTAAAAGTAAAAGTAAACAGAAATATAAGTAGTAAAGTAAAGTACAGATATCCAAAAAAACGACTTAAGTACAGTAACGAAGTATTTCTACTTCGTTACTATACAACACTGCCTTTATATATATATATATACACAATGGAAATGTTTATATATATATATATATATATATATATATATATATATATATATATACATATACACACACACACACACACACACACACACACACACGCATACATTCATATACTATTTATTTCAGATTTACACGTGTGTGACTACAGTTTATTTGAATCAATTAATAAATCATCTTCTGGTTATTTGTAACAGGAAGAGAAGCTGGGTGACATCTGTATCTCACTGCGTTATGTGCCTACATCTGGTAAACTGACTATCTGTGTGATGGAAGCCAAGAACCTGAAGAAGATGGACGTCGGTGGCTTGTCAGGTACCCCAATCCTCTCGCACACCAACCTTCAGCGGTCTCACATGTCGCATGATGGGCTCTGATGGTCTTCATTCCCTCACTGGAAATCACTGAGATATACATTCTGACAGTTGGAATCCTGACAACCGATGACACTAATTAGTCATGGTCACATTGTGGGTTACAAGTTGTTTAGAATGGCCACTCATGTCAGTTTAGTGTTACTACTATAAATACATGCACTTGTTTTGTGTATTTTATAGCCTCATCCTTTTTTTCTCTCTATTTTTTTTTCTTAGATCCATTTGTCAAACTGGTGCTGCAACACAATGGCAAGCGTGTGAAGAAGAAGAAGACGACCGTGAAACAGAACACCTTAAACCCGTACTTCAATGAGAGTTTCAGCTTTGAGATCCCTTTTGCTCAGATCCAGGTACTGTCCTAATGTAATAGATTAACACTGGCGGTGTTGTTTTGGGTGCAGTAGCTGTAGATCTCCTCTCTCTCTATTTCTCTCTAATGATGACAGAAGGCCACGTGACTCTCTCACTTCTATCTCTTCAATCCCACAGAAACTTCAGGTGCTCATCACTGTGTACGACTACGACAAGCTGGGCAGCAACGATGCCATCGGGAAGGCCTGGATCGGCTTCGGCGCCACCGGTGTGGGCCTCCGCCATTGGTCAGACATGCTGGCCAATCCCAGACGCCCGGTGGCTCAGTGGCACACTCTGCAGCAGGAGGAGGAAGTGGACGCCGCCCTCAAGCTTCCCATCCGCTAAACACTAATCCCAAACACAGCCTCCAACATCACAATCAACCCTGACCGTCAATGGCACTTCTAATTCTAACCTCGCCCCTATCTGCTAGGCTAAAGCACATGTGGTGAGAATGCAAATGCGCACGCCCAAAACACCACTCCTGACCTTGAACCTAACTCTTAAAAAGCACACTGATAAGAAACAACAACATAATCGACAAAACACACCAGCACTTAGTCCTGTGCTTCCCAAAATGACCTCCTTCTTTTGCACACATCACACACCAGCTCATAATGTTTGTGTACTGTACCCACTCTAGTCAGCTGTCTAACCTAGCCGCACAGACACCTGTACTCACACCCAGATCTTTATCCTTTAAGCACAGCTTCAGCATATGGAGAGGAGTGTCTCATTACTGTAGCCTATGGTTTGTCTTGCATCTGGAAATGTCTCTGTGTCTTTCCTCGTCTCCCTTTGTATAAAGCGTGTGCCCTGCACAAGAACTATCCCCTCTGAAATACAGAGATGTAGCATTAGATATGTTTTCACTGAGTATGAATATTTCTTTTAATATCTCTTTTGAATCATTTGTCTTGTTTGAATATATTGTTTGTGTATGTGCGGGTGTGTTTGTATGTGTATTTGTTTTATGTGTGTATGTATGTGTGTATGTATGTATGTATGATTTTGTGTGTATGTTTGTATTTGTGTGTCTATCACTGTCTGAGAGATGTCTGGTTTGCCTACCATCCCTGAATGTACTGTTGCAACTGTAAATATTCTAGTGGAATAAACAATTCCATATGTAAAATGGGTTTCATGTCACAAGATTTTAAAACTGTCTGCACAAAAGAAAGACTGTGAGGCCATAATTAAGAAGTGAACACACCAGCCTTAAAAAGACAATGAGTTATGAGTTGGTTGTGATTTTCTTTCTCTTTATCATCAGTGTTACAAGCACTAAACTGTTTTACTCCATAAATAATAACAACTAAGCATAACAACATCAAGTAAACATAAAAGTATGTAACACACAAAAAGTATATCAAAAAGAGGAGCGTACTGTAACTCTTCTTGTAAGAAGAGTAAGCCCTACTTTGTCATGGTTGATGCCGGGCGATTGTGAGGTTACATGGGTGACACTGATGCTGAGAGTTAATCTGTCTCTCACAGACCCAGACACAGTTCTGCCCTCTGCCAAACATGTGAGTAGGGAATTAGTGTGGGGAGAGGGGGATGGCAGATGCAGATGGAGAGAGAGAAACACACACGGTGATGAGGGGTGGATGGGCATGTAGCCAGAGAGGAAGAGAAGAGGAGAGGGGGAATAAAAGAACCACAGACAGAGAGAAAGGGGGGGAGGGATGAGGTGAAAACAGGTTGTGGGTGCATGGGACAGATATATGATGTAAGTGTGTGAGGCTTACCTAGTGTGCAAGTGTGTGACAGGGGAAGGAGACAAAGTGGGAGACGTAATAACAAATGACAGGGAGGAGGGGCCTAGTCTGCCTTCTTATGCAACTAACCCGGTGCTATCTGTGCATGATGACACTACAACATTTAGACAAAGCTGCATCTCTTAGGTTTCACCGGCACTCCTCTGCCCAGAGTCCCCATCCTGGTGTGGGGGAAAACATTGCATCTGCACCCAACTGCTGGCTACCAGGCTGATTCAGATGGTCTTGTGTAGGATGGAGAGACTGGTAGCATGAGGTTCTAGCTCTAGTACAATTTATACAGCCATGCTTCTGCACTTCATCCGCACGAGGGCGCTAACAACACGCCAATTACTGGCTTACCGATGTTTACTGTCCATTCTGGGTCCTTGCTGCCTTACAAAAGCATATTAAGTGTTGCATGTACTTTACAGCTGTTTAAACCCAAGATCACGCAGCTGCGAGCGCCATGATCTCCTCAATTCTGCACATGAGGCTGTTGCTCCCGTCACGGAGACGTCAGTTGGGACAGATAAGTCATTTTCCAGGACCCTGATGTGTCAGAGCTTCTCGCAATGCAGCTGCGAGCTTATTGTCACTGTGGTAATTGAACATGAGTTCATTATTAACTACTTACTAACCGAGAGTGTTACTAACCGAACGGTCGAGGTTAGTAAGTTGTTTATTATATGGCATTTTTCGCTCCTTTCATTTTGTAAATGAAAAGAAATGGTAATTGTTAATAGAAAACATGTCGTTTTGTTCAGCTCTCAAGTCTTCTCACGACACAATGTGTTTCAGGTGTTGCGTAGCAAACAATTACTTGCTAACTTCAAGTTACAATGATCAATAGAAAACGGACAACACGGCTCAGCTAAAATGGCTTTAATTTACAGTAAAGTAACAACACAAGTGATTCAAACTATAGTTTCTTAGACATCCCAACCTGCAACCTGTCCTTTCAGGGAGGTATCCCGAGCTCCCCCCCCCCCAAAAAAAACTATTTACATGCAGGCCTACATATAGCCTTCATGTAGGCCTAGGCCTATTTGCCTGCGCTCCCTAACAAGTTGTGGTCCCTAAAAGATATAAAAGCATAATATCATTCTATAGGCTATAGCCCTATGCAATTATTTGTTAATTATGTTTAAATATGTAGATTACTTTTACTATTTATATGCTGCTTATACTATTTATGTTAACTGTTTTTATTTTTATTCCACTGCAACTTTAAACAGGTCTAAGGAGTTTGTTGTTTTCATGTAGCCCTGGCAACTAGCTGGCCTGAATAATATGCACATGAAATGAAACTTGTTGAACTCACCTCAACATGTGTTTTAAAGTTATTTAACCTGCCATGGGCAATGCTGAAATCACTGTTACAGATTGTACAGCGAGCAAGACTGTCTTGGTGATTTACTTTTCTAAGACAGGGGTACACCTTTGTATAGTCTGTTGTAAAATGTGTCTTATACTTCGTTTTTTAGGGTACTCTCCCTCTGCCTTGGTGCTCCTGTTCCTAGATACACTGAACTGGTTCAGGAGAAGACATAAAAGCCCGCCCACACTGAAAATTGATTGGTTGACTTACCGAAACAGGCCAATCAGGATGCTTCATGAGGCACACACTCACACTGCCACACACACGCACAGGGCCTGTTCGAATTGGCTTAAAATGCTCCCTTCCTTCCTTCCTTCCTATCAAGAGAGCAAGTACTGTTCGAATTGTCTTAAACCCTCTCTTCCTCTCTAGTAAGATACCTTGAAATACGTCACATAACGGTCATTTTTTAAGAGAGCATCTGAGCTGCCTTGCTGTCTTATGGCGGCAGGTATTACCCATAACTCTCTGCGCCATTCCCTAACCGGAGACAAATTTTAAAAAAGATGGCGGATGAAATCGTCGAAGTTCCACAAAAGTATTCACCGATGTACGTTTCTTTGCTTTTTTTGGTAATTTTTTTAAAAAGTTACCAAGAAATAAACAGTGTACTATGTACTTATGTCATGATTGATTAACAAAAATAGTCTGTTTCGTTAGCGATGTATCCGTTAGCCAGGTCGCTAACAGTAGCTGCTAGCTAGCAAATAAGCACACACAGGATGATGACACAGCGTCATGTTGCCGTACATCCTATCTTAATAGACTGTTCGAAATCAACGGTTTTTGAGATACCTTCCCCCGAAAGGACCTCTCTCGTCAGACACCTGTCCAACTAGAGATCAAGGATTAGACAGCTATCTAAGAATCCGAACACAGCCACAGTCTCTAGGTCCCTCTCCCTCTCTGTCGTGCGCGCGCTACACAGATGCTTACGCGGTTTGGAGCACGTCTGTCTTGCGTGCACGGTCTTGCTCGCTCGCCTTTAGATTCCGGGAGATTTTAAGTAATTTGCGGGCATCAGGGAGTCGCTATCAATATGCGGGAGACTCCCGGAACTTCCGGGAGACTTGGGATGTCTGGTTTCTAGTCTTCATCATCACGTTCAATAACAAATTTTCGCTACTTCTGAATTTCCTCATGGCTGTTGATCTATCAATATCGCTCATTTTGAAGATGGCGTCTGATCCATAGACATATATACATGTCTGATCCCTATCAGACCGGCGAGGAGGGCAATACACGGCTGGCATGACTACCCATTAGCCAATCAGAACGCTCAAACTGTCGTTGGGCATATAATAAAACAAATGTATTTCCTTGTGTGACCACTAGAGAGAGCTACCTGAGTGGAGAGTGTGTTGCTAGCTGGTACAGGAGGTAGCTACGTGTTAACATCATTACAGCTACCGACCTGATGAGAACAACACGTTGTCCTGTGTCTTTCTTTTAAAAAGCACACTTTATCTCCACTCCTCAGCCTGTAACAGCTTAACACTTCCAAAACCGTTGCTATGTTTTTTTTCTAAAACCAGCAAGTCTCACACTGAACCCGATGTTTTTTTTTCTGATCAAAGAATCAAGATTGTGAAGGAATACAAATATCTTGGTATCTTGATTAATAATCAACTTGCTTTTAAAAAACATGTTAAAAAAATATGCAAAAATTTTAAATTCACCTTGGCCAACTTTAGGTATCTTAGAAATCACATGTCCACCGAGGCTGCTAAAATGTACATGTTCTTGCTGATTTTATCTCACATTAACTACTGCTTACCCACCTGGTCTACTCCACTACCCTTAAACCAGTCATGTCTCTTTACAAACAGGCTCTCAAAATACTTGACAAAAAACCTAAATCACACCATCACTCTTCAGTCCTCCATAAGAACAGACTTTAAGGTGGGACAACCTGATCACATTTAAGAACTGCTGTTTAATGTTCAAAATCCGGTTTAACCATGGAACCATCTCCCACAGAACATTAGAGAATCAACCTCATTCAACTGCTTTAAAAGAAATCTCAAAACATGGTTGATAAATAACCAAAAATGTGATCGTTAGTGGGTAAGCAGTAGAATTATTTTTGTTTACCACTTGTTTGTATACCTTTTGTTCTTTCCTTTCTACCCATGGTTAAGGACTAAGTGGAGCTTGTGTATTGGGATTTTATTATTATTTTTTTATTTTATTTTTGATATATTGTCAATGTTATGTTTGATATATATACGTTGATCAAATAAATAAATTGATTGATTGATTGATTGATTGATTGATTGTAGGAGTGCAACATCACCATCTGCAAGGGAGGTCACTCCACTTTAGGGTGATCATATGCAAACAGAAGAAATGTGGGACAATGTGGTCCTCCTTACGAACACGGAGGTGTAACCTAAAACTTTGATATAATGTCTATCTAATTGAAAAAGAAACATTTGGTATTGTGCCTTGCGGCTCGTAAACACCTACATATACCCTGTAGTTGATTCTACAGGAAATAAAAGACACAGACATATTTTGCTATATGATGAGCACAGTGCTGTTTGTCATCCCAAAGGCAAACTAATTCTGAAACGTAACATGTCTTCACTGATAGCCATACATCGTGCCATTAGAGGCCCAACCCCGCCGTAAAAAGGCAATGCGCACTAAGCTCCTTTACAAATGCATGTTGGTTAATAATAAAAAAAACATTTTAAACCGATTTCATAAGGCTCTGACAATTCTTCGAAAAGAACGCAAACAATAAGTTGCTGCTGTAAGTTGCAACGCTTAGGTAACAGAACAGTGTTCAAAGCACCACTGTTTCCGTTTAAATAAACGTTTTGATACGTTTTGTTAGCGCCTTGAGTGTTGCTTTTGACGTAGCGATGTTAAAAAGAGTAGAAACCATGCGGTACACGGCATAAATGTGGCATATGACCAATGCAAATGTGGGACAATATCTGATGCGGGACAAAGGGTAAAAAATTGTCAGTTAGTCACACCACTCAACTGATACTGAAACAGTTTATGAATCATGTATTTAATCTTTTCAAAACATTGTTTTGATAACACAGAGATGGAGCTAATGGTGGGAGAGAGGGAGAGGAAAGGAGAAGGAAGACATATGCAGCTCTCCCCATTTGACCCTGTCCTCCACTATGGCAAAAAGACTTCATTTCCAGCGACCACCAACTTTGCCTTTATTGCCAAGACCCTTTTTGCTATGAGAGAGGGAAAGAGAGAAGGACACAAAGTTAAAGATTGTTGATGTGGAAAGGATCTGAAAAACACAGAGCTGGCAGCAGGTTAATAATAATACAATAAAAAAAAATCTCTCCATAAATTCAAACTTACAACTTCTGAGCATGAGAAATTCTGTTGAGGAGGACAATAATCTGGAGAGAGGAATAAATAAGATAAATTACAGAGAGAAATTGGCCTTTAAAATGGCCTTAAAATGGCTTGGCTGTCGCTCTACACCTTTGCACCTCTGCTTGTTTTCTGTTTTCCTAATGTTTGCTAGCTAATGTTAAACATCCAGGTGCCGTTAGGAAGAAACATTTGAACACCATAGAAAGTCTCTGAAGAAAGCCATCTAGTTCATTAGAAGTAATATTGTACTACTCTATGTATCTGTGCACTGATAGTACCCCTCCCTCCTGACAGGCAAGTTGACGGGATTGGTTCCTTAGGTTTGTGACATCTGAAAACTAAGGTGTCTTATTCTATGTTTTTGAGTCACTGGTACACTGCAGGTCCATGTGGAAATACTCAGCCATGGCGTTGACTGTTTATTTCACTCATGACTCCAAAAAACACCATATGGACAAGTGCAGGTTCAAAATGTGAGCCTTCATGACATCATTGCGTAACTGCATCCTACATCTAGGCTCTGCATCCCTGAGAGGAGCCACACCTCATATTTCTGTTTCTTCATCTCATCCATATAGTCAAACTTATCAGACTCCAGCTCGTAGATGCAATTCCACATCTCCTGTGCACGCTGCCTGCAAAGGCAAAGAGGAGTGGGAAAGAAAAAATGTTTGTCTCATACGTCTGGAAATGGACAGACATTAAGTGTGTTTATCTCATACGTCTGGAAATGGACAGACATTAAGTGTGAGTGTTTGTGTGTGTGTGTGTGTGTGTGTGTGTGTGTGTGTGTGTGTGTGACTTACTTCAGGGCATCTTCCCTCATATTGTCAGTCACCAGAGGTTTGCGCCTCTCACATAGAGTCTTTCTTTTAATCTCTCTTCCTGTCAGTCGTTTCCCCCTTCTCTGCTCCGCCTGGACTCACACGCACGCACGCACGCACGCACGCACACACGCACACACGCACACACACGCACACACACACGCACACACACACACATACAAACACAGCAAAAGAGGAGCAAAACAATATCCATCCTTAAATACAATTTGTCTCCAGATTTGTCTAGATTGAAAAGCTGATTTTCCATGTTTATCTTACCTTTGCAAGAAAGCCACCAAAATTAGCCCCCATGTTAGACAGAACTTTCTTCTTTTTTGCATCATCGTCAGCCTTCTTCCTGGCCTCGTCATCCTCCTTTCTCTGGCGTTCCTCCTGAGAAGGAGGAGGAAAGAGACAATTCACCGATGAAAAAGACACACAAGTGTCAGGGACTTTCTCTTTGTTCAGACTCCTTCACTGAATCTCTGGAATTGTGTAATCTGAATCACACAACTTCAAACTCTTATCTGTCCATCTAACTTTCTCCAGGAAACTCATATAAGCAATACGTGTTGTGCACAATAAAAACAATAAAAACAATAAGAGTTGTGTGGGTGGCAGACATTGACTCAGACTCATTTCAGCACACTGTCCTCTCACCGCAATCCTGGTTTGACGGTCCCTCTCCTTCTCGGCTCTCACACGTTGCAGTTCAGCCCGCTCACAACGCCGCCGTTCCTGCATATGAACACCAGAGGGTTTTTTTTCCTTTTGAGCGCACACACAGAACGGACAGCTAGATTTTTTGGGGGCTATAAATTTGAGTTCAACTTTTGACACAGAGAAGTCACGCTGCACTGGGCATTCACTTCGAGGTCTATTTGGGAGCTTTAGAGAAGGTCGTTGTGTACAGCGACCACGACCCTCTTAGGTTTCTTTTCCGCATGAGAAACGCTAACCAGCGGCTCATGCGGTGGAGTTTGATCTTGCAGCCCTTTAACATTGAGATCAAACATGTGCGGGGAACCGACAACGTCTTAGCAGACGCTCTGTCACGGGTACCGTAGTCTCTATTCTTCGTGTCTACGGTTTGAAAGAACCGTATGTCATGGTTTTGTTTTGTTGTTTTGTGTATGTTTGTGCGAATGATTGGATGTTTGATTTAGGTGTGCTTGGTCATTGTCTGTTGTCATTGTTACAGCATAGCTGTACAGATCTATGTTTTGAAATAGTGCTGCACGCATCCGTGGTTGTGGATGTCGTGCCTGGCGATGGATAATAATATCTGAGTTATGGAGACTATAGTCACCATTTTGGGGTGGAGGTGTTACAGTCCTCTTTAACCTCCGGGTGGCGTAGTTCTGTTTACTTTGTGCCTGCTCTTTTCTTTTGAATAATAGGTTTCAGGTGCAACCTGGGTTCGGGGGCGGAGTCGTCCCTTTATAAAGCGTGTCCTGCCGTGGATGAAGCGCTGGCTAATACCGAGTGATCTCACGTCCTGCTCCTAACGCCAAGACGGATGTCTGCTGTTGTGAACCTGTGGCACTAGTCTTTTTGTTAAATAAATAAACCCCCCTAGACACGAGCCCCTTTGACTCTTTTGTCTTCAATGTTGCAGTCAGCGAGGCTGGCCGTAACAATTCACTCAGACATTTGACTCTCTTACACTTGTTTATTTTTGATGAAACAGCAAAAGAATCTGAATCTGGATTTGGAACAGGGAGAGTTCCAGAGAGAAAGATCTGCAGGGCACGGGTCCAGGAGGAACACTATTGAGAAGTCCCAGCTGAGGGCCTCACCTTTCCTCTGTGGCCCTCAACAAGTCTCTACGTCTATTCTCAGGCAGAAGACAGCACCATGGGAGACTAGTTTGTTCACTCATCAGTCACAACTTAATATCTCACTAATGGGACCTTCCACTGACTGATGGCACCTAACTGACTTCATGTCATGCTATTGGAACTTTACAAAAGGGACAACTACAATCCCTAGCTGCTTGAGTTTCAAACCAGCAACTTTGTAGTCCAACTACCCAGTCAGTCATCCTGTTATATTTTCATTGAATTGCTTCTCCAGTATCCAAAGTCAGTGTTAAGTCAGAAAGGAGGACCTGTTAGACTGTTGAAGGTGGCATGACAGTTGAGTTGTACTTCACTGTAAACAGGGGAGTGGTGGCACTGATTATCACTATCTCCCACACAGAAACAGTCTCCCTCACAAGCTGTCTGTGGGGCAAGTGGTCAGTTCCATTTGATTTGAATCTGCAAATTGATTCATGTGATATTTGTTGACTAGAACTAGATAAACATCTGGAAAACTCACAATCCGATCTTTCAGTCCAATGAGCTCTTCCTCCTCCTTCTTCCGCTGTTCAAAGTGGACATCAATCAGAGTCTGCAGCTCCAACAGGTCTTTCTCCATTCTTTTTCTATGGATATCCTGAGGGTAATCAAAAACACAACAGGAGTGACGAGGAGAAAGGAAGACAGGGGGGGGACGAATGCCCATGGGAACCCGGTTCGAGTCCGACTCGCGGTCATTTCCCGATCCCTCTACCGACCTCTCTCCAGCTCGCTTCCTGTCTCTCTCTACTGTCCTATCTGATAAAAGGCATAAAAAGCCCAAAAATAAATCTTAAAAAAAAGAAAGAAATAATCAACTGGAACTCACATCAAAGTCCACTCGATCCCCCTCAGGAATCTTTGGAGGCGCCAGCTGAGGGACCACGGGCCTGCAAATGAACACAATGTGTTAGAGACCGCAAGAAAACACAACACATGTGTGCACACTTATGAGAAGGAAATGGGGCAGACAGGCAACCTACTTGGGTCTGGGCCTCTCTTCCTCTGAAATGATACAAAGAGGGAGAGAAGAAAACAGCAGTGAGAGGAAGATTCATTGCACTGCATAATTATTTGGCTTTCAGTGAAAATGGAGTATTTATTTAAATGTATTTATTTAAATACTCTGCTGTAGAGTCCTCTCTTGCTCAACGTTACATATATTCTAAGTGTTGCGTCACACACAGATGTTGCTAGTTTGTAGGAAAGCTTTTGGCATCTGTCCTACACATGAATGCAGTTGTGATTGCAGTTGCAACATCAAGTTTCAGAGAGGAGTATTCAAAAAGGGGGAGAGAGAGACATGATCACACTTAGGGGTGGCACGAGGGTTAAAGGTCAGAGTGTAAGTGAGAATCTGGAGTCCTGTTGTCTCACCTTCCTCCTGAGTCTCCTGATCTACCAAGCCCATGAGAGTGGAGCATGAGTACAGATGGAGAGAAAAGAGAACATGTTCATGGAAAGCCAAAGAGCATACACTTCTCTGAGTATGAGCTATCTCCACTGTTCATGTCTGCACACACATGAGAATATCTGAAAATACTGCATGTATACAGATACTGCATGTACACTTCAAACCATGCATACAGCAAAACAGTTAAAAATGAGTTTGACACAACTCATTAATATCAGTAACTTGATATCAGATATTACTGTTTTGGTATTCCTCTTAAAGGTACAGTGTGTAGTTTCTAGTGGTGAGAATGCTGAATTGCAACCATCTGAATTCCCTTCCCTGGACAAGGGGGTACGTGTACCCATGGTGGAAGTAAAATACCATAAAGACACGAAAAACCCTATCTCGAGCCAGTGTTTTGGTTAGTTCTTTCCCGGCTACTGTAGAAAATGGGAGCGCAACATGGTGGACTGCATGGAAAAGGGCCCGCACCCTATGTCGATACGAAGGGCTCACTTGGAGGTAAGGAAAACTCAACGATTCGTAGTTGGGTTCCCCTTTTCCATTCCCTGTGATTTACTTTTAATAGTAAAAGGGAATTAGCCAAAAATGTGCAAAAACATTACCGATATGATCAAGTATGTTTTCTGTCAGGACCCATACTACTCGTGGTCATCTCTTAACTCTATATTCAGCAGTGATGGGCGGCAAAACCTCATGTTGAAGTGGGGGAAGGGGGATCGGCTCGATTGAAAAACTGAATGACCAACACAAATCCTCGTTGGCGACTTCGTTCAGTTTGTTCCCGTAACGGTTTATACACACATAAATAAATCGCACACTTAACTACGCTGCACAACTGTAATTGTTTGCACACATATCATTTAAAGCCACATTAGAGCGAGAATTGGTATTTTTTGCTACTGAGCTCCCCCTAAAGTTGCAGAGTGTAGCTCACTTTCACACCACTGTCATCAATACAAATCGCGTTTCGAGACCCCCTATTGAACCGTAGTACATGTGCATTTGTTGGCAAGCTGAAGGATATGGAACCGGTAAAGACAACGGCAGAAGCTAAAAAAGCATGTAGACTGACAAGGTAGAGTAATATCACAAGCTTTTACACAAATATGACTTGGAGATTAACGCTAACATAACCAAAAGAACCATGATGTACATACAGAGAATACTGCGCTAGCTTCTTCTTATAACTAGCAGATGGGTCTAGTTGTTGTTGCGTGTGGTGGTGCTGTCATGCCAAATAGTGGCCGGTGCCAAATAGTGTCCGGGTGACGTCATATTGGCTTTCGAACGACTCTTGAGTGACAGTTGCTATACCAACGCTAGCATTGCGTAACCCGGACACTTTTTGGAAGTCACAGACTCGCACTGCATTAAAAACCTCAATAACGCGATTTACCCCAGAGCATCTCACATTATACTTCGCTAGACCAGCTTGCCTATATTTTACCTGCAATAAACCAAGCAAAACAACCATGTGCTTGATGTTTGACTGTGTTGAAAGTTGTTGACAACGGAGCACAACGGAGGAATTGTTAATCGCTAACGAGATGCTAAGGGCTAAACCTAGCGAAACCTGTTGAAATTGGCTGACTGACACTATAACAAACTAGTGAGTCAACAACTTTCCTAACACAGTCAAATGAAAAACTACACACTGTGCCTTCAATGGTTATCGTGCACATCCAATAAAAAGCATTCCTAGACTAGTGCAGGCATGTCTATGTTTGTGTATGTAGACTACTATGTAGTCGATCATGCCAGCGGCATAATTCTTTGTTTAACAGTCTCCTTACCTGAATACATGCCCGCCTAACCTAATTATCCCTTGGCTAAACAGGTGTTGGACTTCTGATCCAACTCCTCTGGTATTTACTGAATGGGATTGTTTTGCCCAGCACACAAGCACAGCACTGAACAGTTGGATGTGTTGTTTCAGAAGAGACAGAGAACATTGCCCACACAAATACCTTGATATTCTGAGTACTCTTGCTGTTCACCTTGCCGGCATATCAATCACATCAGACAGTTCAGGCAGGAACAGGATGCAATATTCCATTTACATAGAAATAGTAGAAATAGTCTGGTTATATTTTAACACAGCTGTGACTGAAATGGAGTTATTTCATTACTTACTGTTAGGACTGGTCTTACCTCCATCTTCTTCCTGCTCCTCTGCATCCTCTTCTGGTTCTGGTTCCTCTGCCTCTTCTGGTGTGTGTGTGTGTGTGTGTGTGTGTGTGTGTGAGAGAGTGAAAGAAAGAAAAATCACTTTTCAATCACATACCACTTCAGTATATACAGTATATATATTCAATATACACAGCAAATATATATATAGGGATAGATATCTACTGTATATAGATATACATAGATAGATAGATATAGATAGATAGATAGATAGATAGATAGATAGATAGATAGGGACAGAGAGAGAGAGAAATATAGGTGGGGGAGAAAGCAGTGGAGAAACCATTTGTTGCCCCTGAAAGCACAGTGATGAGCTCAGTGAGTAATAATAACCAGGTGACAAATCTCAACTGTGCCCCAAGGGAGACAACAACAGTGTAAGCTATTATCCAATCAGCTTCCTCGTGGCATGGGGCCAATTACAGATCTCAGGGACCTATCAGAGCCACACTCAAGGGCAAGAGAGCCAATCACTAGCCCCACTCCCTTATCAGAGTCTGAGCATAGATGACACACCCTCTGCCTGCTCCCTAGGATGGAGAGAACACAGAAAAGAGAAGTAAGTGTTAAGTACTCGAGCAGTGTTAACTTCCAACTAATTACTCTTCAGTCTTTCAGATGATTTGATACTCACTCATATTCTTCTTCTACATCAGACATGGCTGGGTCTGAGCAAGAGAGAGAGAGAGAAGAAATAGAGATGACCCTCTTGGTGTACTTTTATTCTTAAACACACACACACACATGCACACACACCGGGAAAACTGTCAGCAAACATGATTTTGAGCCTCATTTGTGATTCATCTTTTTGAATGTATTGGATATTTGTTTGACAAGGGCATTTCAAGAGTTTCAGAAGTAACCCTATGGGGGCTTAAGTTCACAGTGGGGGTGATGGGCATGTTATTGATGGACGCCAGTCGGACATAAATTGTCCTCTTGTTCTGCCGCATGCCTGCTATTGTCCGGCAAGATGGAGGGAGTGTGAACAGGTGAGTATGCAGAGCCTGGAGAGACAGAGTGAGATACAGTGTCTGTCACTCTCCTTCCCTTTCACACCTTAGACTGCACTCGTCTTCCTCCCGTTCTTCCTCCCCTAACCCTGTTGTGCAAACCCTATAGGTACTACTTTATCTCTTCTTCATTTATCTGTTACTTTATTTCTGTGACGAGGAGTTTTGTATCTGTGACGAGGTGTTCACTTTGACAACTAGAAAACCAAACACATTGTCAATCTCACAATGGGTAAGCAAACAAACAAAAAATAAAACAGTGTCGCTCACAAACTTGTACCAACCCCCCCCACCCCACCCCACCTCTCTCTCTCCACCTTCACCCCACACATTCTCTCACTCCATCCCTGTCGTCAGCTACAATTGATAGTCCACATATGTGGGTGACGTGGAGAATTCATCATGCATATAGCTGTCATTACATTCAGACTCCTCTCCCCCTACACCCACTACAAAGGGACCATCCACTGATCACTCAACTGCTCTGTCTGCAGCTCATCCATCACCTGCCTGCCACCACAGGCAGCTCTAAACACATGCTTGGGGATCGTGTCATCTTACAGACAGCAAGTGTGTTTCCCACAACTATGTATCCCTACAGAGAGAGAGAGGGAGAGAGAGAGAGCGAGAGAGAGAGAGGACAGCTCAGTGAACCTGGGGTTGAGGTGGCTAGATGCCTGGGAGGACGCCCTATACAGGTGCTCTGTTCATCAGGTGGCCTGATCTGATGCTGGTAGATAGTCTCAGTACACAGGTCAAGTAACAAGCAGCTCCACTTTGTCACTCCCCGTTAGGACATTAGACTAAAGCAGTCTGGGGTCAAAATCAATGTTTCAGGAGTTCAGGACATCGGTTTTGTAGATGCGTCCAACTAGCTTCACCTCACCCTTGATGAGTGGTAGGATGCTTTGGTTGTTATTGGTTAATGGGGTAGGAGGAGACGGTATTGATGGGTATTGTTGGAGATACCTGTGGCTGCAGGTACGAGGCCTGTATGGGAGTGGGGTGAACAGAAGGCAGTGCTTTGGAGATAATGGGGCCCACATGAACGTCGAGCACAACGAGGGATTTAAGGAAGAGTAAGGTTACCGTGGGCGATCACGAGGAGCATTTAGCTGCTGGAATTCTGAGGAGGTAATTTTAGTCAAGGACGCAGGGGGGAGATTATGGGAGTCACAGAGACTCATTATCGCTGTGAGAGTGGATTGTATTAATAGTTCCGGGTTGAGTCGCTGAGGATCAGACCGCGGCAGGACGGGGCGTGGCGATAGGTTGGGAGGCGTGCAGGGTGACAGGGGGCTGAAAGATCCAACTTTATCTTACAGCAAGGACAATAGCACTGTCTGTTAATCTCTCTGAGAACTCACTGCCCCAACACACACACACACACACACACACACACACACACACACACACACACACACACACACACACACACACACACACACACACACACACACACACACACACCTGTTCTTACTCTCAATCCTTTTACCCCAGGGATAGCTGTCCTTACCTCACATGACTAGAATGAAACACACAAAGAACTACATCTACAAGAACAAAGGCACAGGGTAACAATGCATCGATCAACGTATTACCAAAAAACACACACACATTTCAAACAACTTGAGGAATCATAGCTCAGGACAGATCATTTCATTACATCAGAGCTACACTGACATCACTCTAACTTTTACAACATGGACTGGGTGAATGTTATGGTGAAGTGAAGTGAGAAGGACTTTCCCATTGTAAAGTAATGATTCTTCAGGAGGATGTGGTCTAACTACATTAGCAATGACTTCTGAAAGACAATGACCAATCCGTGTAGCCCACAGTCAGTCTTGAGCCCGCTGCTCTGCGCTGGTCTCCCCTCTCTTTGGCATTGATGAGCATGTACAGTGCATCAGGAGTCGTCTCTTACCTTGGCTGAGGTGCAATCAAGGATGGAGAAGAAAGTCACACACCCACAGGGGACTTCCTGAAAATGGCTATTGTTTAGAGACAATGGGGTTTTATAGAGGGAGGGTAGGTCGGCATTTGTGTGTGTCTGTGGGGGTGTGTGTGGGTGTGTGTGTGTGTGTGGTGTGGGGGGGGGGGGTGCTGGGAGAGACAGCAGCCGCTGGTGGATTAGCAGTGAACTCCAGGACAGAAAGATGACCCCACACAGGATTAGGAGACTCAGGCGCTGACCTCACTCCACAATCAGCGCCATAAAAAAAGAGGGAGAGTGAATCTGAGGGAGGAGGACAAAAGGGTGCGCTGGAAACAAGGGATGGCTGGACGGAAATAGCTTGCACACTTTTTTTATTACTCAGCTTCCATGAATACACCTTTCTTAATTTTTATTTTCCACCCACTGAAAGTACAGAGCTTAATGTCTAGGATTTCAGACTGCCTTTGAACTAATGTGCAGGTCTGTTTATAAGGAAATAAGTGGGGAGGTCATACTTTTCTTCAACAGTTTAATATGTAACATGTTGTGTGTGTGTGTTTTAAGGGTCAAATGACATCAAATCTGACCTACTGAAAAGATTGGTCTGATTTCGTCGCAACAGTGGAAATGAAATGGATACATTCTGGACATTCTGTTTTGTTTTCATCCAGCATCTTGCTTCACCCCTTCCCTATGGTGAAACTTGACATCCTATTATGCAGTCAGGCACATCAGACAGCTTATGTTGAGAGGTTAACAGTTCTACAGGCATACCACAGTCTACAGGCATAAACCATTACAGTAATTTCACACATGCGATTAGGAAAGTGTTTTGATGGCCAGGTCTGTGTTTTCACACCAATTTGATTCCCATACATCTTATGCTCTACTATTACTTTTATTATCAATATTAGTACTGTATACATGACAGATTGTAATCTCGCTCTTCAATAGTATGCTCTATTATAACAGCAGGACCACAAATGATAATGTCTGCCATCTGTGCCATAATCCACCGTGGTGTTTATTATAAATGTAAATATCCATGATCAAAGATCCCACTTGGAGTGAGGCATTAAAGACCCTGACTGCCTCAGAGCAGATGGTTGGCAGAGAACATTCTGGAGGCACCTGGGCTAAAAATAGACCTAGACACTCTCTCTGCCTCAACCATTTCACCCCGTTCACTTCAGCATTGAATTCAAAACGGAGTTAAAACCTGGTTTCTGGCCTTGTTAGTAGTTTACAGTTGTCAATCAAAAATCTGGTTTGAGAGGAAGACATGGAACAGTGCTAATGTGTCAGATAAAACAAATTAAGATGGAGACGTCACCACTTTTAAAGTTCTATTGCTAAATAAATGCACATAACCAGATGCACATAAATTATCAGAGAATGATTACAGGAGAATTCACTTTTAAAGGAACAAGTCGAATAGCAGATGAGGGGGGCATGAGATATCGTTGTTTTTCGGATGATATTCTTTTGTTTATAAGAAATCCCTTGTCATCTAAACCCAGCGGTTATGCAATGTCTGAGTCACTATGGGGAAGTTTCAGGACATGAGGTCAATCGGAAGCAATGATGATTACAATGATGATTACAGGAAGCTGGCCTACACAATTGGACAGACTTGTGAGATTTAGATGGTCAAAGGGGGGCTTTAGGTACTTGGGTGTGATTTTGACTCCTATTTCTTCGAAATTATACAGAGTAAACTATGACAAACTTATTTCTCAGATCAAAGATGACTTGGAAAGGTGGGAGATGCTTCCCCTTTCCTTGGTTGGGAGGGTAGAAACCATTAGGATGAATGTTCTGCCAAGGCTGTTATTTCTCTTTTGTTCTCTTCCTATTGCGGTCCCGGTATCTACTTTTAAGCTCTTAGATAGGCTGGTTTCCTGATTCATATGGCAGAACAAGAGGCCAAGAGTAAAGCCCGAATTATAGATCTGCGTCGGTGTCCGTCCGGACACATAGCCACGCCTTGGCAACACCCTTCCCCGTGGTGGAACGCCCATCCGAGCCCATCCGAGCCCTTCGGAGAGCTGGACGGACACCGACGTGCACCTCTCGATTTTTGTAACTTTTTCGGATACGAACGGATAGCGACGGATACCCCCTTGGCTGTGATTGGTCCGCTAACGAAATCATTTCCTAAGGACATCATTTCCGGAATCTCACATTTCCTATTTCATTCCCTATCTGTTCCTATTCTGTTATAGAGTATGGATCAGCCGAATATTTCTGTCCGAGCCCGGCCTGCGTCCGACAGAGTAGTGCCCGAGCCAGACAGCCATTCAAATATATTGTCGGAATCCAACCAGACATAGTCAATGTCTCAACTGTTCATACTAATGACACATTTACGTATGTTTTTTATGAATAGCCTGTAGACCGTCTCACAAGCTTCTTCTAGTTGATTATGAACAAACATAACAGAAGAGGTCTGAAGATATTTCTGAAACACTTATAAGGACGCTCAAATGACCGCGAATTCATAGGAGAGAATACTATCCCATTCTCACAGGAGACATCACAGCAATCGGAGCATATTTGTCAAACGCGATAAAAGATAGCCCTGCTCTGAAATATTCCCATTCCATACTGAATATTCTGTTTAGATCAAAGGTTTGTTTTTCGACACCGTGATATTTCAGATGATGGAACAGTTGAAATGAATGCTCATATACAAAAGCTAACCTTAACGTGAAGTGGAGTTAACTTGCAGCCAACACCATTGCATTACAAACCCTAACACACACACATAATGAGAAAGTAGGCTTATTACACCTGGCGATTATCTCGCCTTTTATCTACCATCTTTGAATAATGTAACTTATAAACACGTCGTTTTAAAGCGCTGTGGTCGTCCTGAAAAGATGTGTCAATAAATGAATTTAATCCATAGAATCCACGTTGACTTCACTACTTATTAAGATATTGTAACAAATCACGGAAGTGTGGAATATTTGTTATGGCTTTTAATTAAACACTAAACACAATACAATGTCAAAATGGCACGGGCTTTATGCCCTGCTACAAGTTATCACGAACAGACTGTGCTACCGTCACACACCTGTATAAACTCCGTCCCAACACAGAACAACGACATGCAATTAGAACAGTAAGGAACATTGTTAAAGAACATCGTTGGGCGCTGCATCATAGACATGTATACATCACATCGAGAAAAGTATGTGCCCGCCGCACGGCATTATGGGGCGACTATGCCAAGTTAAATATGGAATGTTCAATCAAATCAAATCAAATCAAATCAAACTTTATTTGTACGGCGCATTTCATACAAGGAAGTAACACAATGCGCCTCACAGTAGGAAAGAAAGGGGGGGGGGGGGGTTACACTTGTATAAAACACACAGATTTTCAAGAGATAAATGAATAAAATAAAATAAACGTACTAACCGCACTGGCACCGTAAAGGACTACTCAGCACGGTCATCGTCAAACTAAGCTGCTGGGGGGGGGGGGGGGGGGTTACAAACACTTGTAAAGAGACACAGATAAGTAAATAAGTAAATAAATGTTACATTAATGTTAAATAAATACATTTTACAAGTTACAAAACACTTATAAAAAGACACAGATTTTGCCAGAGATAAATGAACAGGAAATTACGTACTAACCGCACTGGCACCATAAAGGACTGCTCAGCACAGTTATCGTCAAACTAAGAGACAGCTGCTGGGGGGGGGGGTACAAATGCTTGAAAAGAGACAGAAATAAGTAAATAAATAAATGTTCCATAAATGTTAAATACATTTTACAGTGAGTGATAAGCGAGATCAAAGAGGTATGTCTTAAGTGCATGTTTAAAGGTTTCAACCGTTTCGGCCATTCTTAGGTATTCTGGCAGAGTGTTCCAAAGGTTGGGGGCATAGAAACTAAAAGCTGCTTCCCCATGTCTCTTTGTCCTGGCTTTTGGAACTGTTAGAAGTTCAGTGCCGGAGGACCTCAGGGATCTACTGGGTGTGTACCTTGAGAGCATGTCTGTTATATATTCAGGTGCATGACTATGGAGTGATTTATAGACTAGTAGGAGAACCTTGAAATCTATTCTAAAACTAACAGGTAGCCAGTGCAGTGATTTTAATACTGGTGTGATGTGCGCTCTCCGTCTTGTTTTAGTGAGGACTCGCGCTGCTGCATTCTGTATTGTTTGTAGTTGACTAATGGCTTTTTTTGGTAGACCAGACAAAAGCGAGTTACAGTAGTCTAGCCTGCTCGTGATAAACGCGTGCATCAGTCTTTCGGTGTCAGCCTGAGCGAGAAACGGTTGCACCTTAGCAATGTTTCTTAAGTGATAAAAAGATGTTTTAATTATATTTTTGATATGGGTTTCAAAATTGAGATCTGAGTCAAGTATGACGCCTAGGTTTCTGGCTTGGTGCTTGGTGTTAAGTGCTAGTGTTTTTAAGTGTGCAGTTAGTTTCTCTCTCTCGTTTTTTTCACCAATGACTAATACCTCTGTTTTATCTTGGTTTAGCTGGAGAAAGTTTTGTGACATCCATACATTTATATCAGAAATGCAATTTACCAAACAATCAATAGAGCTGTAGTTGTTGGGTGTTACAGAAATATAGAGCTGGGTGTCATCTGCATAGCTATGATAGTCGATGTTGTGCCTCCTAATTACACTACCAAGGGGTAGCATGTATAGACTGAAAAGTAAGGGCCCTAAAATGGATCCTTGAGGGACCCCACAGGTCATACAAATGTTTTTTGAGCTGTGGTCTCCGAGGGCGACAAAGTATTCCCGGCCAGTTAGATAGGTCCTAAACCAGTTTAGGACCGGACCAGTGAGGCCAACCCAATTTTCAAGTCTATCAATAAGGATATTGTGATCAACAGTATCAAAGGCTGCGCTCAGATCCAGAAGGGCCAAGACAGATAGTTTTTTGGAGTCAGCATTAATCCTGAGATCATTTACAACCTTGACTAATGCCGTTTCTGTGCTATGATTGGAGCGAAAACCAGATTGGAAGGTGTCAAATGCACAGTTAGCATCTAGGAAATTATTTAACTGTTTAAAGACAATTTTTTCCAGGATTTTGCTTAGAAAGGGAAGGTTAGAGATGGGTCTAAAATTGTTTAGAACTGAAGAGTCTAAATTGCTTTTCTTCAGGAGGGGTCTCACCAGGGCAGTTTTAAGTTCTGATGGGAAAATACCTGTAAGCAGGGAACAGTTTATAATGGCTAGAATGTCCTTAGACACAGAGTCAAAGATGGTCTTAAAAAATTTGGTGGGAAGGGGATCAAGAGGGCATGTAGACGGCTTCAGTTGTGACACTATTTTGCTCAGCATTTCTATATCAGCCAGTGCAAAAAAGCTCATACTGTTACAGCATGGTGGAAGGGGATCAGAAAACAAGACATTTGGAATTTCTTGAGCAATATTTTTCCTAATGTTCGTTATCTTATCTCTGAAGAATGCTGCAAATTCCTCACATTTGGAGGTGGAAAAGAGACTATCATCTACTTTAGGTGCAGGATTTATAAGGCTGTCTATTGTTGAAAAGAGGACCCTGGAATTGTTAGAATTTGTAGATATCAAATTAGAGAAATGATCCTTCCTAGCATTTCTTATTGCTTTATTAAAGACTGAAAGTTTATCCTTAAAGATATCAAGGTGGACCTGTAGCTTGGTCTTTCTCCATGTACGCTCAGACCTTCTGCAGGATCTCTTAAGTTTAATAATTTCCTCATTTCTCCATGGAGCTTTTTGAGCTTTTTGTTTCAATGCCTTATCGCGCTAACTTGTCCCAGCCCTACCCCAGCCCGACAGCAAGTAAAATATTTAGTCCGAACCCCAATTAGTCAATGTCTCAACTGTTCATACTACTGACACATTTACATACGTTTCTTAAGAATAGCCTGCCTTTATTAAACTCGAGCATCAACAGATGAATGATAAATGCACTGGCTCACACAAACAAGCCCCGTTAAACGCACAAGCGCGCACAAAAGGGATATAAGCATATTGAAATGAATTATTCACATTGCAAGAACGGAATGAAATGGCCTACACATTACACACGCTATGCATCTGATATGCCTAAATAAAACTCACGTTATATGCTACACCAGAAGAGGCGCGAATAAAACAAGTCTTACCATTGAAGATTATCTTTTTTCTTGAAAAATGTAAGTACACGGACACATTCCTTATAAAAGTATCTACATAGTCCAACCATCGATGTTTAATCCATGTTGTGGAGAAAGAGGATGGCATCAATCATATTTCATTAAAGCTTCACACTTCTTACATTGGACATATCAAACAGCCTCATTAGAATCCGCATAGAATATGATGCCATCCGACAGAAATATCTCCATAGGCCTACAGTAAATTTCCCCTCGAGTGTCGTTTTAAACTCTCCAGATGACAGTTTCTTTTTTTTTTAAACTTTAAGTGCACAAAGTTCGTTATAAAACGATCTACATAGTCCAACAATCGAGGTCTAATCCATTTACATTTAGTCATTTAGCCGACGCTTTTGTACAGGGGAGAAGCATGTGAAGCAAACACGTTTACTTGACTACTTATTAAGATATTTAAATATGGAATGTTCAATGCCTTGACTACTAAGCAGAAATATCTCCATACAGTAGATTCCCCCTCGTTTTGTATTGTTTTAAACTCTCCAGATGACAGTTTATTTTTTAACTTATTCCCTGATACCAGTTTGCCTCCTGTAATCGCGTTGTCACAGCTAGGACATAAAAAAAATCCCCGCACACAAGAAGGCTATTATCCTAAATGTGATTTATTTTAGTCTCAAAAACGAACTTCTCCATCACGTGAGGCAGACACGTTGACTTGACTACTTATTAAGATATTTAAATATGGAATGTTCAATGCCTTATCACGCTTATGTTTGAAAGCCATTGTTTTCAGCTTGCAGGTGCTTTTGCCTCTGGCCCAGTTTGTCGGTTTTGACGTTCATCTCTCTCCCCCAACCATCCAGGTTTAATAAATCCGCGTTGACTACTAAGCAGAAATATCTCCATACAGTAGATTCCCCCTCGTTTTGTATTCTTTTAAACTCTCCAGATGACAGTTTATTTTTAACTTCTTCCCTGATACCAGTTTGCCTCCTGTAATCACATTGTCACAGATATTTATTTGCCCAGTCAGCTTGTTGGTCTTGACGTTCAGATGTTGCGCCTAAACTATCATATCGTCTCGTCACATGATCAACTAGAGACTTGACATTGGACAACAGCATACATATTACCCAGCAATCATCATTACAAATCTGAATATGACAAAAAATACCAAAGAAAATGAGATAGTATTCATTTCATTGAATCGTTTTTAATAGTTTCTATAGTGTATGTAAGATAAGCATATCATTTTGTTATAGATTGCTACTATTTTTCACACAAATAATACCTACCATGATGGAGATAAGTTTGCCTTTTCAAGTGAATATATAGCGTTAGACAGACTATTCATTGTAATCTAGTGTGTCTCAAAGACCCATGTGACTACACCTGTTGCTCTTGATGACGTGACGGCTGGGAGGAGGGAGATAAACAAATGACGAATTCTCTCACTCAAAGAGGTCGTGTAGTAGCTCGTCTGTGACCAAAAAACCGCTGCGCCACCCACTGTTCTGGCGGTGAATTGTTTTCAACACCCACAGCCGTCGAAGAAGTATAAATCAAAAACAGTACGTCCGAATCCGTCCGAATCTGTTTCCCCGCCCATCCGTAAAACGGACGGACACCGACGCAGATCTATAATTCGGGCTAGACTCAAAATTCTTTGCTTACATAAAAAGAAGGGAGGCTTATCTTTGCCTCATTTCAGAAGTTATTACTGGGCAGCACAACTTAGAGTATTGGTCTCCTGGATGAAATTGGATATGGATACAAAATGGGTACATATAGAGCAAAGCTCAGTAAACACGTCACTCTCAGCCCTCCCCTTTCTGACGACAAATGCATGGCGCAAACTCAGGATACAAAATGAATGGGTTAAGTATACATTAAAGGTTTGGAAGAAAATAAGACAGGTATTAAACTTACCCTTATCTACGTATATCTAGGGCAACACAAATAGCTGCATGCTAAATTAGACAGTGGTTTTAGTAGATGGGCGGAGAAGGGTTTGACCACAATAAGTCAATTATTTGAAGGAACGACTCTCAGGGCTTTCGCACAACTTCAAGCAAAGTATAGTATTGAAGCTAATGATCTATTCCGATATTTCCAACTTCGGCACTATTTGACCACACACAAGGAATGGGACAAAATTAAGGAAACACCAGGCAATTTTGAACAGTACTGGGTTGAGATAGCTGAGAATCAAATTCAAACAAAACATATAATATCCTGTTTAAACAGTAGAATTCATATGGATACATCTATCGATACATTGGATATAAAAGGTAAATGGGAATTGGAGGCTAACACCATTATTGCAGATGATGAATGGGAAAGCTCCTTGGTGTCCAAGCACAAATGTTTAAGTTGTCCAACCTGGAGAGAATTTAGTTGGAAGTTAAGAATGAGATATTTTAAAACACCTATAGTAATAGCTTAGAATGACAAGAAGTATTCCCCTCTCTGCTGGAGAGGTTGTGGTCTAATAGGGAACTTCTCACATTTTCTGGGATTGCCCTAAATTGCTGAAGTTCTGGGAGGAGGCGAAGAGGGAGATCTGTGTGATCTTGAACTTGGACAAGTCGATTGACCCACAACAGCTGATTTTGGGAACTACACCTTCAAGGGGGCTAGAGAAAAACGAATTGTATATAATCAGAGTTATGATGTTAATAGCCCACAAAATTATCACAGTAAACTGGCTCAGGCCCCACCCACCTACCATGGACCAGTGGGCCCAGAGGCTCCAGGCTGTGAATTGTAGGGAAAATGTAACTGCAAGCCTACGACTCCGGATGGACATTTACTTAGTAAAATGGACACCTGTTATAATGTATCTGTTAAAATGAACATTCTGTTGACATTTAACTGGACAAGCTGGATTGAATATGAAAATATGTGAATCCATTAGGGATAACCCTTCACCCCTTCTGCCATTTGTGTTTTATTTTTATTTGGTCTACACTTGTAATATTGTATGACATGCTGTGTGAGACTCACTGTCAAGGAACTTGTTTATAAGTTATAATAAAAGTTCAAAAAGGAACAAGTCAAAGACAGAACATGGTACAAAAACTGATCACTTTATTGAGATACATAAATAAACTCTTGAGGCTCCCCTTCAGGCCATCACTGGCATAGTCACCGTTAAGATCTAGTTGGGGAGAAACACAGATGAGTGCTGCTGTCTGGCTCACTCAGACACATTCAGAGACACGTGAAGACTGAGCCAAAACACAACCCATCATAGGAAGCATAGCTGTCCTATTTGACTAGTAATATCTGGGAAGCCTGTCAGGAAGCAAAGAGCTGCACAGGGTTTAATTAACTACTTGTAGTAATGGACATTTTTAACAGCATTTCTAACAGGTCAAAGAAAAGGGCAAGTTGAGCTAGAGGGGAGACACGCACCCATGGCACAAAATGAAGGATGCCATTACTACCACTGACCATTCCCGAAAAGGGACGCTAAGGACAATAAGTTGTTCTGCTTTCACACTTTCGTTTAGACACGTGTGGAAGGGAGCAAAGTTTTCCCACCACCAGAGGGAGATATAGTGCCATGGCTCTACTGTCCACTGTGTGAGGGGTGGATCAACTGTTCACTGTGTGAGGGTTGGATCTACTGTCCACTGTGTGAGGGGTGGATCAACTGTTCACTGTGTGAGGGGTGGATCTACTGTCCACTGTGTGAGGGGTGGATCAACTGTTCACTGTGTGAGGGGTGGATCAACTGTTCACTGTGTGAGGGGTGGCTCAACTGTTCACTGTGTGAGGGGTGGATCAACTGTTCACTGTGTGAGGGGTGGATCTACTGTCCACTGTGTGAGGGGTGGCTCTACTGTTCACTGTGTGAGGGGTGGATCAACTGTTCACTGTGTGAGGGGTGGCTCTACTGTTCACTGTGTGAGGGGTGGCTGCTGTTGTACTGAGCCACGCTGCTACAGCGGAGATGAGGCTGAGGGACATTACCTGTGTGCTGCTGTTGTACTGAGCCACGCTGCTTTCCTGGTTAATGAGGTGTGGGAAGAAACAGTCAAGGTGAAAGAGTGAGGGTCGAGCCGACAACACCAGCCTGTCCTCCCCGAGGTCCAGCACGAGGGATCGCGCTGATGTCTGCCGAGGAAGAGGAACAGAAGACCAGTGAAGGGTGGAATGGAGGATGAGAGGGGAGAGTAGAACAAAGTGAAAACAGTGAAACAATTTCAGAAATGGATATAAATGATGGTTATCAGGATGATACATGTTGTTAGGAATGTTTCTATAAAAAACACGTTTATTACACCTCAAAGTATGATCCAGAGCCACGTAGAGAGGATGCTGCTAGGTAAAGGTCAAGTATTTAGCAGGCTCTTTTATCCAAGTGACTTACAGACAACCTGCAGCAATCGGGAATCAGACTCAGGTCAAGCGCTCGGTGCAGGGGCCCTGCTTTTAAACCACAGGGCATTGTTCTAAGTTGGTTGGGAATGGCATCGGTTCTCAGCCTAGTCTTGCCAGTTTGCCACAAAATGTACCTGCAGTGACTTGAATTGACTTCCCA
Organism: Clupea harengus; assembly: GCF_900700415.2. NCBI lineage: Eukaryota > Metazoa > Chordata > Actinopteri > Clupeiformes > Clupeidae > Clupea > Clupea harengus. Next base: position 18,620,438 of record NC_045152.1, read on the forward strand.
CGCACGGAGACAATCTGAATTCTGAACTCTGTTTCTGAATTGACTTATTCATTAATTGCAGTAAATAAGGGAACCCATCTTTAGACACGCCAATTTGTCCCATGATGATGCTGCTATCCTGTTGGAGCTATGTGCTGAATTGGGATCTGTGCTGCCAGGAGTCACGCATTGGCCCATTCCCATGCCCAAGTGCCAGGAGTCACGCATTGGCCCATTCCCATGCCCAAGTGCCAGGAGTCACGCATTGGCCGATTCCCATGCCCAAGTGCCAGGAGTATAACGTTCCCATTTGTGGTTGACCAGATTTACATTAAAGCGCAATCCTTGTGTGCAGTTATTTTGATGTATTGTTGTATATAACTGCCCATGGAAACACTGTGGGCTGCTAAGTGCTGGGAAATTAAATGCTTTGGACGTGAGGCCCCTAAGGGATCCACCCACATGAAAACAGATGTTGCAAGAGCAGATGCATAGCAGTTGCACATGCCAGCAACAAAATAGAACCCTGTTCCCACAGAGTTCACATTCATTTCAAAAGTGAAAGAACCGGACTGAACAAATAAATAAATAGAGATTTAACCAAATATGGGTTGTGCTGGGTGGTCCAGACCGATATTCTGTTTAGTTGTCATGGCTGCAAAAAAGCACTTCCTGTGTAGTCACTGGATGCAATTTGAACATGCAAGTGTGCAAAGGGAACAAAATGTCATCCTGATATTAATCAATGTCAATGTCAAACTAGTCAATGTCTTCTGCTGTGTCTGTGTAGTAAAACTCTTCTAAAAGCTCCACTGCAGCTTTTCTGAGCACATTGCTCCAATGCAATTTCCCTAAACCCCACATCAAACTAGCTTACCCTTACTGACCTACTCTTAAACATGAACCCCATCCTAAGATATCCGTCTTGGCAAATATTTCTCAGACCTTCTGAACCCTCTGCAGGTCTCTCCAAGGCTCTGTTTAATGCTCCTGACCTGGCCCCCTCTCAGTCACAGCTGGAAAGGTGATGCAGCTTGGACGTGAACATCTGAATGCTCCTGCTGACGGTCAAACAGAGAGAACTCACCACCCCAGGCAGATGGACCTCTGCAATGAGGTAGTGAGGGTCCCCAGTAGCAGGCTCCACTTGCAGACACAGGTCAGGGCTTCACCAGCCACGATGAAGAGCAGAGGGCAGAGGGCAGAGGGAGAGTTAGCTGACAGAATAACTACTTTATTATACAGTCAATTGGGCAAAATGGGCAACAAACCTTTTGAGGGATGCAGGAGCTGAACTTGTCTGTCTGTTCAAATAGAATTAAAAATAAAAATATAAATGCAACAGAATTACTGAATGAACTAGATATCAAATGTGCTATGAAGCATAAGTATTGCAAAAAAGTAATATGAAGTAATATAACTTCACACACACAGTAATATGCAGTGTGTGTGTGAAGTAATATGACACAAAATAATGGCAGTATGTTGACACAGAAGGAAGAGAGATATCAAGATACTTAAAAGAGGACTGAAAAAGAAGGAAAAAACATACTTTGAGTCCAACTCCTGTATAATTGGTTTGCTTTTTGTACGAATGTTTTGCTCCATTATGGATCCCAGGACTTTCCTGTTCTTGAGAATTTTCCAGTCTGTAAAAAATAAAGGTAGATCATGTATAGATAAAATTGGGGCTCCACAGCTAGAATCTGTTCTTGTGCAATTTAATCAGGAACTTACGTAAACAGTCATACCTCTCTTCCAAGAATATTCGGGTTTTTCATATACTTTCAAAGTAGTTGCAACTCGTATGAATTCCTCCCCCAGAAGACTGTATCACATTCACACCACGTTCATTAACACACAAATGGCAGCAACAACCAACCTGTCTGGACAGTCACACCGTTAATATCTAGGTAGGTGGTGTGCTTTGGAGTTGTTTCTGCTGCTCCCATGGTAACTCTGCCCATGGGCCATATTCTAGCTAAAGCATTAAGACTGGTAGACTAAATAACCTGTCCAGCAGAAAACAGCTAACTTCAGTGTCACTCTGAAAACTTTTTCCCAAATCAGCGATAACGGTAAAAACTATACGATTTTGCATATTTTTGGTACCGGTACTTCATTAAAAAAGCACGCAAATCAGAGCGCACTCACTGTTCCGCTCCCTGTCAGCCTGCCTGCACGCATTGACTGCAAGGGTCTGCCCAGCTCTCACACATGCAAATACTTCGGGTACGATGCAGACACCGAAGGAAAACCCTATCGACACACACAGACCCTTCAAATCCACTCGGGCAAAGGGAGGGAACACGTCGAATATGGCTAAGCACCTATCAGACAGACACCCCGAACCCCATCAAAGAACGACAGGTTAGCAAATGTGATTATAAACATGAACACCCCCAAGCTCACCCATATACAGCCTAACACGAGTAGCCTTAGCCTAGTTTAGCTAGGGTGACCAGACGTGCTCTTTTACCCGGACACATTTAGGTCTCGAAAAGAGGACATGTCCGGGTAAAAGAGGACGTCTGCTTTGTCTTGTGTTGCACTTGCTTGATGCCTGTGTTAGGAAAGTTGTTGACTTGCTAGTTTCAGGGTTCATACACATTTTGACCAATGGATTTCCATGACTTTTCCATGACTTTTCAATGACTTTAAACCAAATTTCCATGACCAAACATTTTGTGAAATCTCGGTGTATACATGAAAAAGTGATACAATGTAGTATTTAAATGAGAATTCCAAAGAATACAGTATACAAAAATATGCAGTTTAAGCTCTGTGTCAAACTTAGTGCATTTTGTTAGCATTTGAATATGCTTCCATAGGCCATTGAATGCTGGGCAAAATTAATTTTGAGAAAATGAGGCAGAACAGCATCACAAATATTTGATATGTTAAGAACAAATATCTAATCTTTCCAAAACAGTTAGTTTCATGTTGGTAGATGCTGTCATTTTTTGCACAAAATGGGTTTTCATCAATTCAAGCTTTAATATCTTCCAGACCATTCATCACATAGGGACAGTTTTGTATACAGAGCATACATAGGAAGGTCTGTGTATAATATCAAGTCTCTAGCTTTAACATTGAGCTTTCCACAGGCCTTCAAAGATGCTGCCACAGAGTGTAGAGTAAAACTTTCGCGCAAATTCAAGCACCCCTAATACTATGATATACCCAAGCCACACCCTTGGAAGTCCATATTCTTCAAGTAATGGTATTGTAATGGTGTAATTTTGTAATTTTAGCACTAGAAAGTTTGAAGGAGCTAGCTTAAATACTTTTTAAATGGCTCTTCAGAAAACGCTGCTAAAAAGCGTCTGTAAATGCACATAACTTAGTTGCTAAAAAAACAAACAATTTTGTGACAAATCTATTGGGAGTAGAGAGCTAATATTTGGGGCTATACCTATTAAGAAGTGTATGAACATCCTTGAATTTTTTCAGCCAAATCTGAGATGGTCGAGTGGGGAGATTTTTATTTTTATTTGGACGTTTGGCATGGAATGACCAATCTGGCTATCGGCGAACATTCGTCAAAGAGCAGGCTGGCATTTTCGGATGATTCAAAAGAATAATGCGAATTGGCCACCTTCAGTGCCCACATTACCTCCGCAGTTAGGACTTCATTTTTCGTTACAGAATCGGTTATCGACGCCTGCTTGGTAGCTGACAAGAGAGACGTGCTGCTTGGCGTAGCAGTTGCCCTCGCTGTGGTGATAGGGGTTGCTGTAGCTTCGCTAGTAGCAGCGCTCTGTTTGCTTCCTTTGGCATGGCTCGTGTATGGTTAATGCCGCCTCTCCCGTGTTTGAAATGTTGAATGTTTTGCCACCACACAACCTACATTTTGCTCGTCCCGGGTTTTCGTCTGTTTTAAGCCATGACATGTACTTTTCCATTTGTAGCGAAGCAGGGTTAAATCTAGACTTCCCTGGCATTATCCCGTCCGCTTCCCTGAGTTACTGTTGCTATGGCCATCGAACTTTTCAGTTAGTATGAGAGCGTATGTCTGCTTATATTTTGAGCGTATTTCCTTTAAACGCATATTAATTATTTAAAACTCAGCGTAAATAGCCTTGAAAATATGAATATAACAAATTTCCATGACTTTTCCAAAACTTTTGGGATTTAATTTTTTTCAAGCACTTTTCCAGGCCTGGAAATTACCATTTTAAAATTCCATGACTTTTCCAGGTTTTTCATGACCGTACGAACCCTGTAGTTTGTCATAAACAAAGTAAGCAAATTTAACAGTTTTTGCTAAATGTAGCCGTTAGCAAGACATCTCGTTAGCGATGTTAGCAAGCTTGTTATAACACGCTTGGACATTGATGCTAGTATTACGTGCTCTCGCGTCGGCTTCTTTGTAATGTTATTGTGATCACAAAATACATTTCAGTTAACTTATAGAGTTAGTGTTTCTGTTAGTGTGTAAATAGTTTGTAAAGTGTGTAAATAGTTCAGTTGTAATAAGTGCATAAACAATTGCAATAGTTGCAAGTTGCAAGATGTGTGAATATTCATAATTCAAAATTCTACCAGACAGACAGGCTGTCTCAATGTTCGCCATAGTGTAATGGCATGTGTGCATTGGTGCAAAGGTATGTGGTGGCATGTTTTTCATTGTTGTTTTTCAAAAAAGGGGAGAAATTGCCCTTTAATTATGTGTCCATCTTTAATGTACCCAACCCACATAGCTTTAGGTTTTTCTCCACCTCAAACACACATCTGTAAAATTATGTAATTTATACTTATGGAAATAACTATGTAGTCATATAGTCAGATACGGACAATAGGTCTACATAGCCGTGTATAATCAATGCTATGATGTCACCATGTAATTTTCATTAATATCTTGCTGTTGGCTAATACTAATATGAATGCCATTTGTTAAGTGTTCAAAAAGCTGGGCAGGAACAAGCTGGTAAAAAAAGGAACCTTACAGATGTTTTGTTTATTACTATCATAGATAAATATACCAGTATCGTATCGTTTTTGTGGTATCGTATCGTATTTGTGGTATCGTATCGTAAGTATGATATTTTGGCAGGTATAGTATCGAAGTCATAATTTTGGTATCGTGACAACCCTAGTGTCTAGCTGTGTGGACACTGTTTGCCGTGTTTTGTGCCTTGTTTTGTGCATGCACTTAGTTTCGTGCTTAGTCTCTGGGCCTAGCTTGTGCCTAAGAGGGTGCCGGTATCGGGCCTAAATGGGCCAAGCAGGTGCCTAGGAGCCCAGGGACTTGAGTTACTGTGAGTACCGTTTGTATTTTGATTTGTTCGCTTATTTCGTGTATGTTTAGGGGTTAGTAGAGAGAGTCCCCTTGTATGTAAATAAATAAATGTCTATTTTTATAAGAGCCACCATCTCCTGCACCATGTTTTTCCCCACATCACCACCAAGTCCAGTTGCCACATCCCGGTCCCTCACAGCGCCACTTGAATGTAAAAACTCCAAAGCCTGTGTGTTGTCAATTCTGGGCTACTGTAGAAACATGACGGTGCTACATGGTGGCCTCCGTGAATGACAACCTGTTCCCATGTAGATATGAAGAGCTCATTCTAAGTACACGATTCATAGTTGCAGGTGATTACACATTAATAAAAACATAATTATGAATGCTATATTCCATTTCTGCTGATAAAGACCCCTGAATCCTACACACTGCACCGTTAATTGCTTCTTTGAAATGTTTGTTTGTTTGTTTGTTATGGTCTGTGTACACACCTCTGCTCAACTTAACGTTGTACTTGTTCTCCAGTCCCTCCAGGGAGACGGCCAGAAGGAACTGCTGGAACAGCTCATCGTTCTAGGGCAAAAAAAACCACTATAAAAACTCAAAAATAACAACAAAACACATAACCTTCAGGTTGGAGAGGAATACATTGAAGGTGGAAGGAAGGAAAATGGTAATTAGAATGCTCATCTGTAAAATGTCATTAATGTTTTATTCTTTGCAAATATTTGTAAGGATAGTCACACTCTACTTCCAAAATCAAGGCAATTTTGGGTGCGAGTGAAAAAGACTGTTAACTTAAAGTAGAAAAACCACACTCTCAAGGTTGTTGCATTACCGCCTCAATCATTCTGTTTGTATTTTTGTTTAGCCTACTTGACTTGTCAATTTATTTAGTACAGTCTGAAGTACTGTGCCTGCCTTGTGTGCGAACATGTTGTGAATCTGTGCACCCTTAGGTGCAGCTCACCTGTTGATGTCATGTGATTCACTTTTAACCCTTGACCCTTAACCCCTTTATGATAAAAAGCATCCATTCTGGTGTTCACGTTACACACTGACGATGGCTTAGGCCGAAACGCGTCTGTGAATAAACTGGTCAAAATAAATAAGCAATGAGACAAGCTTGAGAGTGCGGTTTTTTCTACTTTAAGTTATTATTTGCAAAGACTTTGCTAAATGTGTTTTTAGGAATTTTAAAGCCCGCTTTACTAAAGATTTTTGAAACTTTTAAATAAATCTACAGACAGTCTGCTATGGCATTATGCTGCTCCTACAGACAGTCTGCTATGGCATTAGGCTGCTGAAACTGCACACAAACAATGAACTTTCATAAAGAAAGAGAAGGGAAAAAGAGCAGCCACACAAGCCCACCTGACACTTCTGAAAGAACTCATCGTTGACCACCACATCATAGACAGTGCAGGCCTGCTTGTCTGAGACACAGAAGGGGACACAGAAGGGGGTTTACAAAACAAAAGCTGTGAGCAAAAAACAGCGAGCTCAAAACTCAGTGGAAACAATTTTCCATGACACGTTTGTCAAATTCATCTCTCATCTTGGCTTGGTTTGCACAGTTTAAGTTAAGCATATAGCACTTTGCTCGTTTCACTTCCAATACCAACTTCTTTGGTAATTTCCCATGCAATTATTTTAAGCTTTAGTGTCCTACTGATAACAAGTCACTGTATGTCAAGAAACAAGCTGAAGAAGTGACTGAAAACATTGGCTATTTACTCCTTGCATTACCATGAGTTTCCTCTGATCAAATCACCCTCTAAGATGAACACATGAATGCATGAAATAGGTTTAAAGTCACATTAACAGCAGATACATATTTTTACCACACTAAGCAAAAGCGGAAATGCCATCCACCAATGAAAAAACAAACAAACAAAAACGAAAAAACATTGGTTACTCACTGTTGTCCAGCTCTGTGTGAGGCTCGCCGAGGCTCATGGGAACTCTGTACCCTGAAGGGTCATCTGACTCCAGCAGCTCTACGAGTGCTTCTTGGGAAAGTGGGGGAGGGAGCGGCACTTGCGGAGAGTTGCATATGTTCAGGAAGACTTTCTCCTGATCTGGTAGAGTAAAGGTCTTGGCACAGAGTCCTTAGAGAGGGGAAATGCAACAAAAGTAAGCCTGTAAAGCTGTCATTAAATAATTTAGCTGACCAGAGTCGCATTTACAATTGCATAGAAAGCCGTCTTTTCTTTTGCCGTTCTGTCAGAATAGGAGTCGATGTGCTGTCCACTTTTGACTAGGTAACAATGTCAGCAATCTTCTGGCTCAAGTTGGAATAGAAGCCAGAAGATTTCCCGTCTTCAAGTAAGGTTAGGGGGAGAGGGTGGGGACTTATCCCCCTTCATACACTACGTTTATACCAGAGTAAGCTATTGATGTCCCATTATTTCTCTCAGGTTTGTTTAATGGGTATATGGAGTCATTTACCATCATGATCAAGTTGATTTTGAGAAATGTAACATTCTTTCAGGCTGTGTGTTATGGTAACCCGAGGGGACAGTGCTGTGCAGTGAGTAAACCTCACTCTATCCCTTTACCCGTTTATCAAATGAATGTTTACTAACCACATTTTCTCTCTTAATGCTGACTTTCCATTACTTTACTTACCCTTATAATAGTAACCTTACAAGCACACTGTATACCCACTAAGCTGTTCTACAATACTTGAAAGCTCTCCCCACCTTATCCTCCATCAATTTGGTATGCAACATGTATACACCATGTTATGTTTGTATGTATTGTGTACATTTACCACATGAATGCTAGCATGCACATCCTGATACGTGTACAATTTATTCTCCACCCAATGCCTTAGTCTGTCGAACAGCATGCTGTGATCAATCGTGACAAAGGCTGTGCTAGGGTCCAGAAGCACAACGACTGAGCATATGCCTTCATCAGCTGCCCTTAAAAGGTCGTTGATAACCTTAAGCAGTTAACCAGATTGAAACTTTTCAAAAATGTTATTTTCCAGTGCAGAGAAATTGCTTGGAAACTATTTTTCCTACAATTTTTGATATAAAATGTAACTTGGAAATCAGTTAGTTTGGGGGGAGAGCCTGTTTTTTTTTTAGCAGTGGACTTAAAATAATCAGGGAAACAATTTGAAAGGAACCGTTGAAAACAGAAAGTAAACCGGGCCTGACTGATACCATTACTTTTAGTAAAAACGCAGTCGGTATTGCATCAAGAGGGATGGAAGATAGTCACAAGTGACACTGTTTCTAAAAGTTCAGAACAGGGATAAACCTGGTTCAATTTAGGAACAGTGTTAATAACAGGTGGTTCACAGTTAAAAATTATATGTTATATGTAAATTATAATTTATGGATTGGCAGGGTTCATACACATTTTGACCAATGGATTTCCATGACTTTTCCATGACTTTAAACCAAATTTCCATGACCAAACATTTTGTGAAATCTCGGTGTATACATGAAAAAGTGATAAAATGTTGTATTTAAACTAACAATGAGAATTCCAAAGCATACTGTTTACAAAATATGCAGTTTAAGCTCTGTGTCATAAACTTAGTGCATTTTGTTAGCATTTGAATATGCTTCCATAGGTCATTGAATGCTGGGCGTGTACAAAAATCCCAAATCTTCAAAAATTAATTTTGAGAAAATGAGGCAGAACACCATCACAAATTTTGTATACTGTATGTTAAGAACAAATATCTAATCTTTCCAAAACAGTTAGTTTCATGTTGGTAGATGCTGTCATTTTTTTTGCTATAGCATGCCAAAAATTGCACAAAATGGGTTTTCATCCATTTACAAGCTTTAATATCTTCCAAACCATTTATCACATAGGGACAGTTTTTTTTATACAGAGCATACATAGGAAGGTCTTTGTATAATATCAAGTCTCTAGCTTTAACATTGAGCTTTCCACAGGCCTTCAAAGATGCTGCCACAGAACGTAGAGTAAAATGTTCGTGCAAATTCAAGCACCCCAAATACTATGATATACCCAAGCCACCCATATTATTCAAGTAATGATAGCTGATTTTAAGCCTAGTAAGTTTGAAGGAGCTAGCTTAAATACTTTTGTAGTTATAGCAATTTGAAAATGGCTCTTCAGAAAACGCTGCTAAAAAAGCGTCAGAAAATGCACATAACTTAGTTGCTAAAACATTTTTTGGGGGGAATTGGGAATAGAGAGCTAATATTTGGGACTATACCTATTAAGAAGTGTATGAACATCCTTTAATTTTTTCAGCCAAATCTGAGATGGTCGAGTGGGGAGATTTTCTTACATTTTGACGTTTGGCATGGAATGACGTGTTGCAATCTGGCTATCGGAGAACATTCGTCGAAAGAGCAGTCTGGCATCTTCGGATGATTTAAAAGAATAATGCAAATTGGCCACATTCAGTGCCCACATTACCTCCGCAGTTAGGACTTAATTTTTCGTTACAGCATCGGTTATTGACGCCTGCTTAGTAACCGAAGAGAGAGACGTGCTGCTCGGCGTAGCAGTTGCCCTCGCTGTGGTGAGAAAGCTGGTGATAGGGGTTGCTGTAGCTTCGCTAGCGGCAGCACTCTGATGGTTGCTTCCTTTGGCATGGCTCGTTAATGCTGCCGCCTCTCTCATGTTTGAAATGTTGAATGTTTTGCCACCACACAACCTACATTTTGCTCGTCCCGGGTCTTCGTCTGTAACCCATGACATGTACTTTTCCATTTGTAGCCAAGCATGGTTAAATCTACACTTCCCTGGCATTATCCCGTCCACTTCCCTGAGTTACTGTTGCTATGGCCACCAAACTTTTCAGTTAGTATGAGAGCGTATGCCTGCTTATATTTTGAGCGTATTTCTTAAAAGCATATATTATTTAAAACTCAGCGTAAATAACCTTGAAAATATGAATATAACAAATTTCCATGACTTTTCCAAAACTTTTGGAATTTCATTTTTTTCAAGCACTTTTCCAGGCCTGGAAATAACCATTTTAAAATTCCATGACTTTTCCAGGTTTTTCATGACCGTACGAACCCTGGATTGGTCACATCCAGTAATTCCACACAGATGAAATAAAAAAGTCAAATTCTCAACAGTTCACATAAACATAAATAAACATCAGCAAAAGTCATCATCATCTGCTCCAACTGTGTGTTTGTGTGCGTGGGACACCACTGATTTTCTCCCTCCAATTTTATGCAAGAAAGAGTCATCATTGACCACAATGGGTGTGTGTAGGTAGAATTTACAAATGACATACTAACCAGGCTGAGGACGGATGGTCTTGGAATCTGAAGCTCCACTGCCCTGCATTTTTCCCATTGTCTGTAAAGTAAAAGAACTATGATGACACATCAACCTCGAAGTCGCCCCTTGCATGGCACCTTTTTGACATCGGTGTTGTGAAACATTTAAGTTAATGTCAAGTTTGCCTGGGGTTTGTCTTTTTTATTTTATTTTGTTTTTAAGGGAGCTCGTGTCATAGGTAGGTTAAGGTTGGTCGGCTATGTCTACCTAAATATTAAGATTACATACGTGACAAAAGAGAAAACAATTTGCTGCACGATTAATGTTGGGTTTTCTTTTTGAAATTACGTAGAAGGCTAGATAGATTGTTTCTCTTTTTCCCCTTCTGATCTGGGTTCACGCGTCTTTTAACTTTTGAGTGCCCTGTGCAGCGCTTGATTCCTGCTCTTCCACACTGTTTTGCTATTTTTAGAGGGGCTAAGCTTTAAATATTCGAGGCTATAGACTCGGACCTAACAACAACTGACTTAATGTAGCATACTGCAAGTTCATTGAGACCAGGAGAATTGAAGGGCATTAAATTAAAGCTCTCCTTCACGAACACCTTCGTAAAAATGGTTGCCGACTTAGCAGGTGGCACATGTGAACTGAACTCTTTTTAACCTCTGGCTCTCTCTACAGCAACCTCTACAAACAATACTTCTGAACAGTCGGGGAGGAACATTACCTGCATTAACAGCTGCTGATACAGCTCTTCTTCCTGCTTCTGAGATAACTCAGAACTGAGGAGTGAGGAGTCTATTTCCATGACTACTGTAAAATGGACAGAACAAATGTTAGCTTGTTGGATAACCAACTAACGGTTTTACACATTTACCATTCTCTACTGACTAGACCAACAATAATGTTGAGTAGGCTACTGTTACAAAAGTTTTTGAAATAACTTACGTAGCGTTGCTATCAATAATGAGGTAGTCCAGATGTTGGTTAACAAGCTGAAGTGAACGCTTTGCTTGTGTTATGATGCTGTTAACCTCCCCCTTGCAGAATCTAACATGTGCCTAGATCTAATCTTCACGCAGCTTGTTGTTTTGCTTACAAATCGGTACATATGCCATCTAGCTAGCTACTACAAACGGCATGGATATTTTTCATAGAGCTTTTGATACTTGTCGTTGGAGTATTATAGAATGTCTATAGACTATTTTAAATGCAGCGTTCCGTGAGCAACTTCAAGTGACTCAATTTCCGCCTACATTTAGACGAAAGCATATCAAAATAGAAGCAAACCTGAAGTCTTTCCTTCCCTTATTCATTAACTTGTCAAAATAAAAGTCCCCGTATACAACGTACAACCAGTATGAAATAAGTTTACTGTACTAAAATGAACATATGTCATCATCAGAGATTAAGGAAACATGCTTAAATACTGGCTTCTCCAACAAAAATGGGAGCTAAAATATTCTCCTTTCAAATTTTTTGTTTGTGTTTTGGCCTGTACCGCCCTTTGCTCATCTCTACAGTACCATTTTGACACCCTGGGTTGCAAGAAGAGATGGCGAACACAGCATGCTGCAGCCTGTCGCTACACGATGGTAGTCCTTTGGGGGATCGTAGTCCCTCACATTGCGCATGCTCAGACACAAACGGTTTACGGCATAAGGCTCAACATCAACATATCTGGCTTGTCTTAACGCATAATGTAGGTTTATTTAACGTAATATTTAATAATGTTGTAAACGGTTTAAACGTCAACATATGGGGCTTGTCTTAACGCATAATATGGGTATATTTAATGTTATATATAATTATGTTGTAAACGGCTAACAGCATAAGGCTCTACGTCAACATATGAAACGAAACTGGGGAGAGACTTTTTGATCCTCCACCTCATCTGTTTTGTCCACTGTGACATCTTCTTTGTTTTTAAATAAATGGTCATGTTTTCAAAAAACTGGCTTTCGTCGCTTTTCTCCATGATTGAAAACGGATCTGTCGTTGTGACGCATGCGCGCGCGGCTTCGCAGTCGACAGTGTCGCAAAATGACGCATGCGCAATGTGAGGGACTACGATCCCCCAAAGGACTACCATCGTGTAGCGACACAGCCATGGAAGTAAGCAAATAATTTGGACCAACAGAGATAATGTTTGATTCCACCCAACTAAAAAAGCTTTGGTATCCTTTTAAAAAGCTGCATGACCAAAAACAGTAAAATTCGGGTAAATATTGCATTTGAAAGATGGAGACAGCTTAGAGCCCCGAAGGATTTTAAGACGGATGCCGAGTGTGCTAATTTTCTCCTGAATGGCATTGAGCTAAAGTCAAAACTAATTCTTATTTTCTTTCTGGGGACCCCCTGGCACCCCATCAAGGAAAAGGATCCCTAGGCTATGGGTCTCTGTACCCCACTTTGAGAGTTTGTTGACGTATTCTTAGGTTTGTTTTTGGTTATTTAAAATATGTAAATGTATACATACATTCTGTATATGCTGTGCATCATCTATTCAGAGAATATTATATAAAAGAAAATGAATGTTAATAAACCTGTTTGTACTACTGTCCAAAGACAGAGGAAACTTTTAGATGATGTGAAACAGAGCCTGCGCCGAATGCATAGGGAGTATGGATTTTTGTTCCCTGCAAAATTGCGAATTCTACACGACAAAACCTGGCACCACTTCACTTCCCCAGCCCAATTCATCCGAAAGATTAAGAAGGGGAACAACAGCGATTGTGATGCATAGTAGGGATCATCATCTGAAAAGCAGCGAATATCAGAGAACTTTGGCTGAATGGTGAGGTAGACTATTCACCGTTGAATTCTGAGAGACCGCTATGGTAAGATTATTGATGGCACAGGGTACAGACTTTGACTAGGCTACTGTTCATTCAGATAGGCTAACTAGCTAGATACTTTAATTATATCAAGGTCACAAACGAACATTGTATTTTCCATCCGTATTGACATGCAATTCGTCGGAGTACGCCCAACTTATTTTTGTATTGTTTATTATCTTTTCAAAGAGCTGGTTGCTATACTGCTCCTCAAGAGGATCAGGGCTCAGTCTAATTGGGATCCGGTCGACGGGAGGGAGGGGAGATGTGCGTGTTCAGCTGCACAGGGTGTAGGCTAGGCCTACTGTTGTTGTCTCATTTGGGAGAGGCCCTTGTTATTATTTGTTCCGTTTGTTTGTTTGTTTGTTTTGAAGGCACACTATTCATTTTATCACAAGGCATGGTTAAAAAGGTGATTGTAGGTAAGTTTGCTGACTTCATCATGAGCGGTGACACTAAAATAAATATTATTTCATGGAATGTTAGGGGTTAGATAGTGAAATTAAAACAAGTAATGTCGAGATTAAAGCAGCTAAAAACACAGATAGCTTTTATTCAAGAAACCCATTTGCTTTCCAGTGAATACATTCCCTTGAAAAGGAGGTGGCCAGGTCAGGTCATATCTGCCTCATTCTCCTCTCATGCAAGAGGGGTAGCAATACTTGTTCACTCATCTGTTCCATTACAGGTTTACAATACCATACAAGACACAGCAGGCAGATCTGTTATCGTCCAGGGCTCTTTACTAAATCAAGATATTAATTTAGTATGTCTATTAGGTCCTAACGATGATGATACACAGTTTTATAATAACCTGTTCCTAACTTTATCAACATTACATGGTAACATTTGTATGGCAGGAGACTTTAACTGTACTCTTAATCCAACACTGGATAAGTTATCAGGTGTGGACACCTCACATACGCAAAGTAGGAAAGTAATACAATACTTTATGCGCAAGTTAAATCTTTGTGATATCTGGAGACATAAGAACCTGTCCAGACGGGGATATTCATGTCACTCTGCTACACATAATTCTTACTCCCGCATAGAATATTTCCTCATTTCTAAGTCTATGATACCTAATGTGAATGACTCATTGTATAAAAGTATCGTCATTTCAGATCATACTTTACTACTAGTTAATTACACTGTCAACGCAGCCAATAAGGGTCCAACTATATGGCGATTAAGCCCACGATGGTTACATTTGTTGGAACCAATATTGAATACTTCAAAGTGAATACTTCTCAAACCTCAGCGTCTACAAGATGGGAGGCATTTAAGGCCTACATACGAGGGCAAATGATCAGCTATACAAGCAGCATATCTAATAAACAGCACCTAAAATTGATGGAGTTAGAAAAAGATATCAAAGAACTTGAGACAGAAATGAACCTTAATGATACAAATGAGACTAGACAGAGACTGGCCATTCTTAGAGCACAGTATAATGAATTATCCAAAAATAAAGCATTATATAGCGTAGTAAAACTGAAACAGACATTCTACGATCAAGGAGAAAGGGCAGGGAAACTTTTGGCCTGGCATTTAAAGTCAATATAGAATGAAAGATCAATTTTAGAAATTGAGTCAGAGAAAGGGACAACAATTACTAACCCATAATAAATTAATAGCACTTTCCAGAAATTGTATTTTAAATTGTACACGTCAGAAAGTCCAGCCACATCTCACACACTCCACAGCTTCCTAGGTCAGATAGAAATACCGGTCCTTGGTGAGAGCGCAAAACAGGAACTCAACTCCCCAATTGTAATATCTGAGTTGTCAGAGGCCATACACAGTATAAAAGGAGGGAAAGCTCCCGACAGTATTCCTATTGAAATCTACAAAAAATTCGAGGACATGCTACTGATTCCTTTACTGAATATGTGTGAAGAATCACTTGAAAATGAGGATGAACGCACTTATAACCTTAATATTAAAGCCAGGTAAGCCCTCCAAAAAGTGTGAATCGTACCGCCCCATTTCCTTCAATAATGATGTGAAAATAATAGCAAAAGTGCTTGCCAGAAGGTTAGTGTAGCAGCAATTTCTAATTTACTACCACTGGTGGCTGAGATGGATTTAGTTCTGACGCGTGTAGAAAAGATGAGAAGTAGAGGTGAGTCCAGTTGGTCCCTTTGACCGTTTATTGTAGAATGGTGGATAACAAGTTGTTGGAAATAAAATAAAAGATATTACACTAAAGAGTCTTTTGTAAAGCACATGGTTCCTTTGCAAACGTCCTGGCACACGTTCAAAAAACTGTTGCCTTCCTCAGCCACGCCCAGATGCTCTGGCTGCTGGATTTTAAGGCCTTTCCCCCTTGGGCTCCACCTTCAGCCTCTCAGGTAAAGTTCAGGTGTCCTCTAGATGGGGGTAAAAACACCTACGGCCATAGTGTCACTCATTCATTCTCACACACACACTTGCACATACTAATAAAGTGAGATAACATAAGAATCAACATAAAGGTTAATTTGGCTCCTACAGTTAGAGAAACACTTGCCAGCTATTGTGGCCCAAGATCAAAATGGATTTATCAAAGGAAGACAGGGCTCTCGCAATATTCGTAGACTGATGAACATTATATATGCCAAGAAAGAAATACCTGATTTGGCTGTGATAGGACTTGATGCGGAAAAGGCCTTTGAAAGGGTCGAGCCATTGATGGCGATGGAGGCTGTGGCTGAAGGATGTGCCAGCATGGTGGCCTGCGCCAGGGCTGCCTTGGTGTCAGCAAAAGCCTTGTCCCTGTCCTCAGTCCAGTCCACAGCGTGCGTGGGCTTACCTTTCAAGGCCTCGTGCAAGGGCTGCATGAGTTGAGCGGCTCGAGGGATGAAACGGTGGTAAAAGTTCACCATGCCGAGGAACTCCTGCAGGGCTTTCACGGTGAGCGGCCGTGGAAACTGCGTGACCGCCTCCACCTTTGATGGGAGAGGGACTGCACCGTCCTTGGTGACTCTGTGTCCCAGGAAGTCAATGGTGGAGAGACCAAACTGGCACTTGGCAGGGTTCACAATCAGGCCATGTTGGTTGAGCCGCTCGAAAAGTGTTCGGAGGTGCGACAGGTGCTGAGATTTCGACGTGCTCGCTACCAGAATGTCGTCCAGATACACAAAAAGAAAAGGCAGGTCACGTAAAACAGAGTCCATGAGGCGCTGAAAAGATTGGGCTGAGTTTTTAAGGCCGAACGGCATCCTTAAGAACTCAAAAAGACCAAATGGCGTGATCACTGCTGTTTTCGGAATGTCCAGTGAGTGCATGGGCACCTGATGATAGCCCCGGACGAGGTCTACCTTAGAAAAAATCACCATACCGGCCAGGTGTGCTGAAAAATCCTGTATGTTCGGGACTGGTGTCGGTCAGGTGTCGTTGCCTCATTAAGCTTAACATCCACCAACAGTCCATGCGCACACAAAAAATCAGCGCCAAGGAGGGGAACGGCGACTTTTGCCGTGACAAAATCCCAGCCAAAACGATGCCCTCCAAAACACAACTCAATGTACCTTATTCCATACGTGCGGATGGGGGTCCCATTAGCAGCTTCCATCGGGGGGCCATGGCTGTCGGTCACCATGTCCAAACGGGATGCAGGCAGGACGCTCCTCTGTGCACCCGTGTCGCACAGGAAACGTTGTCTGGAGATGCTGTCACGGATAAAGAGCAGCCTGCCTACGCAGCCGACACTCATGGCCACTAATGAGCGCCGGCCCTGGCGTTTCCCAACCCGCCGAAACTGCATGGCGAGCGGCATTTAAGAGCCTTCGGTCCAAACTTCTCGTGATAGAAGCACAAGCCTGAAGAAGACTGCTGGGGGCCTGAAGACTGCTGCCGACCTGAAGACTGCTGCCGACGAGAAGAGGTTGCTGCGACAAGTGTAGAATCCTCCATTGTCACAGGAGCGACGTGTGTGGGAAGAAGCGCGGCCATGACACAATGCCCTTGACTTGCCAGGAAAAATGTATCAGCCTCTTCAGCCAGTTTTCGACAGTCAGTGATTGTGGTGTTGGCCAATGCAGCTCTGACTTGGGAAGGCAGCTGACGCAGGAAAAGTTGAATGAAAAGAAAATCGGGTTTGTGCTCACCCAGTAAATCCAGCATACGGTCCATGAGCTCAGACGGTTTGCTATCACCCAGTCCTTGGAGGGAGAAAAGCCTGCTAGCTCTCTCAGCGTCGGACAGTTCAAAAGTCTTTAACAGGTGGGCTTTGAGCGCTGCATATTTCTCCGTAGCTGGAGGATGTTTAAGGAGACTCACCACTCTGGTTGCTGTTGAGTTACCGAGGGCTGACACAACGTAGTAGTACCGTGTTGTATCAGCGGTTATCTCCCGCAACGCGAACTGCGCTTCAGTCTGGGCAAACCGCTGACGATTCCCAGAATTCGGGGAGTTTGAGGGTAACAGCGTTCGCGGTCATGGTCGAGTCGTGTTTGTGAATACGTCCAGCAAACAAACCTCGGGGTCACCAGTGTGGAAGTTGCATTTAAACGCAAAAGGCAATTCCTCAAGTTGAGTACATAAGTGTGTGTCTCATTTATTTTGACATACCAACAGGAATGAATGACAAGATGGCGCTGCCCTGTCCCCTAACACACATGGGGCTCGACGTCATCACAACAACAAAATATTTAAAGGGACCGCGATCCCGGAACAGTCATACTTATACACGTAACTCATTACTTAAATTACTTGAAACAACAGTGTGTAGAACCACACTAAGAACAAGGGTGAATTATGAAATCATGTTCACTACAGTATATTCATTACTGTACTACTAGATCCAACTGTGAAGGTGAAGTCGGCTAAATTGAGATGTCGTATCGTCTTAATTTGTGTAACAATGTTATCGATAGCACTAAATAGGAATATGCCTACACACTGGTGTTGCCCCTTTAGGGATACAGAAAATACAAAACAGCTGAATTGGCCACTTTTGGACGGGTGAAGGCTACTGCTCTAGTCTAGTAGCTCTACAGAAGCTAGTTACTTTTTGACAGTTAGAGCCATAGACATATATACATAGACGCCCCGTTGGCCCTTGGCTCGCGTGTCAACTCGCCGCCATCTTGGGGAGGTGATGACTGGCCAGTAAACACACGCAAGTGAACGGGGGAGCTCCTGCTTTTCTGGATAAAAAGCACTATAGCGTTTACATTTCTCAACCGATTTCATTGATTCGTTTATATATTGAATGGTTTATGATCTACGAGGAATACAAAAAAAGTTTTTTCTCCATGTTACTTAGAATCTTGATAGTAAGGCTATAAATCGCCACAGGCATATGTACATACATCATATATGATAATCGCTGCTAGACGCTCACTGTTCTTGTGCTCCCACAGCTCATTCACTTTGAAATACTGAAACGAAATCTAAATGATCGAAATAGTGCTTCTTTAACTACTAATATTGAATTTGACCATCATTGAGAAAAACGGAACAGAATCTGCAAATAGCCTAGCATAGCATACTCAAACTACTGACAGAGAAGGCAAATGTAAACAACCATCAAACACCTGCTTTCTATATTTTTATAGCAGTGAAATACACACATTCAAATATACACATTTTTGTACATATACACAATTTGATATAAGCATGACCAAGACCATGCATAGTTTTCTTTGCCCTCCGTCATCGTCTATCGTACCCCCTGGATTAGCCATAGCACCCCCAAGAAAATAATGGTTTATTTATTATTGTTATTTTATTTAATTCTGCGTTCTTAATTTAATGTGTTGTGTGATAATAATATTTCAATCACAAAAGAAAATAATAACAGATTGAAATGAACAGATTGTTCACGTAGCACGACACAGACACGTCGCATGCGTGAACTTTGACGTTTCCTGACAATTGAAGGAGAAAGAGAGCTAGTGCACTGTCAAAGCCAAAGTCAAGCGGTAGTATCAACAAATTCACAATAATGGATCGGTTTTTGATACCCAAAATTCCACGAGTAGAATAATCTTGTGACGTTGAAGAAGAAGAAGAAATGCAAGGAGTATCGGAATCTGATTTAGAAGAAGAGGAACGTCGTGGTCAAAGAGATCAACCCTACACCTCTACTGAGGGTGCTAGCCATGCTACACCTGGTCTGCCCGGATTTTGGTTTTGCTTATGGCTTTTCCAGCATAGTTTTGTTTGCATTTTTGCCTGTTCTTTAAGAGTTTTATTGTACAATGATACAATGATCTAGCTCTGATTATTGTGTTTGAGTGCCTACTGTTTTGTTTCATTCACTTTTAAAAGGGGCCTGCATCTTTACACCGTTTAAGATTTAAGGTGGAACGGTCTTGTTAGATGTGTAACATTAATTAATGCGGTCTCTTTTTGGGATTTTTCTGGATCCGCCTTAAACAATCAGAGATTCTAGCCTAGGACGAGCAGTCTGTCAGTGCTAGCCAGGTATACATAAGCTTCTATGTTTTTATGGATTGTCACCTGAAATAATATATACTTTTTGAAAGCATTTCTGACTCTTTGACTGTTTTAGTTCATTCTATCTGCTATTCTAATTTGCCCTCTTTAGTTTAGAATGTATTGAACTATTTATGTTTAGTTTAATTTCTCAGACATGGTAGTGGTGACCTGGTGGTCATCTGGTGCCAACTTTAACCCCCACTGAAGTAAGTGAAGTATTTGGGATTGCGGAATTTTGTCAGTGACCGTCGCAGAGGAACACGGCTATGTGCGCGTCTGTCGGAAGCAGCCTAATCATAATAATAATACGATCGATTTGTATGGCGCTTTTCATGGACCACAAAGACGCTTCAGAGAGCAAACATGTAAACAGATATGACGATATGGTGGGGAGGTGCTGTAGTAGAGAACCATGTGACACATATGCTATCACCCTAATTTCATAGCACCCTCGGTAAAACGCAGAGCACCCCCATAGCACCTGCAGAAAAAAATCTCTGCCGCCGCCACTGGTTAATTGCTTGAACTCATTAGTTCTCGATGGCAAGAGTTTAACAATCTATGCTTTATTTTCATTATTATATCAACATTGTAATGCATTTTGGTATTGCCATGCGACCGATTTTATTTTGATTGTGTTAATGTTGATACAACAGTTGATTGATGTTGATTAAGCAGAATATAGAAATCTGTTATTGCAAATTGCGTTATTTACAACATTTAAGTAGGCTATAAGAGTCAATAAGATAACACTTATGTTAACATTACATTATAATTCTCACTAGGTAAAATTGCTCTGTTGTCTAACTGTAGCTAATTGTTGCAGGTGTTGATTCCGGACGAACTGGTGGAGGACGAAGTGGAGGAATAGGAGGAGGATGAGGAGGAGGAGAATTAATTCAGGCTTTAAAAAGCCATTTTAATAAAGTGTTTGTTTATAGAATAGATAGAAGATAGAAAAGCCTTTATTGTCATTGTATTTATACAACGAAATTTTGAGTGCTTCTCCTGTTGGTGTGACGAGGGACAACATATAACACAACAACAACATATAACATAACAATACTACAACTATCCAAAAACAGTAGGAACAGCCCCCCAAAAAATATATATATACATTAAGAGTAGAACAAAGTGCGGTGGCATAGACTAAATTACTTCAATAAATACATCAATTAATACAGCTTTGTTTATGCACATGTGTAAGGTGACTGAGATGGTATTTGACTTGTAGTCAATAAAGTGCTTAGTGTTTAGTGCATGTCGGTATTTAGAGTTCTGATGGCTGTCGGGAAAAAACTGTTCTTAAAGGGCCCATCGTATGCCCATTTTACCACAAGTTGATATGGTTCCTTGGGGTCTTAATGAAATGTCTGTAACATATTTTGGTCAAAATACCACAAGGATCATTATTAATGGCATCCTTTTTACCCTGCCAAACACAGCCATTCTGTCAGCGAGCTGTTTTGAGCGCTTATGCTAATGAGCCAGCTAACCCCTCCCCCCGCCCTCCTCCCTCCTCCTCTACGGTTTTGGGCTAATCATTCTAACCTTTTAGTTTTTAGCTACTCATTCTTACCAAGTTTAGTTTTGTAAAATATGGCGACTGGATACGAGATTGTTCAGACCCTGAATAAGAAGAGGTTCCCAAACAAGTTCGAGAATTTAGGGTACAACAGGACGTTTCTGAATGGTAAGTACACTTTGTCACTTCACTTGTTTTTACTTTGGCTAAGGTCATACGGTCTAGTCGGTGACGAGAACATCGCAATGCTAGATAATAGTGTGTGCATGTACGAGTATGTCACAAATACAGTGTGTTTATGTAAGTTACTGTTTGTGAAAAGTGTTTATGTAAATGCAAGTAACGGGAACGCCATTATGCCTGCTACACGAGTAAAGCTCCAGCTGGAAAGTAAAATGTTATCTGACAACAGTAATGGACCAAGCAGGTTGTAGTGGCTAAAGTTCCCTTCTTGTTATCAGGAATTCATTTTCAACATATTCATTCACTTAACCACTCTAGACGGAAAGAACGAGTCTCTACGCGTGTTTAGTGCGTTTAACAACGGTAGAAAACAGTGAAATGAATGGCAGTTCTTATACATTCCATCAATGTCGAGCAGACTACGTCGTAGCTCACTACCACGCGCACTCCAAAGCAACTCTTATGTCCCATGCATATCTGGTTATTCTAAGCATTGCATGTACACTAAACATATATTAAACTGAAATGCAAAACTATAAAATACAATTATGCAATCATTATAATGAGCAATCACTAAATATGAATCTAAACAAATATCTTTATCTGAGTCTAAATTACAATGTGGAAAATGGCACTAACACAGATGTAGAACATAACGTAACGTGTTTACCTCCGTTTATTAGCGTTCAAACATTGTTTTCTCATTATATCGTTGTATTTGTCAACTTGTGTCTGTAATTGTAACACAACATTCAAATACACTTCACCTGCAATGTTGTCACTTTTTAAAACCCTTTATCTATACAGGCGTAATTGTGCCAAGTGTAAGCAAATGCCTACAGAGCCTGAGAATGGATGCTGCAGGGAGATGCCACAGGTAAAATTATTTGTGAATGACATGGTAATTATGCAGTCATCTTGTTTTATATTCCATGATACTTACACTTTCAATATTCAAGGTAACAAGAAGACTACTGCAGCTTCCAAACCAACCAACGTGCATCATCCGGGACTTTTAGCTGTGTGATTGAATGTGTTCTCACTAAAGAATGCATTCAACATCTATAGAGCAGACTATGGGCCTTATGTCTAAGGGGAATATAGCAGTAAGTTGTTTTGTTTTTTATGCATATGAGTCATCAGTGATTTCTGCAATACAAATATAACTGGGGAAGAAAATACAATAAATTCATCTTCCCTCTGTCTTACTTTGCTTACTGCTCATCTTGCATGTGTCAACTGTTGACATGTTACATACCAAAACTGTTTCTATAGACTTGCTTCAAAGAATGCCACAGAGCTTTTTAAACATAGTTATTAAATGTACTGGCTAGTACATGGGTAATAAATACAAAAAAGACCAATTATAATAAAAACATTGATTACAAAATCACAATTTGTGCCATCAGTAGCCATACTGTTAACAAAGGAAGACTCAATAGATGTGTGTCACCATTTATTCTCTAAATACAATGTAAACTTTGCTCAGACGTTACAGGTATTTGGTGTACAGAAGCTTTGTTAGCAGGTCTTGGGGCTTTCTGGGACGGAGAATCTGGGTGGTCCTGCTCTTCTGCTCCAGATGGTGCTTTGGAGGATCTGTCTGACAGGCCACATGATGTAGCCTAGGACACTGTTCAGATGTTCTTCCTTAACCACAAGAGCAGCAATGTTATTCATGTTTTTTCCTGAATGTAATAAAAGGAAAATACTCCATACTGTAAATAAAATGTCATCTCACTGACCATTATCCTTGCACTGCAATGCATGAAACATGAACTAAAAGCCAATACATCTCTAGCATTTGAAGAAATGTTGTATTCCATTACACCTAATATCAGTTTCACAACACAGAAAAGTAGGTACAATAACATTGGCATACTACCAACCCGGCATTTTTCTCATAAATCATTATGAAATAATCATACAGTGAACAGTATTTTTAACTTGTGCTGTACTATACACAAAACCCTCAAATGCCCCACATTGACAAACTGTTTTGGTAACTGCAGGTGAGTCTAAGCTGCTTATCAAGTCGTTTATGAATGATGCCTTTTTGGTGCGAGAATTCTCTAACCTTAACAACGGGAATCATACATTTTAGCGAAACATTATTATCCGTTGGTTTTCAACTATTATTAGCTATGATACTGCCTTGAGCGCTAATAGCTAGTGAGCTGTTTACGGCCACAACCCACACAAAGTTCTAAATGCCCGTGATATGTTGTGCTGTTGGACGTGACAACAGACGCCAAAGAAACCTAGATGTACAATTGATACAATCGTGAATAATTGCTGTGTCTTCTCTCTGCAGCTAAACTCTCCTGAGCAAGCTAGAGTGCTAATAGCTAGCGAGCTGTATAGCTCTTTTCTATGGGCTTTAGCTACAACTCGTTAGCCCATATTGACACTCTTGCTTGCTCAGGAGATAAGACACAGCACTTATTCACGATTGTATCAATTAACCACCACTAAAATAACACGGTTCATAAATCGCTGTTTGAATTAGTCCCCCTACAACATGCTAACGTCGTTAACCACCACACTGAATGGGCAAGTAACAGAATTATTTTTAAAAATACTTACATTTCCCTCGCCTGAAGTTCATTCAGGGACATTGCCTTCAAATATGAATTAAATCCATTTCGCTCGTGTCTTCTGAGGCTGGAACGTGATGTAGAGATCTGTGCGGCCCACCACAGCGCATCTTGAGTACTTCGTTTGCTTCATGCTGCTAGCTAGCTAGCTATTCAAAGCTTTGCAATAATGGCTTGCGCTTTGGCAAATATGTAATGAGTGTGTGTGTGTGTGGGGGGGGGGGGCTGGGGATGAGGTGGGGGGTGGGCCAAGGCCATGAAGGGAACCTCCCAATGTGTTGTGACAGGCCACCACACGGGAATCTCATTCGCAGACTCAATCATGACGTTTCTGACCATAACAAAGATCCAGGAACCATAACAAAGATCGCCAATGGTTTTTTCCCAGCGTTTTTGGGTTGGTAGACACGCCAGATACCCAAATGAACGTGTAGAAGCACTAAAAAAGTGGAATTTTCATAATATGGCCCCTTTAAGACGCGTGGTCCTTGCTCTAAAGGATCTGTACCGTCTACCTGAGGGCAGGAGAGTAAACAGGTGGTGGCCTGGGTGAGAGGAGTCTTTTAAGATGTTATTGGCCCTGCTAAGGTACCGGGAGCGGGCAATGGATTCCAGGGAGGGCAGTGAGCAGCCAGTGATTTTTTGTGCTGTGTTGATGACCCTTTGGAGGGCTCTCTTGTCTGCTGCGGTGCAACCGGAGTACCACGCCGAGATGCAGTAGGTTAGTACACTTTCGATAGTGGTGCGGTAGAAGGCCACCATCAGTTTACACTCCAGGTTGTTTTTCCTGAGTACTCTCAGGAAGTGTAGTCGCTGCTGTGCCTTTTTTACTGTCTCTGAGGTGTTGACAGACCATGAGAGGTCATCTGATAAATTGGCTCCTAGGAATTTGAAGGTGTGGACCTTCTCCACACAGTCCCCGTTGATGTAGAGTGGGGCCGGAACTGCACTTTGCCTTCTGTAGTCCAGAATTAATTCTTTCGTTTTTGTGGTGTTCAGTGACAGATTGTTGTCTGAGCACCACACTGTCAGTTTCTGTACTTCATCCCTGTACGCTGATTCGTCATCTTCTGATATGAGCCCGGTCACGGTGGTGTCGTCAGCAAATGTAATGATGGTGTTGGTGGGATGGGTTGGAGTACAGTCATGCGTGTACAAGGAGTACAGTAGTGGGCTCAGCACACAGCCTTGTGGAGAGCCAGTGCTTAGAGTGATGGTGGAGGAAAGGTGGGGACTGAGTTTTACAGTTTGTGGGCGGTTTGAGAGGAAGTCCTTTATCCAGGTGCAGATGGAGGGGGAGAGGCCTAGTGCAGTTAGTTTGCTGACTAGTATGTCAGGGATGATAGTGTTAAAAGCTGAGCTGTAGTCAATGAAGAGCATTCTTATATAGGTTCCACGGAGTTCCAGGTGGCTCAGTGCGGTGTGGAGGGCTACGTCGATGGCATCTTCCGTGGACCTGTTTGCTCTGTAAGCAAACTGATGCGAGTCAAATGTGGGGGGAAGGGTTGATTTGATGTGCCGTGAAACCAGTTTCTCAAAGCACTTCATGATTACAGGTGTAAGTGCAATTGGTCTATAGTCATACTATATAGTTATACTTTAAATCGTGTTTTTTCTTCTATAAGCATATACATAATAAGTTACAATACACAATACTTAGCAGCCTGTTATACTTTAAGTAGATGTATTAAATAAAGAAGTTAAATTACATTGTTGAGTTTAAGTGAACACATTCAGTTTAGTTTTTCACTATAGGCTACACTTTACTAGGTAATATGCATTATATACTATAAAAGCGCAGATTACCGCTGCTAGGAAGTGGGTGTGGGAAAGTGGGTGTTCGTAGCAAAGAGATGGGAGGAGATGCGTAAAGTGCGCCTAATTATGTGTTAGTAACGAAACAAGAGGTGTTTTAGCATGACATATCAGCTGCTAAAGGCCCCGTCACACCATGACGTTCTGGTCAACGTTCTATGATGTTAGAGGAAACGTTGGTAATCGTCCATGGTCGCTGGAATTGCGCCAGAAGAGCTTTGTGTGAAAGCTGGTGAACGCTGTAATCGTCGGTAATCGTCGGTGATCGGAGGAGAACGCTGGTCCAAAAGAAAAGTTTTGAACATGCACAAAAGTTCTCATGGAGATCAGCATTCTTCAACGTTTCATTTAAACGCTGGAGAACTTTTCGTGGAACGTTTTATTAACTTTGCACGCGTTTGGCTATCATAGTCAGTCGTTGGGTAGGGTAGACTGAGTACAGTTAATGCACCCGAAATAACTTATGTGCGCAGCAATCCTGAGACGTGATTTTTAGTTTGGGCATGCCTACTAACGTCCTCTTTGATCCAGGGAAATTTGAGCACCTAACCCATCTCTCGTAGGAAGATATCGGCGAAAGTTTTTTCACCAAGGGAAGATCTTGATTTTATCATGTCCCTTCTACAATTAATATGTTATTAACCATACGTGATCAACAAACGCAACTTACATCATTGCAAACGTTATTCTGTGCACTATACATCTACATATTCAATGCTATCATGTCATGCAAGGTCATTGCATAATCTAGCGAAAAGCGGAGTGGAGGGTATATACTTGCTTGAGCCCAGCATGAAGTAGATGTACTGAACTTGAACATAGCTGAGCACTGTTATAGCTGGTGCTGTTCCATGGCAGATGGATATGATATGAAGACTCTTGTGACAGGGACAATGTGTGTGGATGTGTTGATGTTTTCTAATAATAAACATTGAGAAACACAAATTCAGTGTCAAATTTAAATCATTTATTTTAATAACATAAAACCCCAGGAATAACGCCCGTTATTTCGTAAATCACAGTAATAATAACAGTAAATCTTCGTCCGAAGACATTGCTAGTGAAAGAGGCTTTGTATTTTTCTTACTTTCAGCAGCATTTATCATCTTCTTACTTGCAGCAGCGCAAGTAGCAGAAGCCCCCCTCACACCTTTTCGTGGTCTGTTCAGATCAACTGAATCCACTATGATTTTCCAGCGTTTTATACCCGTTTGACCATAAAACCCACACTCCAGAAAAACGCTTTTCTGTCATTATTCACACGTAAATTACACTCTTAACACGTTCTTCTAAGGTCGTTTGTCGCGCTAGAGTGACACGTCAGCACACGTTTGTCGCGGACCAGTGACACGTCACTTGGTCAGTGTTTGCCGCTACACGATGGTAGTCCTTTGGGGGATCGTAGTCCCTCACATTGCGCATGCGTCATTTTGCGACACTGTCGACAGCGAAGCCGCGCGCGCATGCGTCACAACGACAGATCCGTTTTCAATCATGGAGAAAAGCGATGAAAGCCAGTTTTTTGAAAACATGACCATTTATTTAAAAACAAAGAAGATGTTGTCACAGTGGACAAAACAGATGAGGTGGAGGATCAAAAAGTCTCTCCCCAGTTTCGTTTCATATGTTGACGTAGAGCCTTATGCTGTTAGCCGTTTACAACATAATTATATATAACATTAAATATACCCACATTATGCGTTAAGACAAGCCCCGTATGTTGACGTTTAAACCGTTTACAACATTATTAAATATTACGTTAAATAAACCTACATTATGCGTTAAGACAAGCCAGATATGTTGATGTTGAGCCTTATGCCGTAAACCATTTGTGTCTGAGCATGCGCAATGTGAGGGACTACGATCCCCCAAAGGACTACCATCGTGTAGCGACAGTTACTAGTGATGGCAGCCTGACACTGAAGCGCCGGAACGTGCTTCATACCTTAAACTACACCAACCATAAAACCACTGCTTCGAAGGTTGCTTTGGTACGGAATTTGGTGCGTGCACACTAGATTGTCATTGTTTAAAAGATGCGTGCCACTGTCTAGCTGGGCTAATTTAGTTGCAGCCTTGGCACATCACCAGGAGAGGTCACTGTTACTGAAGCTTCAAGTACTGAACCGATTTTTGAAACAATGTGCCTAATGGTTCAATGCTTCACCAAAGCTTCATTTGCCCATCACTAGGTGTTACACACATAGATATATAGATAAATGCTGCTGAAAGTAAGAAGAATACAAAGCCTCTTTCACTAGCAATGTCTTCGGACGAAGATTTACAGTTTTCAAATGTATCTGCCTAGGGCAGCGTTTTTGAAAAGCATGGTTTTCAGTGTTGGAATACGCCGTTTTAAAGTAAGGGGTGTCGTGTATTCCTACCAGACTATTTAACGGGATGCTATGGAGCAGTTAACCTGGATATTAACTATCCTAGCTTAGAGACCCATCTTAACAATTTGCAGTTGCCTGTGTGTGATTAACTCATGTTAATATCTGTGAATATGAACTTTCTTGTGAACATAAACTCGTTAATATGAAGCTGCACAGGCACCCTGAGGGGTAACCATAGCAACCCAGAAACTCAATGTTCGCTGAAAAGTTTAATTTCCCCAAATCAGCTCACCAATAAAAGACAGTCTTGAATTCAAAGTGATCACAACTTTTAATGTGGACGGAAGGGCTAAACGGAGAAATATTTATGAGTTTCTATATTTACCTGGGTTAGTTTGCTGTAACCTCGTGAATCAAAAGCTCTAATTCTAATTTTAGCGCATCATCCACGGTGGAACACGCAGGCTCTTTCTTCCCTATTTTCGCGGAGCGCTAAATAACACTAATGGGCGGTGTTAGGCGCAGATGACGCGACGAGGGTTCTTGTTTGATAAATAGGATGCAAAATACCGTGCGTTATTTGCGGTTTGGCAAAGGCGCAGATTAAGCCGCAGTCGCAATGTTAGTAAATGAGGCCCATAAACTTTACGCCAGGTACTAACGACCCTGGTTTGAAGTTCTGGGCAGACAGAGGTATCGGAAAGACTTCAGATTTGCATGAGGATGATACTCATACTCGTTTAAGTTTTAATGAGAACAAGCAAAAGTTTAGCATAGCTTCAAAACTTTTTTTCAAGTATCTCCAGATAAGAAGCTTCATAACAAAGACACAGAACTCTGTAAATCGCCCCTCTAAATTCTTTAGAAAAGATAGCTTTAAACCATTATGCATCAGCTGGACTAATCTCAAAGTTTTATCAGACTATTATAGCTGCAGCGAAAGAATCCTCAGATGATGATGGTGTTCAGGTCTAAATGAAGAAATCACTGTAGAAGAGTGACATGACATATGTCTACAGTGTCAAGTCCAAACAATAAACTTAAGGTTCAAACTTCTCCAGTATAAATGGGTAAGGAGAACCTACATTACTCCAGAGTTACTGCATTGCATTTACCCCAATACACCGGATGCTTGTGTTAAATGTGGTATACATAAAGTTAGCTTGTTTCATTGCCTCTGGGAATGCACCTTCATTCAAGATTTCTGGAAAGAGATTATTACAATTGTATCTATTTGTATCAATGAACAACTTCCATTATGTCCAAAACTCTGTATTTTTGGGTATTTCCCTAGCCTGGATGCCAGACGAACTTAGCCACGCCCACAAAAATTTAGGTCGGGAAGTTCGGTCTGGTGTCGCTCCGTTGGGGAGAAACTATCTCCTCACAAAAATCTGTGAGGAGATAGATAGACCAATCAATTGTCAGGGCGGGCTTTATACGATGATGGACAGATGATCAACCCTAACGTAATCAACCACGTCACCAAAGAGCTTTTGGGGTGAATTCGTTTTCAACAAACATGGCTGCCGTTGGAGAGCTGAAATGTGGAAATTCGAGTCTGTTTTAGAAGACATTGACAGCACATTCATTTTGAAAGAGGAACAGATAAACGCGATCAAGGCATTTGTCGATCGAAAAGATGTTTTTGCCGTCCTTCCTACGGGATCCGGTAAAAGTTTAATGTATCAGCTGGCCCCATGGTCTACGTTATGGTCATACTACATTGCTCTGATTGGTTCTAGATATATCCAATTGAGCGAAGAGGCATTTTTTTTTCCTGGTTCGGTTGAAACACGCCCCATAATCACAGCCCAACGGAGCGGTATCAGACTCATATTCTGACTAGAATTATGAGTATGACATCGTCAGGCTAGTATTTCCCAACAAACTGTACACTTAACAATAGCAAGAAGAAGATGGTCATATTCTGTCTTCTTGAAGCTAAACATAAAATTGCAATGGCTTGGAAATCTGTTCCCAGGCCGAGCAAACGAAATTGGATTGAGGGACTACTACAATGCCTTGCCCTAGAGAAACTTACATATGTAGTTAAAGGGAAATATTACACCTTTGCAAAGATTTGGGGCTCATTCGTGGAATTTCTGGAGGGGAAGATTTTATTGTAACCCTGTAGTCTACCGTTTCCCCTTTTTTGTTTTCCTTCCCATTTTGTTTCTTTTCTCACTGGTCACATTAGGAAATGTGGGAGCATTCTATGTGTGCGGTATATCCATCTGTGCATGTGCATGTCTGTCACCCTTTACTGTTATTTTTATTTGTTTCCGCTGAGAAACAGTCAGTAACGCCCAACAACAAAACATGCCACTGAAATCTCTATTTGAAATATCTTCAAGTGCCTATGTGTACTTTGATGTGCCTTGTTCTGTTTTGTGTTTGTGTATTGTGGAAAAGACAATAAAAAACATTTGTCAAAAAAATAGGGTTCCTTTGAGCATCCAGATCGCTATGGCCACAATTAGAAATGATAAAAGGCAAGAATCTGACAAGAAGAGAAAGTAATATTCCCACTTTCTCTTTAGCATTCACAAGGCTTTTTGGTGGGGTCTGATGGCCAGCCTGCTCAATTTGCTAGACTGTGAGAGAACATGAAGTATACTACAGACAAGCTTCAGACAATAGGTACAGACAGTGCTTATGCATAATATTTAACTTACACTTGAGGTAACACAAGGACACATTAGACCTCATTCTCGAACGCAGTTAAGAAAAAGTTGAGAAGAAATTTCAATTCTGGCATCCATGAAAGTTTTCTCATCTGGGATTCGTTCTTAACTTAGACCAGAATGCTAAATAGTAGTCGTAAATCTGCCAGATTGTTCTGAAGGGCTGAATTTGTGCGAAATCGTTGGTTGAATGCGTTCACATCAATTCTACAGTCATCCTCGGATTTAAATAAATAAAACTAATAATAAATACAAGAATATTTGTATCATTAACAATTACGTTTCACATTTATAGTCATGATTCTACGAGGCATCGTGATGTCCTAAAATAAATAAAAGCACTACACGAACACTGAAAATGTCAGTGAATAAATAAATAAACTCAATCACGTGGATATTGTCACAGTGGAATAGTATGGTGTTACAAACCAGGTACGCTGATATGCAACAAATGAAGCACAAAACAGAATGGGCTCGAGTCTAGGGGGTTTTAATAAACAAAAAGGCGATATCGAACAGAGAATTTCAAAGACAAAGTAGAACGACGAGGAAGGCCGAATAGCGTGGCGGCACGCAGTCGAAGGAGAGAGTCTTGACGTCCATCTCGGCCTTAAAACGTGTTGGGCTCCGCCCCCGTCTGACAGGCAACACCTGCACACAAATAAGGTAAAAGGCACAAGGGAAAATAGCGACCCCTAAGGCAGGAGGACGTAACACCTCCCCAACAAGATGGTGACCATAGTCTCCATAATTAACTATTTACAATGTTTGCTATGCACCACACCCACTGACAAGGATGCGTGCAGCAGCACAATTCCAATAAGCAAAAGTAATACAGCTATGCTGTAATAATTGTGATTCGAACACACAAGTACAACTTTCATACTCACCACTCACAACGCAAGCACGCACACAGGCTCACAAAAATTGGTAACAAACACACTCAAACACACACATTCATGACGAAAACCAGAACAAAAACAAAAAACATGGCATACGATTGTTTCTAACTGTAGACATGAAGATTAGGCTACGGTATCCTTGACAGGGCGTATGCCAAGCCATTACTGGTACCGAAGTTAACGGGCTGCCAGAAGATCCCGAAGGTAAAGCTTCTCGAAGCGCAAAGACGTGCAAGACGGTAGTGATGACTACATACGCCGACCTTCTGTAATGTTCCTAAATAGGCCTCGCCATGGTGGACTGCAAGTAATAGGACTAACGTCGCGTTCTCAGTGGTGGCGTACCGCCGTTGCTGGTCGTTAAACTTCTTTGAGAAGTAGCAAACGGGGAGTTGGATCTCATCAGCACCTAACTGAAAAAGGACAGTGCCAGCCCCATTATCAACCGCCAGACAGAACGGGCTTCGAAAAGCCAGGCGCAGCAGAACTCAACAATGCCAGTGTAACTACAAGAGTAGCAGCCCACATTGCCAGTGTGTACCAATATCCACTCGTGGAGCGCACAAGTGAACAAATCATTTCACTAACAGCCAATGACTGGGCCGTCACTGCCGGACCTTCACTCAGCCTCCGCGTCTCACGGACACCCTGGTGACTCTCAACGTATTCGTCAGGCCTAGTAGGACGAACACTGGGGGACGACTTCGGAGACACAGACTCGTCAAGAGTGACAACGGAATCGGATATTTTATCCAAAGAACCAGAGTCACAAGAGGACGAGCGCTCCTCACCCTCCGAAGAGTTTTCTTTGGACATAAAACTAGTAAGCTTACAGGCGGGGAACACTCGAGGAAACTGCTGTACACACTCGTGATCAATAAACGTATCATGCTACGTTTCCATTAGGACGTTATTCGTCCCGCTCTCATTGGGAATGAATGGAGACGAAGTCCCGTCTGTCGAGCAACGAACCGTCTCCGCCTCCCTTCCAAAGTTGACGAACCTTTAACTCTATGCAAATGCAGACCAGGCGGTAACCAATCAGTTTGACGTGTGTGAGAATTGGCAGCTGAAGTTGTGCAGATGGGCGGGAGTAATCAAAAAAATCAAAGCAAGATGGCGGAGTCTCGGGATTCTGTTACTGGGAAATATTTTATGTGAATAAAGGTGAATACAGCCGTTTACACGACTTGTCTACATCGACTCGGTTTGTTGTTTATATACTACACGAACACTGTCAGGGCAAACAGAATATTGTAGGTCTTATCTGAAGCTCGCGAACATTATTGTTAGCTTGCTGCTAACACTTTAATTGAAGATCAATGTAGAAGCTAGCTGGTTTGTAACCTGTAGCCTCATCGGTGCGTTTTGCCTCTGGTATGTGTGATATCGTGATTTAACTGGCTGATATAAATGAATCAGAGAACACAAATGTATAAAGGAATACATTTAATGGATAAGTAAATGAATCAGAGCACGAGTGACAGCCGCAACATCTATCATATTTTCATGACTTCACAAGCTAATCTGCTATATTAGCGCTGCACTGCAACCGAACTTGCTACTTAACAGAGAAACTTGATTTTTCTGACAATGCCCCCTAGATGGAATACCGGCTGCCGATAATTCGCCTGAATGGAAACGTAGAGTCAGGCTCAGCCACCTGTGGGAGCACTCCCGAACCGCATTTACCCCAAATATTCCCAAGCCCTATATCATTCCCAAGAATAAAGGTTACGCCTGGAATTGGTAATGATTTCAGGACCCCAACATGGACAGTGCCAGTTGATCCCATTTCGGAACCACGAGCGAGCACACTCGTGCCAGTCTTGGACTTGTCAGATAGAGGTAAGACCCCCTCCACAAGAAACGATAATGCAGCTCCGGTATCGCGCAATATGCGTACTGGGGCGAGATGTTTACCACCCGTCAGCGACACAAAACCGCTACTCAGAAATGGTTCATAACCAGTCCTAGAGTCATGAGCACATTGCACAAGGGACGATGATGGATGCTAAATAGTTTTGACTAGGCCGACAGCTTTAGTATTCTTTTTCAGCAACACTGGACATTCTGCCACTAAATGGCCAGGTTTCCTGCAATAGAAACAGGCTTGATCTACACTACTGTTAGTCCACGTCTGGTCGTAATGACCTGACTGAGAGTCCTCGGACTTCTGCTTATCCCTGAAGGATATGCGATGGGTCAGAGCAAACTCATCTGCCAAGGCAGCAGCTTCCCGCAAGGGCGCTCGTTTAGGTAAGTCGTTACAGCCGAGGGAAGACAGTTTTTAAACTCTTCGACCAGGATTAATTCCTGTAATTTTGCCTGGCTGTCTACCTCCCTAGCAGAGCACCAGCGATCGAACAGTGTCTCTTTCTCACGGGCAAACTCCAGATAAGACTGGCGATCGCCCTTCCTAAGACGCCTAAAGCGCTGTCTATACGTCTCTGGGACCAGTTCGTATGACCGCAAAATAGATGCCTTTACAAAGTCATAGTCAGCACTCTGCTGGATGGACAGTGAGGCATACACTTCTTGCGCACGGCCAACTAAAACAGACTGAATAAGCAGCGGCCAGACATCCTTAGGCCACTTCAGTGTTAACGCCACCTTTTCAAAGTGCGGAAAATACCGCTCCACGTCCTTTTCCACAAATGGTGGAACCAGCCTTATGTGCCTACTCGCATCAAAGGAGTCGCCAGTAGTTGCCAGATCAAGGTTATCAGTTCTAGCCTTGAACTCTAACTCCCTGAGCTGTAACTGATTTTCGGCAACTTTCAACCGGATGGCTTCCCTCTCATTGTCTAACTCCTTCTCACGGACAGAGAGCTCTTTTAGGTCATTTCCAGTCGTTCATGAATCCGGCGGAGAACAAGTAAATGTTCGAGAATGAGGTCCATTGTCTAGGTAATAATCTTTCAGCAGCATAAGGCTGCGTTTAGATCAAAGAGGGGGATGAGCGACAGAGTGAGTTGCAAATCAAAACAATCATAACAGTTGCAGGATTTGCAAAAGGGTTATCCTACCACTAATGAATATCTTAATAAGATGATGACCGCAGAATGTGCTTTATCAAAACAGGTCTTAGCCTGGCTGAACTTCTTCTTGAAAGAAATCTGACTTTACCAAATGACCCAAGGGCGCAGAATTTATCATGAAGAACAAAAAGGAATGCTGAAAATGCTGGCATTCACAGGCCCCTCCCCTTCTGCCCCCCTCCTCAAACAGAAACGCACGAGTATCCCAGGGGTTAATCAATTGGCCTTTTAGCCCGTTAAGATTAGCGAGCTGATTGAGAACAGCAAATATCGGTTCGTTAACGGCTGATCCGCATCCTAATCATGTGGTTAATTTCAACCAGGCTAAAGTTATCATGGCATTTGCGCATGCACGTCCTACTTCAAAAGGCAGGAAAGGTCGATCACCAAAACCATGATTTTCTAACGGTATAATGGTTCTAAACTCAAAGAAAAGGGCTCTTTTTTTCTCCGCTGGCGAGTAGGAGATGAACATGAACGCTTATGAAGAATACAAGACCATAATCATGGCAAAATTCAACACCACCACCGCTGTGAGAGCAAGGTGTGTTGGGATGTTTACAGGGTGATATCTATGTATGAATACCTGACGGCAAGTGTCCACTGGCACAGAGGTTTCCTCTACCGGTTTGAATCTGCATGGTTGCTAGTTCAAATCCCCTCACCTCCTTCCTCGATGTAGTTTTACATTTCCTTGGAAGTCGCTTTGAATAAAAGCGTCTGTTAAATGACTAAATGTATTAATAACAAATGCAATAAATTGAAGCAGTGAAAATAAATTGTCTGTATTTCTCTCTATTCTTATCATGAGTCCACCTTAATCATTTTCTACAATAATGATATGCTATGGTGTACTAAAGACAGTCAATGTTCGACTGTGGTGTTTGCAATAAATGACTCGAGAAGGTCTTGTAAATTAATGATTCCTTGTCGGCTGAATCGGTAGCGCTCATACAAGAATAATGGATCTTGGCGATCGCAAAGAACTCTCTCCCTCCGCTAATCTAACTCTAATATCAGTCCTTGGTCAATGGGATCCCTCCTTTTTCCGGGGGTGTGGCAAACTTATCCAGCTACACTTAAGTTAGCCTGCCCTGGAGCAGGTTAGTGCTAATCGATATGTAACTATGGTGATTTATCAAAAGTTGCTTCCACGAACCAAAAAGAGGGGCGTTTTTTTTATCTTAGCCTGAAAATTAGCTCGCTAAACCGCTTAGCGAGCTACGACGAATACCCCCCAGGAGTTGGGAGTGCTACCAAACACACAACAAGTTCTGATTGCGTAAAAGTTTAGATAACACAAATAAACTTCACATTCAGCCTCTCGACGCCTGTTTGTGGATCGTTGCTAGTTTCTCCGCAACATATCATTTGTAAACATGAACTATGTCAAACTCAATAGTTAGTCAGAAAGAAACAAGACACAATTCAGACATGATTAATTAGAGAATATTATACTCTTATATTATATTATATTATAAGCATGATAAGTGAGAGAGGGACATTTATATTTCTGTCATGTCTGTGCGATATAGCCCATACCTCGAAACTGCAATGAAAGACGCCAGTTATAATGTTGGTTGGTGGTATAATGTCAACATGTCTTTTTTACTGAGATTATCTTATCTCACGTGTAACAAATAGTCGCCACACTGAAACTCGACTCGATATGACTGCACATCTCAGTCAAGCATTGTGCATGTTCTAACCTGTTAGCAAGGGCACTGACATGAAAATCAACAGGTAACGCAGCCACCACACACACTCAACGCAGGCAGTGTGAAACGGGCCCTAATGTGCCATAGTATCTGAACATGCTTCACATGCAGGTCTGTCAATGTCTGTGGAATGGTGTGGGGCTCATGTTGTGACTGAGGTTGGTTCTCCTGTTGAGGTCTCTAGTCCATAGCCAAAGACCGGTCTGAGGGTGTCCTGATGCAGGTGTTTGACAGTAACAGTCTCTGTAGTCACAGACTGGTGGATTGGCAGTCTCTCATGGAGACAGTGTTGGGAGTACAGCAGGCCCGTCCTCTGTAATCCATCTGCCGTCTCTGGAACACTGTTACTGATGTCTCTAGAACACTGGAGTAGGCAGCCAGTTCTAGGGCAGGGAATCACCCGCTAACGACTCTGCTTCAGCTTCTCCAGGAGCTCCAACTGAAAAGACAGGCCAATAATGGTCACTCCTTATGCAGTGTTTACACAATAAAGACAGTGATCAAAGGTTATCTCACTGAGTCACATTCAATCACATTACAATCACACTGAAGCCTCAAAAAAGCAAACAAAAGCAAAAAGATATAAGTCTGAAATAGGGTACTGTTAAATGAGAAACCTACAACCTTATGACCTTACAAAAGCTTTCCTGTCACCATAATCACCATAAATTATAAGGTAGGCCACTTAATTAAAATTGGAATATAATAACATGAAATGTTTAATTAAAAAGTATTTTACGTGCTGTTGTTATTATAGAAATGTTCACGCCTCAAGTCATTTTATTTTGAGGAGGCCAGGTGTCCTCTAGGAGTCGCCACTGATCAGAAGTCATAAAAAAAAGCATATGAGAATATGTAAAAAAAATTATTTTGTCCTTCGTCTAATGCTAATAAGCAGCTTCTGGTTGATATGTTGTGTCTGCTTTAGGTTAGCAAACATTTTACTAACTTTAACTTCAGATAGTAGTAGCTAACCCTAATCCTAACCCTAGATTAAGATATGTGGAATAATTGGGCAAAGCAATTAATATTACAATTGTTTTAAAGTGAAATCAATTTTTGCTAATTTTCAAGTTTAATCAACTTATTTTTTTTAAGGCAATCGGTTTCCTACATTTTTTAAGTAAATTCAACTTATCCGAAGTTACAGTGTACACTGTGTCAGAATGAAATGATTTGAGAAGTGAAAGTGTACTTTCACATCACTATATGTCAATAATGCACATGAATGCTGCCGAGGGGGAGACAAACACACATCAAACACAGTCCATTGAGAGCAAATCAAACTTACACATAGGAATAAGAAACCTTCATGGTCCTTGTCTTGTCAATATGTAATGCCTCTCTCTGCACATATTGAATTGCAAATGTTCAAATATTTTGATTTATATTTATATTGATTTAGATGTTTTTGCTTTGCATGCACTGGTATTTCCTTTAGGCAATGCAAATCTAGTTAATTAAAGATGTGTTCCTGTAGGTTACTTTATTTATGAAAATAAACATTAAAGATGTGTTGCTGTAGGTTAATTAAAGATGTGTTCCTGTAGGTTACTTTAATTATGAAAATAAACATTAAAGATGTGTTCCTGTAGGTTACTTTATTTATGAAAATAAAAATAAATACTGTTGGTGAGAGGGACACTCTTTTTGTAGCTCGAGCTCCTGTCCCCTAAAATGTGTGTGCATGGCCCTGACATACACATACGCACACACGGACGGACATATACAACATTGTATATATATATACAAAAGAGTACTAACCATAGTCTAGACTTAGGTTTATGGGTTGCTGTTGGTGGCGGCTTCTCTGCTTCAGTAACAACCATGACAATGTTATGTTTAAACCCAGAGATGTCAACAGTATGACCAGCATACCATATCCAGATGTCGCTGAAGCACAAAACACATTGAGCAGAACACTGTCACACAGAGATCCAGATGTCGCTGAAGCACAAAACACATTGAGCAGAACACTGTCACACAGAGATCCAGATGTCGCTGAAGCACAAAACACATTGAGCAGAACACTGTCACACAGAGATCCAGATGTCGCTGAAGCACAAAACACATTGAGCAGAACACTGTCACACAGAGATCCAGATGTTGCTGAAGCACAAAACACATTGAGCAGAACACTGTCACACAGAGATCCAGATGTCGCTGAAGCACAAAACACATTGAGCAAAACACTGTCACACAGAGATAACAAAGGTCATGAGTGTGTTTGGAGAGATTCAAAACTGCTGCAAGTGCCCTGCGACAGAGTAATTGCAAAATCATTGCTCACCATATCTGATTCACACCACCCACTGAGTATGTACTTTTGAGTGAATAAAACCTGGAGGGTATGTACTTTTGAGTGAATAAATATGTGAGGCTGTCATTTCAATGTCTACCAAAAACTGTGGATACTTCAAAATCCAAGAATTGGGTGAATGGGGATGGGAGAGGGGGACTTAAAGTCACAGGAGCTCTGATAGATTCTTTCAGACAGAGGTTGAATAGATATGTCTGAGGAAAAAAGTTGTTTTTGTAACACTGAAGCATGTAAATCTATTCTAAGAGACCAAAATTAAATTATGATGCATAATGGGTCCTCTTTAAACAGACAAAGGAGTGTGCTATGGGGGGCTTTCAATAGTCCTTCTTATGGAGGTCCTACACCTGGGTACATGGTAAGAAGACCTTGTGTTAAACCATGACAGAAACAGCTTTTTGAAGTACATCTGATGGGGACTGAACATTGATGATGATCCATCTGTTTGGGTCTTGTTCAGAAACAGAGCTACAGGGTTTGGACTATATTAACCCTAACATCAAGCTGTCTCTGGAGTACAGCAAGGAGAGCGTACATTTTTTAGGTCTTATGAGCACTTACATTTTATATCTTATCTTTAAATCAAGGGATTTTGTGTACATCTATATTTAGGAGAGCAACAAACAGAAATACCATACTTCATGACAGAAGCTTCAATACCAGTTGGCTAAAAGGGAACGTGAAATGTCTCATGGCTAGTTCAAACGAGTGGAGAATTTGTGACCAAGAGTTTGATGCCAAATCTAAGGATATGGTATCACGCTTTCAGGAATGGGGATATAAAAACACTAAACGGCCAAAAACATCACTAACACTCTGGTTTAGTGACCTGATGTTATTCCTAAAATTAGATCAAATAAGAGGATCATCTAAATCACTAAATCATTCCTGAAAATCTGGATCCCCTGAAGTTGTACATAAGACTCTCCCATCAGATGAAGAGAGTTAATGATTAAGCAGTGGACCTGACTGTTTTGCACTATACAAATGTATTATCCTCCTGCTCTTCCCTCCCTTTGGGGGGAAGTATGTGTTGGGTTGGGATGGACAGTGTTGTGCAGGTTCACACCTCTCATGAACTAGTTCAAAGTTCAGTTCATACAAGTAAACATGAATCGTTCACGTTCATAGTTCACCATTTAAATTCTGAACTAGTTCATAGTTCAGTTCATTTTCATTTTTTTTTTTTATTATTGCTAATTTTTCAGGAGGACATAATTTGCACAGAAAGGTGAGATTTTTTACTGTCGGAAACTTTATCAGACAGTGTGTAAAAATCCTGCACATAATAATAAGGTGGATCGGATGTAGGCCTACTCGCTGAGTCTGCGCCTCTGTTTTCGCTTTCACTTGCCATTTTTATATTGACACCGAGAGCTGTTGCCTTGGAATACGTTGCTTGTTTGGTATACATGTGTGTGCGATGATTCATGGGTAATGTAGGGCGAAGTGGAGTTAGTTGGTTTAGGTATCGCAGAAATTATACGGGTACTGTTATAGAGGGAAATGTGTAATCACTGAGGGTCATCCGATTAGAATGGAAAAGAATGGAGACTTGGATATTCAGTTTGATTCTTCACTCTTTGTATTGCATTAACAACAATGAATGGGATAAATTGTAGGTGGGTGTATGTTTGTATGTGTGTGTGTGTGTGTGAGTGAAAGTAAAGTACAAACAGAAAATATACATTAATACACAGCCGTGTAGTAGCCTACCATTTAAATAATGAATTATACAGGGAACTAAAGGTAATAATTTAACCTCTTCAGCAATGCCATGCTACTGGCTTAATCTCAGATCAACAAGGCCATGTACACTAAATGAAAGACCGCGCAAAAGTTAGCATAGGTAAACCCTGTAACACTCGTATTTGTACATTAGCAGCTTATGCTAAGCGAGTTCACGAACAGTGCATCATGCTAGATTAATTAAGTGACAGTGCTCGTAACAATTATGAGAAAGCTAAACTATAACAAACACATAATGACAAGGTAGGCTACAAAGTCAAACTCACGTGTACATGGACGCACACAACTTCAACAAAGTGCAACGTTCAACTAGAAAATGCATTTCCTGAAGGAAATACCAGTGCATGAAATGCAAAAGTTAAGAAAGGAAGAAGAAAAGAAAGAAGAGTGAAAGAAGGAAAGAAGAAAGGAAAGAAGAGTAAAAGAAGGAAAGAAGAGTGGAAGAAGGAAATAATAAAGGAAAGAATAAAGGAAACAAGAATGAAGAAAAGAAAGAAGAGTGAAAGAAGGAAAGAAGCGAAGAAAGAAAAGAAGAGTGGAAGAAGAAAAGAAGAGTGGAAGAAGGAAAGAAGAGTGGAAAAAAGGAAAGAAGAGTGAAGAAAGAAAAGAAGAGTAGAAGAAGGAAAGAAGAGTGGAAGAAGGAAAGAAGAAAGGAAAGGAGAGTGGAAGAAGTAAGGAAGAGTGGAAGAAGGAAAGACGAAAAGAAAGAAGTGAAAGAAGGAAAGAAGAAAGGAAAGAAGAGTGGAAGAAAGAAAGAAGAAAGAAAAGAAGAGTGGTAGAAGGAATGAAGAAAGGAGAGAAAATTGAGTGAAGCAGAGAGATGGAGTTTGAGCGAAAGTAGACAGAGGGATAGAGAGAAAGATGGAGAGAAAAAAAAAGTAGAGTATGGAAGGTGTCTATTAGTATTCCTAGTTATACAGTTGAATGGAGAGGGACAGAGAGAAGAGGAGCCTTGGAACCTTGGCGCAGGTGTCAGTGAAACACAGGTGCAAGCCAGTTTAATGACCCTATTATGATGTCATAATGGCCCAATGTAAGTCAATGGGAGAAATTGTATTAGTTTTTCTTTAAAATTTTAAAAAGTATAAAGTTTAGAAAAGTGAAAAATACATAGCATAAGTGTCCTTTACAAGAGCTACGCAGCAAAGTTTGAACAAAGTTTCTAAGTTAAGCGGTTCGAGCTGAATTAAGCGCAGAAGTTTGGTACAAAGAATAATAACTAGAAAATGCATTTCCTGAAGGAAATACCAGTGCATGAAATGCAAAAGTTAAGAAAGGAAGAAGAAAAGAAAGAAGAGTGAAAGAAGGAAAGAAGAAAGGAAAGAAGAGTAAAAGAAGGAAAGAAGTGAGGAAGAAGGAAAGAAGAGTGGAAGAAGGAAAGAAGAAAGGAAAGAAGAGTGAAGAAAGGAAAGAAGAGTGGAAGAAGGAAAGAAGAGTGGAAGAAGGAAAGAAGAAAGGAAAGAAGAGTGAAGAAAGGAAAGAAGAAAAGAAAGAAGAGTGAAAGAAGGAAAGAAGAAAGGAAAGAAGAGTGAAGAAAGAAAAGAAGAGTGGAAGAAGAAAAGAAAGAAGGAAAGAAGAAAGGAAAGTAGAGTAAAAGAAGGAAAGAAGAGTGGAAGAAGGAAAGAAGAGTGAAGAAAGAAAAGAAGAGTAGAAGAAGGAAAGAAGAGTGGAAGAAGGAAAGAAGAAAGGAAAGGAGAGTGGAAGAAGGAAAGAAGAGTGGAAGAAGGAAAGAAGAAGAGTGGAAGAAGGAAAGAATAATATTCCTAGTTATACAGTTGAATGGAGAGGGACAGAGAGAAGAGGAGCCTTGGAACCTTGGCGCAGGTGTCAGTGAAGCACAGGTGCAAGCCAGTTTAAAGACCCTATTATGATGTCATAATGGCCCAATGTAAGTCAATGGGAGAAATTGTATTAGTTTTTATTTAACATTTTAAAAAGTATAAAGTTTAGAAAAATGAAAAATACATAGCATAAGTGTCCTTTACAAGACCTACGCAGCAAAGTTTGAACAAAGTTTCTAAGTTAAGCGGTTCGAGCTGAATTAAGCGCAGAAGTTCGGTACAAAGAATAATAACTAGAAAATGCATTTCCTGAAGGAAATACCAGTGCATGAAATGCAAAAGTTAAGAAAGGAAGAAAAAAAAAAGAAGAGTGAAAGAACGAAAGAAGAGTGGAAGAAGAGTAAAAGAAGGAAAGAAGTGAGGAAGAAGGAAAGAAGAGTGGAAGAAGGAAAGAAGAAAGGAAAGAAGAGTGAAGAAAGGAAAGAAGAGTGAAAGAAGAAAGGAAAGAAGAGTGAAGAAAGGAAAGAAGAAAAAGAAAGAAGAGTGAAAGAAGGAAAGAAGAAAGGAAAGAAGAGTGAAGAAAGAAAAGAAGAGTGGAAGAAGAAAAGAAAGAAGGAAAGAAGAAAGGAAAGTAGAGTAAAAGAAGGAAAGAAGAGTGGAAGAAGGAAAGAAGAGTGAAGAAAGAAAAGAAGAGTAGAAGAAGGAAAGAAGAGTGGAAGAAGGAAAGAAGAAAGGAAAGTAGAGTAAAAGAAGGAAAGAAGAGTGGAAGAAGGAAAGAAGAGTGAAGAAAGAAAAGAAGAGTAGAAGAAGGAAAGAAGAGTGGAAGAAGGAAAGAAGAAAGGAAAGGAGAGTGGAAGAAGGAAAGAAGAGTGGAAGAAGGAAAGAAGAAGAGTGGAAGAAGGAAAGAATAATATTCCTAGTTATACAGTTGAATGGAGAGGGACAGAGAGAAGAGGAGCCTTGGAACCTTGGCGCAGGTGTCAGTGAAGCACAGGTGCAAGCCAGTTTAAAGACCCTATTATGATGTCATAATGGCCCAATGTAAGTCAATGGGAGAAATTGTATTAGTTTTTCTTTAATATTTTAAAAAGTATAAAGTTTAGAAAAATGAAAAATACATAGCATAAGTGTCCTTAACAAGACCTAAGCAACAAAGTTTGAACGAAGTTTCTAAGTTAAGCGGTTCAAGCTGAATTAAGCGCAGAAGTTTGGTACAAAGAATAATAATAAGAAGAATAAGAAGCCTAGGAATAACAATACAGGGCATTTCATGCACTGTAATAAGTATAAGAAACGAAGGAATAACAATACAGGGCATTTCATGCACTGTAATAAGATGAAGAATAAGAAACGAAGGAATAACAATACAGGGCATTTCATGCACTGTAATTATGTGAAAATATGCCCGAAGTTAACTGCTACTCCATCTATATATGCCGTGAAGCAATATCAAAACATTGCACCGTGAGAAGTGGAGTCACATGACCAACGCAATTACCAAATATGGTAATTTACCGAAACATGGTCTGTCTGGGCAATTTAACGACTGAGCAACGACATGGTACAAGCATTCGATTTAGACAGCGTCTTTCCTCAGTAGGCTAGAAGGAAAACATTCCGTAATGTTTTAGCTAGACCTCAGATAATATGAACGTGTTCACTGTTCAAATTCATTATTTGTCATGAAGTTGCGTTCAGTTCATCGTTCTCATAAAAATGAACGTGTTCAATGAACGCGTTCTTTTGAAAAAGTATGATAAAGTATGATAACAAAAAGAGAGTGTCTTTGAGTTGTTTGACTGCGGATGAGAGGTACTTACCACTAAATTGTTCTGAGGTGTGAGA
Source organism: Clupea harengus (assembly GCF_900700415.2). Taxonomy (NCBI): domain Eukaryota; kingdom Metazoa; phylum Chordata; class Actinopteri; order Clupeiformes; family Clupeidae; genus Clupea; species Clupea harengus. The sequence goes on from NC_045152.1 coordinate 18,664,665, forward strand.
GGCATGGGAAGGCGTTGGGGACTGTGTACTATCTGTGATGACTAAAACAAACATTGATAAACACATCATATTAACCCTCTACAATCACAAAGTGAACGTGAAGTCTTCAGAACTATGTACAATGAAACATCAATATGTAATGCCTTTCTAGCTCATGATTTCTGGTAGCAAGTTAAGCAAACTAATACTAATGAAACAATGCTACAAACATGCAACCAAGCCTCCAGTCAGTCCTTGAACATTTCTGAGGCCATGGAGCAAACACACACACAAACACCGGAACATTTTTTATTTTTCACTTTAATCAGCCTGCAACTGCACTTTTCGTGCATGAGAGCATGACAAGGGAGGGTATGTGCTAGAAAGCAGTGGTTAACACTGTACCGCATTAGTTACCAAGCAGGGATTAACACTGTACCGCATTAGTTAGCAAGCAGTGATTAACACTGTACCGCATCAGTTAGCAAGAGATATGTTTTCCAAGCAAGCAATCAGTCAACTTACTAGAAGATGTGGTGGGGGTGGAGGAGGTGGGTGTACTGCCGGGGGTAACTGTTGTTGGTGCACCTGAGAAGATGATTGGTCATTAAAGATCATAGCACATTGATTGGTCATTAAAGATCATAGCATATTGATTGGTCATTAAAGATCATAGCATATTGATTGTGAGTTGAGAGGTATGCAAGTCTTCAAACAGACATACTCCGTGAGTAGAGATGAAACGGTATGAAAATGTAACATCGCGATTATAGTCACCAAAATGATTATCAGTATTATTGCGGTATTGTTAAACTCAGCTGAAAATGTTCAAAAAGTACTGATACACAAACTGAAATAATTTAAAAAAAGTTTTATATTGATACTCTCAAAATATGGGCACAAGTCAGACAGAAATTCAGCATTAAAGACTTGTCCATGCATAGCCCAAACAACCTCTTCCCTGCAGCTAGATTGGATCATGTGGCAAAGAGTTGGGCTTGTTAGATGTAATGACTTTTACATTGATGGTCTGTTTGCTAGTTTCCACAAACTTGCTGAAATTTTAAACTACAAACATTAAACCTATTCCGATGCTCTCCGGTCCGTCACTTTATTCAGACCTTTAGTTCAACCATCCCCCATCTTACCAGCTATTTCAGTTTTGGATATTGTCTTAAAAACTCTTCTGCAACGTAAAGCAGAACTAAACTGGCTGAAGAGCTTTGGGTACAGATGTCTGATGCAACATGGAACTGCACTTAAAGTAGGTTTATGGAACAACCTTGTGTATCTGTCTCAACCTGATACAGTTTAAAGTCGAATCTATCATACTAAATCAAAACAGACAAGAATGTTCCCTTTTATTGATGACAGCTGTGACTGGACATGGCCCATATGGGGGGTGTAGTATGTGTTGGGGTGTCATGGGTATAGTAATGTTGTTAATGTTGAATGTTAAAACATTACAGAACAATACTTGAATAAAAAAATATGATAGCAAAAAGAGAGTGTCTTGGATTGGATGTCTTTGACTGCAGATGAGAGGTACTTACCACTAAATTGTTCTGTGTTAAAGACATGGGAAGAAGTTGGGGGCGGTGTACTATCTGTGATCATATTAACCCTCTACAATCACAAGGTAAACGTGAAGTCTTCAGAACTATGTACGTACAATGAAACATCAATATGTAATGCCTTTCTAGCTCGTGATTTCTCGTCAGATGCCATCACCTTTGTTCATCTCAAATACATTTTTTTTCTATTGAATGTTAGAAACTTGTCTTCCTGGCATTATGTGCTTTTAAAAATACTTTAACGGTAACACAATATCTCCAATCAAGGAATTCGTCCGTGGAAGTGGAAGAAATTTCTGATAATGTTTCGAGTTCATCTGATAATGTTTTAAGTGCTGCTGAGCCAAGTTTAGCTAATGCTAGCAGCAGCATACAAACAGCCACTACAGCACCAACTAGCCCTGCCTGCTTTGCTTCTACAAACGGTGAGCCATCATGTACCACAGCTGCCCATATCTGGGACACTGACACCTGCACTGACGACGCACATGATACTGCTTTGGTCATCTAGCACAGCTGGATGATAACGAGAGCAGTGATGTCAACAATGTGAGTAACACCAATGGTGATACAGTGATCAGTGAAGACCCAGTATTATGGCGTGACAAATTTACAGATAGAGAGAGAATTGAAATTGTTAAAACAGGACCTGTACAAATTCGGAACTTTCAGTTGAAAACATTCAGAAACCGAAGTATAAAGAATTACAAGTTACATTGTTTTGATAAAGTAATCAAAAAGTTACACTACTATTACACTGCACTCAAAACCTCATAATTCAAATAATTTACAACTGTTTAGTTAAGTCATATACTCACAATAAATGTCAGTTTCACATAACATTAAGTGTGTGTGTGTGTGTGTCTGGTTGGGTGTGGGGTTGGAGGGGATTGTTGCTTTGGTGGATTTCTTTTTTTGGGGGTTGGGGGTTGTTCTTTTCCCAGGGCCTCCAATTTGCTAAAACCGCCCCTGCGTGGGCGTTCAAGCCCGTATATGGTCGGGGCTACTGCTTGCGCCACATTGCCCCCCACATACCACTGCTTCTAATGGGCATTATAATAGTAATGATAATGGTAATAACAATAATATATAATTGGACAGATGATGAGCCCAGTACATCAACTGCAGACAAAGACAAAGACAAAGAGCCAGACCCAGATGAGAACAGAACAGACTTGGAAAACAGGGAAAGGAGAGACGACACAGTCACTACAGGATAGGATGCCAACAAGGGAGGATATTGAGATGGCAAAATCCATGAATACAGATTTTAGTACAATCAGGCCTTCATCAAATTTTCCCATAAAGTTCCCATAAAATGCCCAAGGGCGCTCTTTTCAAACCCACTGGTATAATGATGACCCCTGGCTGGAATATTCTCCACAGAATGATGCCATGCTCAAATAAATTGCTGTATTTGAGTGTTTTATGTATTACTATTAATAAAGACCCTGTTCTTCTCAGTTTTCCATACAGTCCATGTGATTTTTTTTTTGCTGGGGGGGGGGGGGGGGTTGCCCTTTTTTCAGATCAGAGCAATGGCCCTTCAGAATTCCTGTGCACGTACCTGCACACACACACACACATACTGACACACCTAAAGATAGTATTATTTCATGTCAGCCAGTTTACAACTGCTACACTAATCATGTATGATGGTGTGCAAGAGTATGTTCTTGAACGCAGTGATAAAATCAACACTGCATTAGTCACCAAGAGATATATTTCAAATCAATTAAGCATTATTAGACTTACTACGAGATGTCGTGGTGGTGGTGGTCATAGTACAGGTGGTGGATGCTGTTGTACCTGAGAAGATTATTGGTGATTAAAAATCATAGTATATTGATTGTGAATTGAGAGATCTGAAGATAAGTAACGCTTAATATAGACATACTCTGTGAGCAGAGCAGAAACCTCTCAGAAGCATTTCCATATGTGGCAGGTACTATTCTGCAATGCACTCTTTTGTCTCAACTATCATTAGTGAAACTTTGAAATGGAATTCCTTTCCATTACAGTGAGTTTACAAACATTGAGGCTATCTAATAAACAGGTCCTTTGTGTATGCAGCCATGCATCCAGTCATTCCTGGAACAATTCTAAAGCCATAGACCTTTGGTCACTAGATTGATGGCATACTGGTTCAGAGTTCAGAGATCTGGTAAGAAATAATCACAGCCACATGCAACAATTTGCCACTGTGTACAACTGATTTAATGGAACACAAATAAAACAGGTGCTGATAAAGTACATTCCTAGTATAGGCCTACTTTATACTATTCCAAGTTTCTTGCAAAGCTTCTTGTTTTCTCATGCTTGTTAACTAACCAAAAAGGGCTTACTCCCTTGCACATGGTATCCTTGTCATCCTCTTTTTTTCTTTCACAGTCCAGTCAGAGCGGAACAACACTCAATGGTGATTGGCTAATTTTTCTAAAGAAATTGTGAAAGGAGGTCAAGTGGGTGTGAACCTAGTTTGTTTTCCCCTCTTCAGCATTAAAGGACAATACTTAGGGACAAACACGATCGAAATCAGTCCAGTATTGAGTTAGAACGTTAGAACGGCAACCGCAAAATGGGACAAGCTTCTGCGTCAAAGTAAACTGCTTGTTTTCACCACTGACAGGCTCATAATGTTAATATTAATATTAATATAGTGTCTGACAACATGATCACTATAGAGACAGACCTGAGTCTGTTTACCTTCAATAACTAAAGAAACTGTAGAAAATGACTGTATGTCCCATGAATGTATGTGCAAGTCGACTGTCAAGCGAGAAGCTTTCGATTTGACATTGAAAAGCTTCCCTGGAACCAGAATCACAGTAAAAATATAATGTGCATCATCAAAATTGATATATTATGATGTGAAAAGTTTCATTAAAGTATATTTCACAGGTGTGTTGTTATTGCAATTTCCACGTCTCTAGTTTTTTTATCCATTTTTGTAGTCATATGAGACCAAAATAGAGCTTTCTGGCCAATCCTCAATGTGCTACAGATGGCATAAATCTAACACTGCCAATGCCAATTCCATCCCAATGGTGAAATATGTCAATGGCAACATCATGATGTAGGGATATTTCTTGTCTGTAGAAACTGGGAAAGTTCAGAAATAAATTAATCTTACCTGGCACCTTGTCCATGAGACAACCTGAAATGAGAAGACCCATGTTAATTATGAACTATTTAAATATGTTAGATCAGTAAATCCTGTTTGGTCACTAACCTTGAATGTTATGGGTGAAATCTGTATCATTCACTAACATATATATCCTTGGGTTTTGAAACCCTAGGGGCTCCTGGCAGGAGATAGAATACTATGGAAGTCCAAAAGGGAAAGGAGAAGGAAAGGGGTAAGCATAAGTTGTTTGCACATACGCACATGTCTGACAGCATCTTTATTCTAGCATAATTTAAATGGACCTACCAACATTTACCCTCATTTGATTAGAACACTGTACAGCAATTTATATCTGACCATAATTTTTAGATGTGATAGAACTACATCAATACTACAAGAAAGTAAAAACTAGTGGAGATATTCATTTTTTAAATGATTTATGATTTATTTGATTACTGTAAAACATTCCGCAACAGCTATTCCCATGAATACATGTTGCAAATTATCCCTAGGGTTTTGATGTTCTGATGATCTGATGATCCCTAGGGTTTGGATGTTCTGATGATGTTCTAATGATCCCTAGAGTTTGAATGTTCTGATGATCTAATGATCCCTAGGGTTTGGATGTTCTGATGATCTAATGATCCATAGGGTTTGGATGTTCTAATGATCCCTAGGGTTTGGATGTTCTGATGATCTAATGATCCCTAGGGTTTGGATGTTCTAATGATCCCTAGGGTTTGGATGTTCTAATGATCCCTAGGGTTTGGATGTTCTGATGATCTAATGAGCCCTAGGTTTTGGATGTTCTAATGATCCCGAGGGTTTGGATGTTCTAATGATCCCTAGGGTTTGGATGTTTTAATGTTCCCGAGGGTTTGGATGTTCTAATGATCCCTAGGGTTTGGATGTTCTGATGTTCTAATGATCCCTAGGGTTTGGATGTTCTGATGATCCCTAGGGTTTAGATGTTCTGATGATCCCTAGGGTTTTGATGTTCTAATGATCCCTAGGGTTTGGATGTTCTAATGATGTTCTGATGATCCCTAGGGTTTGGATGTTCTAATGATCCCTAGGGTTTAGATGTTCTGATGATCCCTAGGGTTTGGATGTTCTAATGATGTTCTGATGATCCCTAGGGTTTGGATGTTCTAATGATCCCTAGGGTTTAGATGTTCTGATGATCCCTAGGGTTTGGATGTTCTAATGATCCCTAGGGTTTGGATGTTCTGATGATGTTCTGATGATCCCTAGGGTTTGGATGTTCTGATGTTCTAATGATCCCTAGGGTTTGGATGTTCGGATGATCTAATGATCCCTAGGGTTTGGATGTTCTGATGTTCTAATGATCCCTAGGGTTTGGATGTTCTGATGATCTAATGATCCCTATGGTTTGGATGTTCTGATGATGTTCTGATGATCCCTAGGGTTTGGATGTTCTGATGATCCCTAGGGTTTGGATGTTCTGTTGATCTAATGATCCCTAGGGTTTGGATGTTCTAATGATCCCTAGGGTTTGGATGTTCTAATGATCCCTAGGGGTTTGGATGTTCAGTACAAATTCCAACCCAATCTAGTGAAAAATAAGCAGTTGGTGAGGCTTAGAAATACACATACAAAATATGGCAAAAATAATTTGGGGTAGAGCTATAGGATTTTGCATGATCTCATGAATTAAATAGACGTTTTCACATAATTTGTTTTCAAGAAAATCCATGACATATATGAAATGACCCCAGGCCTTAGTGTATCTCTTAACATGTACCTACATTTGACTTTGAAGGCAAACGTTTTCGATGTAAGTAAGTAAATCTGGATTTTGTAGGCACCTCCGGTATATTGTTGGTGTCATACAGAAAGACGGCCGAAAGAATGTTCTAGACAGTCAATTTCACTGAAACAATGTTAACCATTCTATAAATAGTCATATTGCTAGCCATGTATGATAACTCAATTGTTGTCAAAGTGCTGACATGTTTTTAAAGGACACACATTTATCTAATTCTATAGAAATGATCAAATAGCGTACATTATCATTCAAGCAGTAAATCAACGTCTTTGTTTTTTTATTAGTTTCATTGCAAGACGTATTGGGCTTATCATCACTGCAATTCCTGTTCATGCAGTAGCTGTTAACAAGGGCCCGTAGGAGATCGTCACAGCTGATCTGGAAATAAACAAAACCATCTGTAAGTCTATTAGCCTCTCGTCTAAGGTTATTGTTAAGCAGTTGCACAGAGACATGTCACCTTATCACCACAGCCGAGTGGAATCTCTAATCGAAAATCTCTGGGGATGCTATTAGCCTGAAAATGATAGGACATAAACATGTCAAATGTATTTGTTTATTTATTTGTGATGACCACATAAATCCATTGTAGAAATGCATAGTTACCTTCAGTGATGAAGAGTGTTTCCACTGTGCAACACTGAAGCCTGACAAGTTTTAAAAAGTACAATGTGCTTCCACACAACCTCATATAAGATATATAAACATCTGTAACTACCGGTGACGTGCGGTGAGGGTCGTGGTTGGTGAGGCACTGACTCTTTCAGAGTCAGATTTACAAATATATAAACCCAATAGAGTATCTTAAATCACCATTCAATTGGCAGCTTGCACATTGACTACTGGTTGTTTTTCATATCAGCATTCTTTACACATAGGTAAGGTACATACAGTTGGCAGCTACTAGCTTGTGATGAGCTCGTGTTAATATGTGTGAATATGCACTCATGAATATGATCTCTTTGATACGAAGTTGCACAGGCACCCTGAGGGTTTCTACCTTTTCCCATTATAATTTTAAGAGTTAAATCGAGGAGACTATAACATCAGCTAGATAACTAGCTATCATTTCATGCACATTGAACTCTTCTATTTAAAGTAACACTATGCAACAATTTGACACTTTTTGAGATATGTTTTTATAGGCAACTAGTTTTGGTACCATCCTCAAATGAATTTTGATAGCATATGGTCATGTGAAGGACAGATACACACCTGTGTCTTCCCCACTAGCCATCCAGGATATGCCTTATGTAGTTCTGTGTAACAGGCTGGTACACCCTGCAAAAATGGAAGAAAGCTTTCTCGCATGACATTGCCAGTTAAACTGCCAAAAGGCACCAGTTTGTGTGTTGGCAAGCTTCTATCAGTGTCAACTGTGCTGTCGGTGGTGTTTGCAAGGTTTTTGCATGCCTTTTAGGTAGTTAGCTTATTGGTTTTGGAACAAAAAACGTATTGCTGCTTTAAAGCGTTTAAGGTTATTAAGTGTCATTAGCTAGCTAATTAGCTAACATAGCAACTAGATAACCATAGCAACCAGGAAACACAACTTTAGCTGCAATTTAAGTTTAATTTCTCAAAATCAGCTCACCAATAAAAAGCAGTGTTGGGTTCAAAGTGATCACAACCTCTTGTGTGATGTTAAATGGCTTCACATAGACATTAAACAATCCTAAGAAAAACAATGGGAAATCAACGGAGCAAGGGCTCTGATATCTATATAATGTTAGCGAATGAAGGGTGAGAAGCCCATTGCTAATATTTAGTCTCCGCTGTACGTCCAAAACCAAATCTATTCTTGAGGTTCCAAACATTTTCAAAGCAATTTGGCTTTGAATGTGAGTAGTCGATCAAGTTATCTTCTGTCCCGTCGTTTGAAGCATACCTTTAAGCGCCTTTTGGTCTCCCATTATTGATCACTTAACGTTTTGAATGAAAGTCCAGTTTTGAGAAATGTTTTAACTTAGCTATAGAATCTTCCATTTTTGCAGTCAATGTCAAATATAGGTGTAGTAGAAGAAGAGCAACGCAGAACAAGCATAAACCCGATCGGTGGGCTCGTGCACGCCCCTTCATTGAGGCAGAGGTACTGTTTGCAGAAACTCTGTGCTTTTTCACTGCGGTTTTATGTCAGATCAGCAAGACTAAATAGGTACTATGCATGCGCTCAACCTAGTTTGTGATGGATTGCGCAATCTGAGATGAGGCTGTCGCTACCGGATGGTAGTCCTCTACCCGATAGTAGTCCCGCACATCGCGCATGCTCAGACACAAAAGGTTTACGGCAGAAGGCTCAACGTCAACATATGGGGCTGTCTTAACGCATAATGTGGGTATATTTAATGTAATATTAAATTATTAAAAGTGTGGAGACGGAGTAAGGGTAAAAGGCAAATAGTTTGTATAATGAAGAAGTGAGAAAATATAGCAGTAGGTAAAACAAATAAAGCATTGATGTGCTAGCCAATAGAACTTGACAGGGAGAACAAAAGAGGATATCCAGTATATCTTTAACTTCTTTACTTCTTTATTATACAAACGTTAAGAACTTACAGCTGTATACAATGACCAAACTTCTTAAAGTATACCGTCTTTCACGAACTTCCATCAGCTTTAGCCAGCGATTGTATTCCGCTGTCTACAGTGTCGCAAAGTGGCGACTGATCGGGTAGTGCGCATGCGGACTACCATCGGGTAGAGGACTACCATCAGGTAGCGACAGAGGCACAGCTCGTCGCTGCCTCACCGTCTCACTGTTTCCTGTCTGTTTGAACAGGACATGCGCAAATTCAGCGATTTTTATTATAAAAATGCTCGAAATGATTGGAATCATGCATAAATTACATTTATAGCACAGATCAGTAGAGAAATAGTAATATTTATTTTATCATTATTTGTTTTTTTACTTTTCATGATGACAGGTGAGGCTCTGCCCCCCCTGCCTTCCCTGACCGCACGTCCCTGGTTACTACCCCTTAGCGAAACATATGATCCAAACAACATGCATAACATGGTAGTCTGGCTGTCTTTAAAGCAGCAGTAAGGGGCTTTGATCTAAAACTAGCAAGCTAACTACCTAAAAGGCATGTAAAAACCTTGCAGACACCACCAACTATATAGTGCATGTCCTGCATGGCTAGTGGGAACAACAGGTGTGCTTATTTGTCTATCACATGACCATATACCATCAAAGTGTATTTGAAGATAATACCAAAACTATTTGCCTACAAAAGCGTACCTTACAAAGTGGCAAATTGTTGCGGTTTTCCTTTAAATCTGAGCATTTGTGTATCCCAGGAAATCTAAATTACAGACTTGCAATTAGTTTTAAAGGTGGAATCCTTGAATATTGTATGACTCAGTCTGAGCCACTGTGTTTTCCCTGTTTACAGAGCCAGGGCTAGGTTTCCAGAACGTGTTGCAAGCCTAAGTAGTAAATCACTCTTACGAATCATCTTAGATTTTCGGAGCATTTCCCAAAAGCATCGTAATTTGTAATACGACTTAACAACAATACATTTGTCAATGTTAAATGCAAGGGTACGCTCCCATCCTTCATTATATTTTATTCAGCGTCTATTCAGTCATCAGCATTTAGCTTTAAAAAGTTAGGCTATTTTAAGCTTATAGAGATATGTTTAAAATATAGACACATCATTGGCAAAGTTATTAAATGAGACATTGACAGTCGTTACTGATTCCATTTGTCTAAGTTTAGCTCTTTTTTTGAAGGGGGCAGGTAGGGAGGCATATTGTAGACTACATTCAGTAGGGCCTAGGCCTAGCTCACAAGTTGGTACAGAAAGCGGAAGAGATTAGGGGACTTGTGCTGTGTCAAAATCAACCGTATATTTAACCTATTTACTTATTTCCTCACTATCGTCCTCGACATCTTCTTGATCCTTTTTGGTGATGAGAAGTGTAATGGATTATAATCAAGGACAGCACCTTCAACGTAATTACATTTATCTACAAAACTGTCAGTTTTTACAGTGTCCACTGCTGAATTTAATTTTTTGTAACAGCACCTTTATCAGCACATAAAAACTTACCCACTCCTTAATGATTGGGATATACGGACAGTTGGGGTCTGTAGCAGCAACAAATCGACACTGTAGTATTATCTGTGCAAGAAATTATTAATATATTAACACCCAAAAACACTATATTAGACAGTGCATGTCAAATAGAGAAATATAATAAAAGAGAATAACAACATAATGTATAATATAAGTTATAATGAAGTGAAACAAAAAGAAACACCAGTTTGGATTGCGTGGCATACAGTTGCAGAACCTGATAAATATGATATTGCTACAGATAAAAACCATTACCCTTCATGAAACTGTGGGCTTAGCATCAGCAATGATCAACAATTTGGCAATCTACTCACAATTAGCAGTGTTTTTATGGTGGAGGATTTCCCACTCGTCACATGATGTGACACATGAAAATCATCAACAATCATCTCCTCATGAAATACCTTACACAGAGAGAAACGCATGGGATTCAGTGAAGAGTTTTAAAACATATCATATTCAATCTGATGACTTCCTATCATTCAATCTGATCAGTTCAGTTCAGCCAGCCTCCTTCCGAAAGAAGAGCTGGATCATGGGCATCAAATCGATATTCTTTTATTTTATTAATTATAAATGTATTATTTATCAACCATAGTAGGGGGTAGACATGCATGTCAGTAAATTATGATCAATTGTTGTAGCAAAAGCAGTCATATCATAACTGTATGGATTATTGTAGTTGTTGTATTATTTTGGAGGGGAATATTTGCTGACTTACTCCTCATGTGATTCATTGTAGTTTTGTGGTCAACCTCACAAAAGGGCCACTATCTCAGCAGTCTACCATTTTTCTTATAAACGCTCTCAGCCAGAATGGAAAAAGGTGACAGGCTGGAAAAAATTGAATATGCTTAAATATGAGAGGTACAATGCAAAATCTGATCGTTTTCAAGATTTTAAAATAAAAGTTGGCGTGCGCAGCCTTTCAGGCGTGTGGCCTACTGCCCACTAGAGGCCACATTCACATACACTGACACAGCAAAACTAGTGAGGCTGGGAAAACAAGAATGTGTATCCCTTCTATGTATGGGCCGAATCTGTTTGTTAGAAGGTGTAGAACAAGATTCTGAAATGCAGTATAAAGTGAGGAATTGTCGTTCCTATAGCGTGTACAGCCTTTCAGGCGCGTGGTTTATTGAACTCTATAGAACGAGTTGACATACACCGATACTGGAACGTTAGCTTTATTAAACTCTTCCATATATTTAATCAATGGAGCTTTTTTGGCAACATTCTGAAGAGCCTTGTAATAAGTAAGGGATAATGTACTGTATAGTCCGCTGGTCATTATTGGAAAATAACTCCTTTCAGGGCGAAAGAGTCGCATGCCATTGAATGGGCTACCATAACGTTCGGAGGTCTGATATTTCTTTATATTTACCGCTGCAAAAAAATGAATGACCGCTGCCATTGGCAACGGGTTTTGTGCTGATAATTCACATCTTTCATATCATACCATCTCCGCTGCGCATCGGGGTCCTGTTCCACCTGTCGGGATTTATTGTCCAATACCCAGCGGACTTTACATGATCCCTTACATATTTCACTTTCTTAAATTAGAATCTATAATCACAATTAACACGAGGCAGACATGCACATTATGATCAAAATTACGTTTACTTTCAACACTCACTGTACCGTGCGCCTTGGAGCCACCGTTTTAAATCAAGACTGACTAGCCTATTACCTGATAGTTTCTCCACTGAGACTGCTTCAACATTTCCTGAATCTATGGCACGTTGTCGCCAAAGCCGCGCCCCATTACGAGCGAGCTGGTGTCGTTTTGCAAAGCCCCCCTATACTAATGCTAGTTATACCAGTAAGTCTCACTGAAGTTACAAAATGAACATGTAAAATGAACTTAAACCCTTTGATGAAATCTAATGTAAGCTATAACATCAAAGAAAGTAAAGTAACATTTACAACAAGTAACAGTTATGTTTACAATCCAATCTGCTCTCACCCATGTAGAGGAGAAGGGACAACACTCACTTTGGAGACTGGAAGTGAAAGGTTTTTGGTTGAGGTGTTTCGGTTTCTGAACAGTCTCTGGAGTGACCTCTCCTTTGTCGTCACACTCACGGCTGTCCAGGGAAAAATAATTGATGTCTCCTTTAGTCCTTTCATTATGTGTGTATGGGGCTGTTACTTTTCGTTAACTTTCCCATACGCTCTAATACGCAGACCATACCTGCCAACTCTCCCGTTTTTCCCGGGTTTCTCCCGTACTCTCTGACCCATCTCCCGCCCCCTTCCGTTATGTCATTTCTGTATGAAACGCAATCATGTCTTACACAATAAATACACTATACCATATTCAACCCATTTGTCAATATGGCAACCTATATCATATTGCGCAATTGATTTTACTGCGTAGCAGTGCCGGATTATCAGGGGCGATGTGTTCCTTTGGGCAAGGCGGGCAGTTGCCTAGGGCCTCGGCCACCAGGGGGCTTTGTCGTATTTACAGTGCATGAAATGCCCTGTATTGTTATTCCTAGGCTTCTTCTTATTACAGTGCATGAAATGCCCTGTATTGTTATTCCTTCGTTTCTTATACTTATTACAGTGCATGAAATGCCCTGTATTGTTATTCCTACACTGTAAGAAAAAATCGTAGAAATTACGGTAAAAAACTGTCAAATAGCAACAGTAAAAGACCGTAAAATCTAAAACAGCATATCACCGTAGAAAATACATTGAATTACCCTTAATCAAAAAACAGTAGATAACTTTATTTTTTACTGTCATAATAAGTAGAAAACACACAATTTTACTGTGAAAATATAAAATGTTGTTCAAATTCACGGGAAAATACCATAATATCACAAGCACGTAATCACCATAAAAATAACGGTGTTTTTCTGTCTTAATTACAGATAAAATCTGTAATCTGGCATGCTGATATTAATTTACTTTTAAAATTGTGAATGCACATCTTTTATTTATAATGTTCCCTCCCTTGTACGTTGCTTTGGACAAAAGCGTCTGCTAGATGACTAAATGTTATTTTTACACAGTTTTGAGAATAGGCTTCTTCTACCACCTCTGACCAGAGGTGCTGATACATTATAAAACTAAAGTATAAAAACGTGTGTGCAATTTCTAAGAGACGTTTTTAAGGCTGACATTAATTCTTCAAGATAGTTGTAACAAGTCTGAAATGACCTTCATGCTAACATCCTTGCCCTGTACGCTCGCACGTGAGACTGACATCTGCTGGATATGGCAACGACAACCCTGTAAGCTTCACAACTGAACGAGCTAAGGAATGAACAGGTTGAAGAAAAGACAAGACATAGAAAACTGCGCGAACTCACCGAAAAACACATCCAAGGTAAGGTCAACTAATGTACGAATGTTAACTAGCTAGCTTGTTTGTCCCCTGATTGTAGCTAACATTAGAATCAGAATCAGGTAAACGAAAGGTGAAATGTGATGTAAAGTTGTGGTAAACTCATCTTTGACCTGTGCTGCTAAGCTAGCATCAGGTCTATCCAATGTAGCTAGCTCCGTCTGATGGATGTTAGCTGTGAGGAAGCCATCATTGATCTAATGTTAGAACATTGTGGTACATATAGATTTATATTCAACTATTTTGCCGAAATACCATATTATGCATTTACTTGATATTTATGTCGAATGGCAGATTAGCCTCAGATTGTGTCACTTATAGCCCTTGAAGCTAGCATTTGGTATATCCAATAGCTAGCTCTGTCTTTGACCTTGTTCATATTTCGATGAAAGCTGTACAAATTATAGATTTTTTTTTTTTAAACAGATTAACACTGACATCATGGGATTAGAATAATGTCCTACAGAACAAATATGTATTGTAACATGAATACAGAGCAAGTGTCTTTTATATAAGACTAGATTGTACCATTACAAATACACTCTCAAATCCCTGACCTTTCTACCCTTGCAGTTTCTCCTGGGATCAGGAGCTAACGAACAAACAGGTTGAAGAAAAGACTAAGTTGCGCAAACTCAACGAGCGAGCAAAATAAAAAATCCAAGGTAAGGTCAACATTGGGTACATCCAACCTTGTTCATATTTCGATGAAAGCTGAACAAATTATATATATATATATATTTTTTTAAACAGATTAACACTGACATCATGGGATTAGAATAATGTCCTACAGAACAAATATGTATTGTAACATGAATACAGAGCAAGTGTCTTTTATATAAGACTAGTTGTACCATTACATACACTCTCAAATCCCTGACCTTTCTACCCTTGCAGTTTCCTCCTGGATCAGGAGCTAACGAACAAACAGGTTGAAGAAAAGACAAGTGCGCAAACTCAACGAGCGAGCAAAATAAAAAATCCAAGGTAAAGGTTCAACATTGGGTACATCCAACCTTGTTCATATTTCGATGAAAGCTGAACAAATTATATATATATATTTTTTTTTTTAAACAGATTAACACTGACATCATGGGATTAGAATAATGTCCTACAGAACAAATATGTATTGTAACATGAATACAGAGCAAGTGTCTTTTATATAAGACTAATTGTACCATTACAATACACTCTCAAACCCCTGACCTTTCTACCCTTGCAGTTTTCTCCTGGGATCAGGAGCTAACGAACGAACAGGTGGAAGAAAAAGACAAGTGCATCTTTGAGGTGGGTTTGTCTTATGATAAGCGCACGGTGGGGGAGGCTTCTCGCACTCGGGCTGCCACTCTTCCCAAGCTGAGGGCGGTGTGGTGGGGAAGGGACAGTGGGTGCGCGGGGACTCGTCCTCTTCTGGTTAATACCGATGACAAACGAGACTCCTCCATGCTAAATAGTTACGCGAACCCTCGCGGCTGGCGTTTCAACTTCTAAGAGGGACAAGTACCGTTTAGCCTCATGAGATGGAGCAATAACAGGTCTGTGATGCCCTTAGATGTACGGGGCTGCATTCGCGCCACAATGGGTGGATCAGTGTGTGTCTACATGGAATGATTTAAATATGACCAACACAATATTAGATACATTTAGTGTAAAATATTCTTTCCCACATTTTACATTTTTATTGAACTGCTCATTACAGAAACAAGAACAACAAATCGGTGGCTTTGCACTGCATTTAAGTAATTTAAAAAAGTAAATTTTAAGTATAAACACTAGGCATGCACTTTTTAAACACTGTGTGCAAAATGTACCATCTTAAAAAAAAAAAAAAATATTTACATTTTTTTTTTTTTTGTGACCACGTTTTTTAATCGCGAACGTTGCGGTTAGAAAATCGCGTTCTATCATATCGCGATTAAATCGCAAATGCAATTAATCGTTCAGCCCTAGTAGAGACAGACATTTGTTGTCGGCGGCGCAGAGTAGACATGTGCTGATGTCCTTAGATGTACGGGGCTGCATTCGCGCCACAATGAGTGGATCAGTGTGTGTCTACTCTGCGCCGTCGACAACTAATTTCTGTCTCTACATGGTCACGCGTTTACAATTCTCTGAGCAGAGGAGAATTGTAAACGCTTGTCCATTGTGCACGCATGCAGCCCTGGAGCTGGGCATCACAGACCTGTTATTTTTTAATTTTTTTTATTTAACCTTTATTTAACCAGGAGAAAAACCCATTGAGATTAAGAATCTCTTTTTCAAGGGCGACCTGGCCAAGACAGGCAGCAGCATACATACAAACATAGTTACAGACAGAAACACAAAAGAAGACAACATTTAGGAGTGAGTGTCGTAGCCAGGTACATTAAAAACATTTACAGCTTAAAGAATCTGTCTCAATTTTCATTTTGAGTTTAAAAGCATTAAGCGAGATGAAATCATTTAGTTTCAAGACCTTTTGCAAGATATTCCATGCCGAGGGAGCAGAATACACAAAAGCCCTCCTTCCTATTTCCGTACGGGCATTTGGGACAGTTAGCATAAAACAGTCCTGCGAACGCAAAGAGTAGTTGCCGGCACTTTTCTGCTTGATTAGGACACATAGGTAGTATGGGAGCAGACCAAGTATTGCCTTATATATAAAGGAGTACCAGTGACAGAGCCTACGAGTGGCCAGAGCAGGCCATCCTACCCGAGAGTATAGCTCACAGTGGTGAGTCAGAGCTTTACAGTTTGTAATGAACCTCAAGGAAGCATGGTATGCTGTGTCAACCTTATGAAGACACTGAGCAGAGGTGTGCATATACAATAGGTCACCATAATCTAGCACAGATAAAAAAGTGGCGGCAACAAGTTTCTTTTTTACATTAAAAGAAAAGCACAACTTGTTTCGAAAATAAAAACCCAGTTTTAGCCTCAGCTTTTTCACCAGGTACAGAACATGTGGCTTAAAAGTGAGGGAGTCATCAATCAAAATACCCAGGTATTTATAAGAGTTTACAATCTCTATATCACTTCCCTCAAGAGTGACAACAGAAGGGATATTTTTAGGCCTGTTCCTAGTGTTGGTAAACAACATACATTTAGTTTTTCTGCATTTAGGACGAGTTTCAGCTGAAGTAAGGTATTTTGGAAAACAATAA
This sequence comes from Clupea harengus, assembly GCF_900700415.2. Classification (NCBI taxonomy): domain Eukaryota; kingdom Metazoa; phylum Chordata; class Actinopteri; order Clupeiformes; family Clupeidae; genus Clupea; species Clupea harengus. The sequence goes on from NC_045152.1 coordinate 18,681,714, forward strand.
AAGCATTCTGCAAGTATTCAGTGGCCTTTGCAAGAGTTGACGCACAGCAGTATATAACAGTGTCATCAGCATAAAAATGAAAATTTGCATCTGACACGTTTTGACCAGATTATTAATATAAATAGTGAATAAAAGTGGACCTAATACAGAGCCCTGTGGAACACCCTTGTAGATAGATGCAATATCAGAACATAAACCATCATGTTTAATGCACTGAGACCTATTACTAAGGTAGTTTGAAACCAAGCGACTGCTTGCTCCGAGAGTCCTGAGTTAAGAAGTCTAAGTTTTAAAACATCATGATCAACTGTGTCGAACGCTTTGGACAGATCAATAAAGAGTGATACACAATGTTGTTTCTTGTCCAGTGCAACAGAAATGTCATTTATTACCTTCAGTGCAGCTGTGATGGTACTATGTTTTTTCCTAAAACCTGATTGATATGTTGACAAAATGTCACTTGTGTATAGAAACTCCTTTAATTGAACACTCACAAGAGTTTCAAGAGTTTTAGCAAGTACGATAAATTAGATATTGGCCTATAGTTGTTTAAAATAGCTGAATCACCCCCTTTTAATAAAGGGAGAACAAAAGCAGATTTCCATATCCTAGGAATTTCCTTATTCTCCACTGTAAGGTTAAAAAGATAAGCAAGAGGCCCTGCTACAAAATCAGCTGCCAATTGCAAAAAGTAAGGATCAATAAAATCAGGTCCTGAGGGTTTTCTAGGATCTAATGTTTTTAGGGCTTTATGAACTTCCTGAACAGAGAATGGTACGAAGTTAAAGGACTGACCAGTATACACTGGAATGTCAGTACAGGGTTTCACAGACGCAGAACAAGCAGAGTCAAATAGAGAGCCAGAAGATATAAAATGCTCGTTAAAACAATTAAGTATCTCCATTTTGTCATAGACAGCAACCGAATCTTTCATAACACAGGTCGGTACAGCTTGAGAGTTCTTGCTCACAGAAATGGATTT
>NC_045152.1:18683195-18805777 GCF_900700415.2 Clupea harengus
GAAGAAAGAAAGAAGAGTGGAAGAAAAGAAGAGTGGAAGAAGGAAAGAAGAGAGATGAAGAGGGAAAATATTGAAAGAAGGAGAGAAAATGGACGGAAGCAGAGAGATGGAGATGTGAGAGAAAGTAGAGTGAAGGGATAGAGAGAAAGATAGAGAGAAAAAAAGTAGAGGAATGAAGGTGTCTCTTAATATTCCTATTATACAGTGAATGGAGAGGGACAGAGAAGAGGAGCCTTGGAACCTTGGCGCAGGTGTCAGTAAGCACAGGTGCAAGCCAGTTTAAAGACCCTATTATGATGTCATAATGGCCCAATGTAAGTCAATGGAGAAATTGTATTAGTTTTCTTTAATATTTTAAAAAAGTATAAAGTTTAGAAAAATGAAAAATACATAGCATAAGTGTCCTTAACAAGACCTGCCAGCAAAGTTTGAACGAAGTTTCTACGTTAAGCGGTTCAAGCTGAATTAAGCGCAGAAGTCGGTAAAGAGAATAATAAGAAGAAAGAGAAGAAGAAGAAGAAGAATAAGAAAGCCTAGGAATAACAATACAGGGCATTTCATGCACTTAATAAGAACAAGGGAATAACAATACAGGGCATTTCATGCACTGTAATAAGAAGCCTAGGAATAACAATACAGGGCATTTCATGCACTGTAATAAGGAAAGAAGAAAGGAAAGAAGAGTAAAAGAAGGAAAGAAGAGTGGAAGAAGGGAAGAAGAGTGGAAGAAGGAAAGAAGAGTGGAAGAAGGAAAGAAGAAAGAAAAGAAGAGTGAAGAAAGGAAAGAAGAGTGGAAGAAGGAAAGAAGAGTGAAGAAGGAAAGAAGAGAGAGTGAAGAGGGAAAATATTGAAAGAAGGAGAGAAAAATGGAGTGAAGCAGAGAGATGGAGTGTGAGAGAAAGTAGAGTGAGAGGGATAGAGAGAAAGATAGAGAGAAAAAAAGTAGAGAATGGAAGGTGTCTCTTAATATTCCTAGTTATACAGTTGAATGGAGAGGGACAGAGAGAAGAGGAGCCTTGGAACCTTGGCGCAGGTGTCAGTGAAGCACAGGTGCAAGCCAGTTTTAAAGACCCTATTATGATGTCATAATGGCCCAATGTAAGTCAATGGGAGAAATTGTATTAGTTTTTCTTTAATATTTTAAAAGTATAAAGTTTAGAAAAAATGAAAAATACATAGCATAAGTGTCCTTAACAAGACCTATGCAGCAAAGTTTGAACGAAGTTTCTACGTTAAGCGGTTCAAGCTGAATTAAGCGCAGAAGTCGGTAAAGAGAATAATAAGAAGAAGAAGAAGAAGAAGAAGAAGAATAAGAAGCCTAGGAATAACAATACAGGGCATTTCATGCACTGTAATAAGAAACGAAGGAATAACAATACAGGGCATTTCATGCACTGTAATAAGAAGCCTAGGAATAACAATACAGGGCATTTCATGCACTGTAATAAGGAAAGAAGAAAGGAAGAAGAGTAAAAGAAGGGAAGAAGAGTGGAAGAAGGGAGAAGAGTGGAAGAAGGAAAGAAGAGTGAAGAAAGAAAGAAGAGTAGAAGAAGGGAAAGAAGAGTGGAAGAAGGAAAGAAGAAAGGAAAGGAGAGTGGAAGAAGGAAGAAGAAGAGAGAAGAAGAAAGAATAATATTCTAGTTATACAGTTGAATGGAGAGGGACAGAGAGAAGAGGAGCCTTGGAACCTTGGCGCAGGTGTCAGTGAAGCCACAGGTGCAAGCCAGTTTAAAGACCCTATTATGATGTCATAATGGCCCAATGTAAGTCAATGGGAGAAATTGTATTCGTTTTTATTTAATATTTTAAAAAGTATAAAGTTTAGAAAAATGAAAATACATAGCATAAGTGTCCTTTACAAGACCTACGCGCCAAAGTTGAACGAAGTTTTTAAGTTAAGCGGTTCGAGCTGAATTAAGCGCAGAAGTTCGGTACAAAGAATAATAACTAGAAAATGCATTCCTGAAGGAAATACCAGTGCATGAAATGCAAAAGTTAAGAAAGGAAGAAAGAAAAGAAAGAAGAGTGAAAGAAGGAAATAAGAAAGGAAAGAGAGTAAAGAAAGGAAAGAAAGAAAGGAAAGAAGAGTCGAAGAAGGAAAGAAGAAGGAAGAAGGAAAGAAGAAAAGAAAGAAGGTGAAGAAAGGAAAGAAGAAGGGAAAGAGGAAAAAAAAGAAAAGTATAAGAAGGAAAGAAGAAAGGAAAGGAGAGTGGAAGAAGTAAAGAGAAGAAGGAAAGAAGAAAAGAAAGAAGAGTGAAGAAAGAAAAGGAAGAGTGGAAGAAGGAAAGAGAAAAAAAAAGAAAAGTGAAAGAAGGAAAGAAGGAAAGAAGAGTGAAAGAAGGGAAAAAAGAGATGGAAGAAGGAAAGAAGAAAAGAAAGAAGAGTGAAAGAAGGAAAGAAGAGTGGAAGAAGGAAAGAAGAAAAGAAAGAAGAGAGAAAGAAGGAAAGAAGAGTGGAAGAAGGAAAGAAGAAAGGAAAGAAGAGTGGAAGAAGGAAGGAAGAAGTGGAAGAAGAGTGAAGAAGAAAAGAAGAGTAGAAGAAGGAAAGAAGAGTGGAAGAAGGAAAGAAGAGTGAAGAAAGAAAAGAAGAGTAGAAGAAGGAAAGAAGAGTGGAAGAAGGAAAGAAGAAAGGAAAGAGAGCTGTGAAGAAAGGAAAGAAGAAAAGAAGAAGAGGAAAGAAGAGTGAGAAGAAAGAAAAGAAGAGTAGAAGAAGGAAAGAAGAGTGGAAGAAGGAAAGAAGAGTGAAGAAAGAAAAGAAGAGTAGAAGAAAGGAAGGAAGAGTTGGAAGAAGGAAAGAAGAAAGGAAAGGAGAGTGGAAGAAGGAAAGAAGAGTGGAAAGAAACGAAAGAAGAGAGTGGAAGAAGGAAAGAATAATATTCCTAGTTATACAGTTGAATTGGAGAGGGACAGAGAGAAGAGGAGCCTTGGAACCTTGGCGCAGGTGTCAGTGAAGCACAGGTGCAAGCCAGTTTTAAAGACCCTATTATGATGTCATTATGGCCCAATGTAAGTCAATGGGAGAAATTGTATTAGTTTTTATTTAATATTTTAAAAAGTATAAAGTTTTAGAAAAATGAAAAAATACATAGCATAAGTGTCCTTTACAAGACCTACGCAGCAAAGTTTGAACAAAGTTTCTAAGTTAAGCGGTTCAAGCTGAATAAAGCGCAGAAGTTTGGTACAAAGAATAATAATAAGAAGAATAAGAAACGAAGGAATAAACAATACAGGGCATTTCATGCACTGTAATAACTAGAAAATGCATTTCCTGAAGGAAATACCAGTGCATGAAATGCAAAAGTTAAGAAAGAAGAAGAAAGAAAGAGAGTGAAAGAAGGAAAGAAGAAAGGAAGAAGAGTAAAGAAGGAAAGAAGTGAGGAAGAAGGAAAGAAGAGTGGAAGAAGGAAGAAGAAAGGAAAGAAGATGTTGAAGAAAGGAAAGAAGAGTGGAAGAAGGAAAGAAGAGTGGAAGAGGAAAGAAGAAAGGAAACGAGAAGTGAAGAAAAGGAAGAAGAAAAGAAAGAAGAGTGAAAGAAGGAAAGAAGAAAGGAAAGAAGAGTGAAGAAAGAAAAGAAGAGTGGAAGAAGAAAAGAAAGAAGGAAAGAAGAAAGGAAAGTAGAGTAAAAGAAGGAAAGAAGAGTGGAAGAAGGAAAGAAGAGTGAAGAAAGAAAAGAGAGTAGAAGAAGGAAAGAAGAGTGGAAGAAGGAAAGAAGAAAGGAAAGGAGAGTGGAAGAAGGAAAGAAGAGTGGAAGAAGGAAAGAAGAAGAGTGGAAGAAGGAAGAATAATATTCCTAGTTATACAGTTGAATGGAGAGGGACAGAGAGAAGAGGAGCCTTGGAACCTTGGCGCAGGTGTCAGTGAAGCACAGGTGCAAGCCAGTTTAAAGACCCTATTATGATGTCATAATGGCCCAATGTAAGTCAATGGGAGAATTGTATTAGTTTTTATTTAACATTTTAAAAAGTATAAGTTTAGAAAAATGAAAATACATAGCATAAGTGTCCTTTACAAGACCTACGCAGCAAAGTTTGAACAAAGTTTCTAAGTTAAGCGGTTCGAGCTGAATTAAGCGCAGAGTTCGGTACAAAGAATATAATAAGTATAAGAAACGAAAGGAATAACAATACAGGGCATTTCATGCACTGTAATAAGAAACGAAGGAATAAACAATACAGGGCATTTCATGCCACTGTAACTAGAAAATGCATTTCCTGAAGGAAATACCAGTGCATGAAATGGCAAAGTTAAAAAGGAAGAAGAAAAGAAGAAGAGTGAAAGAAGGAAAGCAGAAAGGAAAGAAGAGTAAAAGGAAAGAAGAGTGGAAGAAGGAAAGAATAAAGGAAAGAAGAGGTGAAGAAAGGAAAGAAGAAAAGAAAGAAGAGTGAAAGAAGGAAGAAGAAAGCAAAGAAGAGTGAAGAAAGGAAAGAAGGTGGAAGAAGAAAAGAAGAGTTGAAAAGAAGGAAGAGTGGAAGAAGGAAAGAGAGTGAAGGAAGAAGAAGAGTTGAAGAAGGAAGGAAGAGTGAAGAAGGAAAGAAGGAAAGAAAGAAGAAGTGGAAGAAAGGAAAGAAGAGTGGAAGAAGGAAAGAAGGAAAGAAGAGTAAGAAAGGAAAGAAGAGTGGAAGAAGGAAAGAAGAAAAGAAGAAGAAGGAAGAGAGTGGATAAGAAGGAAAAAAGGTGAAGAAGGAAAGAAGAGTGGAAGAAGGAAGAAGAAAGGAAAGAAGAGTGGAGAAGGAAAGAAAAAAGGACTGAAAAACAGTAGAGTATGGAAGGTGTCTCCTAATTAATAACAGTTGAATGGAGAGGGACAGAGAGAAGCGAGCCTTGAACCTTGCCGCAGGTGTCAGTGAAGCACAGGTGCAAGCCAGTTTAATGACCCCATTATGATGTCATAATGGCCCAATGTAAGTCAATGGGAAAATTTGTATTCGTTTTTCTTTAATATCTTAAAAAGTATAAAGTTTACAAAAATGAAAAATACATAGCATAAGTGTCCTTTACAAGACCTACGCGCCAAAGTTTGAACGGAGTTTCTAAGTTAAGCGGTTCGAGCTGAATTAAGCGCAGAAGTCGGTAAAGAGAATAATAAGAAGAAGAAGAATAAGAAGCCTAGGAATAACAATACAGGGCATTTCATGCACTGTAATAAGAAACGAAGGAATAACAATACAGGGCATTTCATGCACTGTAATAAGATGAAGAATAAGAAACGAAGGAATAACAATACAGGGCATTTCATGCACTGTAATTATGTGAAAATATGCCCGAAGTTAACTGCTACTCCATCTATATATGCCGTGAAGCAATATCAAAACATTGCACCGTGAGAAGTGGAGTCACATGACCAACGCAATTACCAAATATGGTAATTTACCGAAACATGGTCTGTCTGGGCAATTTAACGACTGAGCAACGACATGGTACAAGCATTCGATTTAGACAGCGTCTTTCCTCAGTAGGCTAGAAGGAAAACATTCCGTAATGTTTTAGCTAGACCTCAGATAATATGAACGTGTTCACTGTTCAAATTCATTATTTGTCATGAAGTTGCGTTCAGTTCATCGTTCTCATAAAATGAACGTGTTCAATGAACGCGTTCTTTTGAAAAAGTATGATAAAGTATGATAACAAAAATAGAGTGTCTTTGAGTTGTTTGACTGCGGATGAGAGGTACTTACCACTAAATTGTTCTGAGGTGTGAGAGGCATGGGAAGGCGTTGGGGACTGTGTACTATCTGTGATGACTAAAACAAACATTGATAACACATCATATTAACCCTCTACAATCACAAAGTGAACGTGAAGTCTTCAGAACTATGTACAATGAAACATCAATATGTAATGCCTTTCTAGCTCATGATTTCTGGTAGCAAGTTAAGCAAACTAATACTAATGAAACAATGCTACAAACATGCAACCAAGCCTCCAGTCAGTCCTTGAACATTTCTGAGGCCATGGAGCAAACACACACACAAACACCGGAACATTTTTTATTTTTCACTTTAATCAGCCTGCAACTGCACTTTTCGTGCATGAGAGCATGACAAGGGAGGGTATGTGCTAGAAAGCAGTGGTTAACACTGTACCGCATTAGTTACCAAGCAGGATTAACACTGTACCGCATTAGTTAGCAAGCAGTGATTAACACTGTACCGCATCAGTTAGCAAGAGATATGTTTTCCAAGCAAGCAATCAGTCAACTTACTAGAAGATGTGGTGGGGGTGGAGGAGGTGGGTGTACTGCCTGGGGGTAACTGTTGTTGGTTGCACCTGAGAAAGATGATTGGTCATTAAAGATCATAGCACATTGATTGCGTCATTAAAGATCATAGCATATTGATTGGTCATTAAAGATCATAGCATATTGATTGTGAGTTGAGAGGTATGCAAGTCTTCAAACAGACATACTCCGTGAGTAGAGATGAAACGGTATGAAAATGTAACATCGCGATTATAGTCACCAAAATGATTATCAGTATTTATTGCCGCGTATTGTTAAACTCAGCTGAAAATGTTCAAAAAGTACTGATACACAAACTGAAATAATTTTAAAAAAAAGTTTTATATTGATACTCTCAAAATATGGGCACAAGTCAGACAGAAATTCAGCATTAAAGACTTGTCCATGCATAGCCCAAACAACCTCTTCCCTGCAGCTAGATTGGATCATGTGGCAAAGAGTTGGGCTTGTTTAGATGTAATGACTTTTACATTGATGGTCTGTTTGCTAGTTTCCACAAACTTGCTGAATTTTAAACTACAAACATTAAACCTATTCCGATGCTCTCCGGTCCGTCACTTTATTCAGACCTTTAGTTCAACCATCCCCCATCTTACCAGCTATTTCAGTTTTGGATATTGTCTTAAAAACTCTTCTGCACGTAAAGCAGAACTAAACTGGCTGAAGAGCTTTGGGTACAGATGTCTGATGCAACATGGAACTGCACTTAAAGTAGGTTTATGGAACAACCTTGTGTATCTGTCTCAACCTGATACAGTTTAAAGTCGAATCTATCATACTAAATCAAAACAGACAAGAATGTTCCCTTTTATTGATGACAGCTGTGACTGGACATGGCCATATGGGGGGTGTAGTATGTGTTGGGGTGCTCATGGGGTATAGTAATGTTGTTAATGTTGAATGTAAAAACATTAACAGAACAATACTTGAATAAAAAAATATGATAGCAAAAGAGAGTGTCTTGGATTGGATGTCTTGACTGCAGATTGAGAGGTAACTTACACTAAATTGTTCTGTGTTAAAGACATGGGAAGAAGTTGGGGCGGTGCTACTATCTGTGATCATATTAACCCTCTACAATCACAAGGTAAACGTGAAGTCTTCAGAACTATGTACGTACAATGAAACATCAATATGTAATGCCTTTCTAGCTCGTGATTCTCGTCAGATGCCATCACCTTTGTTCATCTCAAATACATTTTTTTCTATTGAATGTTAGAAACTTGTCTTCCTGGCATTATGTGCTTTTAAAAATACTTTACGGTAACACAATATCTCCAATCAAGGAATTCGTCCGTGAAGTGGAAGAAATTTCTGATAATGTTTCGAGTTCATCTGATAATGTTTTTAAGTGCTGCTGAGCCAAGTTTAGCTAATGCTAGCAGCAGCATACAAAACAGCCACTACAGCACCAACTAGCCCTGCCTGCTTTGCTTCTACAAACGGTGAGCCATCATGTACCACAGCTGCCCATATCTGGGACACTGACACCTGCACTGACGACGCACATGATACTGCTTTGGTCATCTAGCACAGCTGGATGATAACGAGAGCAGTGATGTCAACAATGTGAGTAACACCAATGGTGATACAGTGATCAGTGAAGACCCAGTATTATGGCGTGACAAATTTACAGATAGAGAGAGAATTGAAATTGTTAAAACAGGACCTGTACAAATTCGGAACTTTCAGTTGAAAACATTCAGAAACCGAAGTATAAAGAATTACAAGTTACATTGTTTTGATAAAGTAATCAAAAAGTTACACTACTATTACACTGCACTCAAAACCTCATAATTCAAATAATTTACAACTGTTTAGTTAAGTCATATACTCACAATAAATGTCAGTTTCACATAACATTAAGTGTGTGTTGTGTGTGTCTGGTTGGGTGTGGGGTTGGAGGGGATTGTTGCTTTGGTGGATTTCTTTTTTTGGGGTTGGGGGTTGTTCTTTTCCCAGGGCCTCCAATTTGCTAAAACCGCCCCTGCGTGGGCGTTCAAGCCCGTATATGGTCGGGCTACTGCTTGCGCCACATTGCCCCCCACATACCACTGCTTCTAATGGGCATTATAATAGTAATGATAATGGTAATAACAATAATATATAATTGGACAGATGATGAGCCCAGTACATCAACTGCAGACAAAGACAAAGACAAAGAGCCAGACCCAGATGAGAACAGAACAGACTTGGAAAACAGGGAAAGGAGAGACGACACAGTCACTACAGGATAGGATGCCAACAAGGAGGATATTGAGATGGCAAAATCCATGAATACAGATTTTAGTACAATCAGGCCTTCATCAAATTTTCCCATAAAGTTCCCATAAAATGCCCAAGGGCGCTCTTTTCAAACCCACTGGTATAATGATGACCCCTGGCTGGAATATTCTCCACAGAATGATGCCATGCTCAAATAAATTGCTGTATTTGAGTGTTTTATGTATTACTATTAATAAAGACCCTTTCTTCTCAGTTTTCCATACAGTCCATGTGATTTTTTTTTTGCTGGGGGGGGGGGGGGTTGCCCTTTTTTCAGATCAGAGCAATGGCCCTTCAGAATTCCTGTGCACGTACCTGCACACACACACACATACTGACACACCTAAAGATAGTATTATTTCATGTCAGCCAGTTTACAACTGCTACACTAATCATGTATGATGGTGTGCAAGAGTATGTTCTTGAACGCAGTGATAAAATCAACACTGCATTAGTCACCAAGAGATATATTTCAAATCAATTAAGCATTATTAGACTTACTACGAGATGTCGTGGTGGTGGTGGTCATAGTACAGGTGGTGGATGCTGTTGTACCTGAGAAGATTATTGGTGATTAAAAATCATAGTATATTGATTGTGAATTGAGAGATCTGAAGATAAGTAACGCTTAATATAGACATACTCTGTGAGCAGAGCAGAAACCTCTCAGAAGCATTTCCATATGTGGCAGGTACTATTCTGCAATGCACTCTTTTGTCTCAACTATCATTAGTGAAACTTGAAATGGAATTCCTTTCCATTACAGTGAGTTTACAAACATTGAGGCTATCTAATAAACAGGTCCTTTGTGTATGCAGCCATGCATCCAGTCATTCCTGGAACAATTCTAAAGCCATAGACCTTTGGTCACTAGATTGATGGCATACTGGTTCAGAGTTCAGAGATCTGGTAAGAAATAATCACAGCCACATGCAACAATTTGCCACTGTGTACAACTGATTTAATGGAACACAAATAAAACAGGTGCTGATAAAGTACATTCCTAGTATAGGCCTACTTTATACTATTCCAAGTTTCTTGCAAAGCTTCTTGTTTTCTCATGCTTGTTAACTAACCAAAAAGGGCTTACTCCCTTGCACATGGTATCCTTGTCATCCTCTTTTTTTCTTTCACAGTCCAGTCAGAGCGGAACAACACTCAATGGTGATTGGCTAATTTTTCTAAAGAAATTGTGAAAGGAGGTCAAGTGGGTGTGAACCTAGTTTGTTTTCCCCTCTTCAGCATTAAAGGACAATACTTAGGGACAAACACGATCGAAATCAGTCCAGTATTGAGTTAGAACGTTAGAACGGCAACCGCAAAATGGGACAAGCTTCTGCGTCAAAGTAAACTGCTTGTTTTCACCACTGACAGGCTCATAATGTTAATATTAATATTAATATAGTGTCTGACAACATGATCACTATAGAGACAGACCTGAGTCTGTTTACCTTCAATAACTAAAGAAACTGTAGAAAATGACTGTATGTCCATGAAATGTGCAAGTCGACTGTCAAGCGAGAAGCTTTCGATTTGACATTGAAAAGCTTCCCTGGAACCAGAATCACAGTAAAAATATAATGTGCATCATCAAAATTGATATATTATGATGTGAAAAGTTTCATTAAAGTATATTTCACAGGTGTGTTTTTTGCAATTTCCACGTCTCTAGTTTTTTTATCCATTTTTGTAGTCATATGAGACCAAAATAGAGCTTTCTGGCCAATCCTCAATGTGCTACAGATGGCATAAATCTAACACTGCCAATGCCAATTCCATCCCAATGGTGAAATATGTCAATGGCAACATCATGATGTAGGGATATTTCTTGTCTGTAGAAACTGGGAAAGTTCAGAAATAAATTAATCTTACCTGCACCTTGTCCATGAGACAACCTGAAATGAGAAGACCCATGTTAATTATGAACTATTTAAATATGTTAGATCAGTAAATCCTGTTTGGTCACTAACCTTGAATGTTATGGGTGAAATCTGTATCATTCACTAACATATATATCCTTGGGTTTTGAAACCCTAGGGGCTCTGGCAGGAGATAGAATACTATGGAAGTCCAAAAGGGAAAGGAGAAGGAAAGGGGTAAGCATAAGTTGTTTGCACATACGCACATGTCTGACAGCATCTTTATTCTAGCATAATTTAAATGGACCTACCAACATTTACCCTCATTTGATTAGAACACTGTACAGCAATTTATATCTGACCATAATTTTTAGATTGATAGAACTACATCAATACTACAAGAAAGTAAAAACTAGTGGAGATATTCATTTTTTAAATGATTTATGATTTATTTGATTACTGTAAAACATTCCGCAACAGCTATTCCCATGAATACATGTTGCACGCACCTTAACAATTCTCCTTCGCTCTCTGTATCGCGCCGTAAACTCCACCGTGTGCGAAAGTACAGAGGAGAATTGTAAAGGCGCGTCCATGTAGAGACTAGGGCTGAACGATTTGGGAAAATAATCTAATTGCGATTTTTTACCAAAATATTGCGATTGCGATTTGCGATTTTTTTTTATCCTCTTTTTTTCCCAACAAAACGTAATGAATGATTTAAATATGACCAACACAATATTAGATACATTTAGTGTAAAATATTCTTTCCCACATTTTACATTTTTATTGAACTGCTCATTACAGAAACAAGAACAACAAATCGGTGGCTTTGCCACTGCATTTAAGTAATTTTAAAAAGTAATTTTAAGTATAAACACTAGGCATGCACTTTTTAAACACTGTGTGCAAAATGTACCATCTTAAAAAAAAAAAAAAATATTTACATTTTTTTTTTTTTTGTGACCACGTTTTTTAATCGCGAACGTTGCGGTTAGAAAATCGCGTTCTATCATATCGCGATTAAATCGCAAATGCAATTAATCGTTCAGCCCTAGTAGAGACAGACATTTGTTGTCGGCGGCGCAGAGTAGACATGTGCTGATGTCCTTAGATGTACGGGGCTGCATTCGCGCCACAATGAGTGGATCAGTGTGTGTCTACTCTGCGCCGTCGACAACTAATTTCTGTCTCTACATGGTCACGCGTTTACAATTCTCTGAGCAGAGGAGAATTGTAAACGCTTGTCCATTGTGCGCGCATGCAGCCCTGGAGCTGGGCATCACAGACCTGTTATTTTTTATTTTTTTTTATTTAACCTTTATTTAACCAGGAGAAAAACCCATTGAGATTAAGAATCTCTTTTTCAAGGGAGACCTGGCCAAGACAGGCAGCAGCATACATACAAACATAGTTACAGACAGAAACACAAAAGAAGACAACATTTAGGAGTTAGTGTCGTAGCCATGTACATTAAAAACATTTACAGCTTAAAGAATCTGTCTCAATTTTTTTCATTTTGAGTTTAAAAGCATTAAGCGAGATGAAATCATTTAGTTTCAAGACCTTTTGCAAGATATTCCATGCCGAGGGAGCAGAATACACAAAAGCCCTCCTTCCTATTTCCGTACGGGCATTTGGGACAGTTAGCATAAAACAGTCCTGCGAACGCAAAGAGTAGTTGCCGGCACTTTTCTGCTTGATTAGGACACATAGGTAGTATGGGAGCAAACCAAGTATTGCCTTATATATAAAGGAGTACCAGTGACAGAGCCTACGAGTGGCCAGAGCAGGCCATCCTACCCGAGAGTATAGCTCACAGTGGTGAGTCAGAGCTTTACAGTTTGTAATGAACCTCAAGGAAGCATGGTATGCTGTGTCAACCTTATGAAGACACTGAGCAGAGGTGTGCATATACAATAGGTCACCATAATCTAGCACAGATAAAAAAGTGGCGGCAACAAGTTTCTTTTTTACATTAAAAGAAAAGCACAACTTGTTTCGAAAATAAAAACCCAGTTTTAGCCTCAGCTTTTTCACCAGGTACAGAACATGTGGCTTAAAAGTGAGGGAGTCATCAATCAAAATACCCAGGTATTTATAAGAGTTTACAATCTCTATATCACTTCCCTCAAGAGTGACAACAGAAGGGATATTTTTAGGCCTGTTCCTAGTGTTGGTAAACAACATACATTTAGTTTTCTCTGCATTTAGGACGAGTTTCAGCTGAAGTAAGGTATTTTGGAAAACAATAAAAGCATTCTGCAAGTATTCAGTGGCCTTTGCAAGAGTTGACGCACAGCAGTATATAACAGTGTCATCAGCATAAAAATGAAAATTTGCATCTGACACGTTTTGACCAAGATTATTAATATAAATAGTGAATAAAAGTGGACCTAATACAGAGCCCTGTGGAACACCCTTGTAGATAGATGCAATATCAGAACATAAACCATCATGTTTAATGCACTGAGACCTATTACTAAGGTAGTTCGAAAACCAAGCGACTACTTGCTCCGAGAGTCCTGAGTTAAGAAGTCTAAGTTTTAAAACATCATGATCAACTGTGTCGAACGCTTTGGACAGATCAATAAAGAGTGATACACAATGTTGTTTCTTGTCCAGTGCAACAGAAATGTCATTTATTACCTTCAGTGCAGCTGTGATGGTACTATGTTTTTTCCTAAAACCTGATTGATATGTTGACAAAATGTCACTTGTGTATAGAAACTCCTTTAATTGAACACTCACAAGAGTTTCAAGAGTTTTAGCAAGTACTGATAAATTAGATATTGGCCTATAGTTGTTTAAAATAGCTGAATCACCCCCTTTTAATAAAGGGAGAACAAAAGCAGATTTCCATATCCTAGGAATTTCCTTATTCTCCACTGTAAGGTTAAAAAGATAAGCAAGAGGCCCTGCTACAAAATCAGCTGCCAATTGCAAAAAGTAAGGATCAATAAAATCAGGTCCTGAGGGTTTTCTAGGATCTAATGTTTTTAGGGCTTTATGAACTTCCTGAACAGAGAATGGTACGAAGTTAAAGGACTGACCAGTATACACTGGAATGTCAGTACAGGGTTTCACAGACGCAGAACAAGCAGAGTCAAATAGAGAGCCAGAAGATATAAAATGCTCGTTAAAACAATTAAGTATCTCCATTTTGTCATAGACAGCAACCGAATCTTTCATAACACAGGTCGGTATAGCTTGAGAGTTCTTGCTCACAGAAATGGATTTTATGGTTTTCCAAAATCTCCTAGGGTCATTAAGATTTTCAGTAGTGACAGACAAACATTTGTTTCTTAGTTGTTTAAAAACCAGCCAATCAGCGGTAGAACCTGTTGTCCTTGCCTTAGCCCAAGCCAAGTTACGCTCGTGAATAGTATCTGTATGGAGTATTATTGCTCCATCTCGTGAGGCTAAACGCCACTTGTCCTTCTAAGAAGTTGAAATGCCGACCAGGAGGGTTTGCGTAACTATTTAGCATGGAGGAGTCTCGTTCGTCATCGGTATTAACCAGAAGAGGACGAGTCCCCGCGCACCCACTGTCCCTTCCCCACCACACCGCCCTCAGCTTGGGAGGAGTGGCAGCCCGAGTGCGAGAAGCCTCCCCCACCGTGCGCGTGCCGTTAATGATCCTTCCGCAGGTTCACCTACTTCCTCTAGATAGTCAAGTTTGATCACTTTAAGAGTTTGTGTCGGTGTCCACACCCCCCAAAGCTTTAAACCTAGGGGAAACACTGAACTTGACCTTCAAGGGAGTGCGGTGCGGGGTATTCATTCTCAACTAGCTTAAGTGTTTTAATACAGTTTTGTTTGTAATTTACTGTAAACTTTTATAGAATTGTACTTTTGTTTCACATGATTGTATATGTTATATTGTTATGTATTCATAATGTCACTACACACACATACAGATCGTCAGAGCTTTTGCCACACAACGGTTAGCCACATTCCTTCAAAGGAAGGAGAGAAAAGGAGATTGGCCAGCTGGTACAAAGACGACGACAACTCCGTAAGAACTGGAGGAAAGCAACTCAGGCAGAGAAAGAGGGCTTGAAGGCACTGTGGGGGGAGGTCAGGCAGAGATTGGCCCTTCTTCGCAGAGCTGAGCGCATCCGTAAGCGCCGGAACCGGAAAGAAAAGGAAAGAGCCAACTTCTTCAAAGACCGCTTCAAGCACGCCAGACAGCTGCTGGAAGAGAAAAAGAGTGGGAAGCTGGAAATCACTAACGAGCAGCTTGAGCAGCATGTCAGGAAACAGTACAGCGATCCTGCAAGGAACGTCCCACTAGGAACACCTGGGTATGTACCACGGCCTACACCACCAACCTCTAAGTTCAACATCATGCCCCCCAAGCTCAGCGAAGTCAGGCACGTCGTGGAGAAGGCAAGGTCTTCATCAGCACCGGGTCCCAATGGAGTACCCTATAAGCTCTATAAGAACTGCCCCAAGGTGCTAGAGCTGCTATGGTACCTCATGAGAACTGTCTGGAAAAAGCCAATTCAGGAGCATCGCCCTGCTCAATGTGGAAGGGAAGATCTTCTTCTCTGTGCTGGCCAAAAGGATGACCAACTACCTGATGGAGAACAACTACATTGACACCAGCTGCCAGAAAGCAGGGGTCCCAGGCTTCCCAGGCTGTGTAGAACACTCTTCGATGATCTGGGAACAGATCCAAAAGGCCAAGCGCGAGAAGACGGACCTGCATGTCATCTGGCTCGACCTCGCCAACGCCTATGGGTCAGTGCCACATCAGCTGATCAGCTATGCCATGGAGTTTTTCCACGTGCCCTCCTGTATTAAGAACTTGGTGGCAAACTATTTCAAGGATCTGCAGATGTGCTTTGCCCTACAGGACTTCATCACCGGGTGGCAACAACTAGAGGTGGGAATCGCCATGGGGTGTGCCATTTCTCCCATTCTGTTTGTGGCAGCCTTCGAGATCATCCTCATCGGAGCAAGACAGACTGTGGGAGGGATTAAACTACCATCCGGACAGAAGCTACCTCCACTGAGGAGCTACATGGACGATGTCACAAGCCTCCTTCAGACAGCACCCTGCACATCTAGACTGCTGAAAAGGATGGACGAGCTGATGTCCTGGGCAAGAATGAAAATCAAGCCTGCCAAGTCCCGCAGCCTGTCCCTCAGAAGGGGAGTCAGAAATGACAGCACCATCTTTATCGCAGGGGGCGAGAGAATCCCACTTCTGTCTGAGCATCCCATCAGAAGCCTAGGTAGAGAGTACACATCAGAGCTCTCCGACAAGCAAATGGGTAGAGCTGTGTTGAAACAACTCTCAGATGGCCTGGCAAAGATCGACCAAAGCCAGCTCCCGGGGAAGTACAAGGTGTGGATCTACCAGTTCACACTCTACAGAAGGATAATGTGGCCACTGAAGATGAGTGAGATTCCCTCATCTACAACAACCAAGATGGATGGGAAAGCCAACTCATTCATCCGAAAGTGGCTGGGGCTACCAAGGTGCTTCTCTGACACTGGCCTCTTTGGGAAGAACACCTTGCAGCTGCCACTACAATCCATCAGTTTGGGCTACAAGCAGGAAAAGACCAGGCTGCTTCTTGAATTAAGAGAGTCCACCGATCAGTCAGTTAGAAACACAGGCGTCAAGGTCCGTACTGGCAGGAAGTGGGACGCCCAAACTGAAGTCGACCGAGCAGTTGGCAGGCTGCAACACCAAGAAATCGTGGGCAGGGTCCAGGCAGGAAGGGCAGGACTAGGCTGGGGAGAGGCACCACGTTTTTGGTCTAAGGCCAACCGGAAAGAGAGAAAGGAGATGGTGGTGTCAGAGGTGATAAGGACGGAGGAAGAGCGCTATAAGATCAAGGCTGTGTCCCAGAGCCGACAAGGAAGCTGGACAACCTGGGAGGGGGTTGTCGACCGGAAGATCAGTTGGTCAGACTTGTGGAAGATCCCTCAAGCGAGGCTTGGCTTCCTCATCAGGTCAACGTATGACACGCTTCCCTGTCCTCGGAACCTCCACCAGTGGTTCGGAAACGAGGAAGTCTGCCCACTCTGTAACACTCCCAACGCAAGCCTCCGGCACATCCTGTCGGGCTGTAAGATCGCGCTTTCGCAGGGACGCTACAGATGGCGCCATGACCAGGTCCTGACAAAGCTAGCTGAGGTACTGGAAGGGCGCAGACGGGAAAGCAGGGATGTCTCCCACCAACGGAACACCACATCAACTTTGTCAGGGAGGGCGGAGAAAGAAGAAGCACCAGGCCAAAAGCAACACCAAAGCTCTTTTCCTCCGACCAGGAGTGGAACATGCGAGTAGATCTTGGCAGGCAGCTCCAGTTCCCCAGCGAAATCACCACCACGTCTCTCCGACCTGACATAGTGGTGTGGTCCACCAAGGCAAAAACTGCACTCCTCATTGAGCTCACAATACCATGGGAGGAGGGAATCGAGGCCGCTTTCGAACGAAAGAAGACCAAGTACTCGGACCTGGCTGCGGAGTGCAGGGAGGCTGGCTGGAAGACCACCATCTACCCAGTGGAGGTTGGATGCCGAGGCTTTGTGGGGCAGTCAACCACACGCCTACTAAGGGACGCAGGCGTGACAGGAGGAAAGCTTAAGAAAGCAACAAAAGAGCTGGCGGAAGAGGCAGAGAAGGGCAGCTTTTGGCTGTGGCTAAGGAGGAGGGGAAAGGGCTGGGGAAAGAGCACCTAACCTAGATACCAGCTGCAGGGGGTGACAGGGAGACGTCCCCGTCACTGCTCCGCCACCAGGAGACGTTCCAGGATTAAAGGAGCGAAACGTCTGTGAATGGTGGTTCCTGGCTGACGACCCTGCAGCTGATCCACAGGCACCGGAGGAGGTGCGTCAGGCAGCAATGCCCAGCAGGAAATTCAAGCTACCTGTTCAATTACCTAGTTTAGCCACGGATTTTTCTATGCTCGTTCTTTGTTTGTTTTTTAAAATAGAAAATGCAAAAAAATATATGTCTGTTGTAACTTTGTTTGATAGTAAAGCATGTAACAAAACACATTTACAATAAAATATACTGTGATATAGCAATCCGTTGTGCTGTGTTTATCTGTGGTTTTAAAATTGGTTTACCTTAAACAGGTTTGTTATAGCTGTTAGATTTAAAGCAAATTACCGTACACAGGTTTATATTACGGTATGCTTTTTGGCAACCGTATTTTTTACGGTGAAATACTGTCAGCTGTGGTTGCCAGAAATTCACCGTAAAAAATACGGTACAATGTTTAAGACATTACGGTATGCTTTTTGGCAACCGTATTTTTTACGGTGAAATACTGGCAGCTGTGGTTGCCAGAAATTCACCGTAAAAAATACGGTGACAATGTATAAGACATTACGGTATGCTTTTTGGCAACCGTATTTTTTACGGTGAAATACTGGCAGCTGTGGTTGCCAGAAATTCACCGTAAAAAATACGGTGACAATGTATAAGACATTACGGTATGCTTTTTGGCAACAGTATTTTTTACGGTGAATTTCTGGTAACCACAGCTGCCAGTATTTCACCGTAAATTTTACGTTTTTTTTTTTACAGTGTAGGCTTCTTATACATCTTATGAAATGCCCTGTATTGTTATTCCTTCGTTTCTTATACTTCTTATTCTTTGTACCGACTTCTGCGCTTAATTCAGCTCGAACCGCTTAATTTAGAAACTTCGTTCAAACTTTGTCGTGTAGGTATATTTTTCTAAACTTTATACTTTTTAAAATATTAAAGAAAAACTAATACACATTTTCCCATTGAGTTACATTGGGCCATTATGACATCATAATAGGGTCTTTAAACTGGCTTGCACCTGTGCTTCACTGACACCTGCGCCAAGGTTCCAAGGCTCCTCTTCTCTCTGTCCCTCTCCATTCAACTGTATAACTAGGAATATTAAGAGACACCTTCCATTCTCTACTTTTTTTCTCTCTCTATCTTTCTCTCTATCCCTCTCACTCTACTTTCTCTCACACTCCATCTCTCTGCTTCACTCCATTTTCTCTCCTTTCAATATTTTCCCTCTTCACTCTCTCTTCTTTCCTTCTACCACTCTTCTTTCTTTTTTTCTTTCCTTCTTCAACTCTTCTTTCCTTATTTTACTCTTCTTTCTTTTTTCTTTCCTTCTTCCACTCTTCTTTCCTTTCTTCTTTCCTTCTTCCACTCTTCTTTCCTTCTTTCACTCTTCTCTCTTTTCTTCTTCTTTTCTTAACTTTTGCATTTCATGCACTGGTATTTCCTTTAGGAAATGCATTTTCTAGTTATTCTTTTTACCTTTTTCTGCGCTTAATTCAGCTTGAACAACTTAACGTAGAAACTTTGTTTCAACTTTGTCGCGTAGGTTTTGTAAAGGACACCTGTGCTATGTATTTTTCATTTTTCTGAACTTTATACTTTTTATGATTTTAAAGAAAAACTAATACAAATTTTCCCATTCACTTATATTGGGCCATTATGACATCATAATAGGGTCATTCAACTGGCTTGCACCTGTGCTTCACTGACACCTGCGCCAAGGTTCCAAGGCTCTGTCATGGTAAAAAGTGACCGGGTGCCAAAAAGAGCCCGGGTGATGTAATATTGGCTTTCGAACGACTCTTGAGTGACAGTTGCTATACCAACGTTAGCATTACGTCACCCGGGCTCTTTTTGGAAGTCAGACTACCTCAATAACGCGATTTACCCCAGAGCATCTCGCATTATACTTCGCTACCTGAGACCAGCTTGCCTGTATTTTACCTGCAATAAACCATGTGCTTGATGTTTGACTGTTAGGAAAGTTGTTGACTCACAAGTTTGTTATAGTGTCAAAGTAAGTCAATTTCAACCGGTTAAATCGCCGCTAGCATCTCGTTAGCGATTAGCAATTCCTCCGTTAGCTGGGGCACATTATTTTGCTTAGTGTATAGCTAGCAAGCTAGTATGAACGCTCCCAAGTTTTTCTAAATAGGCCTATATCAACAAATAATGGTAGATCTTAAATTATTTAAGATGTTAGCAAATGAACTGGCTGGCTTGCTAAAAAGGTAGATGAACAAGCACCGTATATTATTTAAGATGTTAGCAAATGAACTGGCTGGCTTGCTTAAAAGGTAGATAAACAAGCACCATATATTATTTAAGATGTTATTAAATTAACTGGCTAGCTTGCTTAAAAGGTATATGAACAAGCACCGTACCGTATATTATTTAAGATGTGAGCAAATTAACTGGCTGGCCTGCTAAAAAGGTAGATGAACAAGCACCGTATATTATTTAAGATGTTAGCAAATTAACTGGCTGGCTTGCTAAAACGGTAGATAAACAAGCACCGTATATCAGTATATTTTCTCCTTTTTATAAAAACGAATTTCTACTCTAAACAATTTCAATTGAAATGCAAATGATGATGTAAACGGCTAAAATGGAACACTTTATTTACCGGGTAAAAATGTGTTTAGCCACAATATATAGCGATTCAAAAAGTAGTATTGACTGCAAATGTTGATGTACAGGATACCGGCAGGTGTAGCTAAAACGGAATACTTAATAGTTTTAGGCACAATATTAAGTGACTAACAAGTAGCTGATGGCTTTCGAACGACTCTTGAGACTGACCAAAAAGTGCCCGGGTTACGTAGTGTCCGGGTTACGTAATGCTAAGCGTTGGTATAGCAACTGTCACTCAAGAGTCGTTCGAAAGCCAATATTCCACACCCGGGCTCTTTTTGGCACCCGGTCACTTTTTGCCATGACAGCTCCTCTTCTCTCTGTCCCTCTCCATTCAACTGTATAATTAGGAATATTAAGACACCTTCCATACTCTACTTTTTTTTCTCTCTATCTTTCTCTCTATCCCTCTCACTCTACTTTCTCTCACACTCCATCTATCTGCTTCACTCCATTTTCTCTCCTTCTTTCAATATTTTCCCTCTTCACTCTCTCTTTACTGTCTTTATCCAGAGCCACTCTTGTTCACTTTTCTTTCCTTTCTTCTTTTTTTCTTCCACTCTTCTTTCCTTCTTCCACTCTTTTTTCCTTCTTTCACTCTTCCTTTCTTCTTTCCTTCTTTCACCCTTCTTTCTTTTCTTCTTTCCTTCTTCCACTCTTCTTTCCTTTCTTCACTCTTCTTTCTTTTCTTATTTCCTTCTTCCACTCTTCTTTCCTTTCTTCACTCTTTCCTTCTTTTACTCTTCATTCCTTTCTTCACTCTTCTTTCCTTCTTCCACTCTTCTTTCCTTTCTTCTTTGCTTCTTCACTCTTCTTTCTTTTCTTCTTCCTTTCTTAACCTTTGCATTTCATGCACTGGTATTTCCTTCAGGATGTCACAGAGGGAGAAAAAAAAAAAACGACCGCCGACCTGGTTAGTGAAAGCTCCCTCAGTGGCGAAATGCAGGGGGCTGGACTGACACAAACAAATCAAATAGTGTTTCGTTCCTGATCCACCAATCAAAACGGAGTCTTGCGAGTTGCGCCTACGCTTCCGAGTATAAAAGTAACTGTAGACATGGTAAACGGATACCCTCACCGAGATGACACTCTGCAGAGTTTGTTCGATTTCTTTTGTTTGCTTTATCATTGAGATATTCATTGCTTTATAAACAGTCTTTTTAAAGCCACACTCCTTAGTATTACCTAACTGCACTTGCAGTAGGTCTATTTGTAGCCTATTCTAAGGAGTAATTTGCTCCACAGTCTTTTTAAAAAGCTCGTAGCCTCGAGAGCTAGCCTTCTAGCTAGCTAACTTCTTCCAACTGCAGCTAGCCATTTTCTCCTTAACACCTACCTTTACATTGCCTAGCACAGCCTTATCCATTATTCGTGTGCAAGTTGTTCACAGCCACACATACAAACACACTCACAAGACCACAACGTTGAAATTAGAACTGTATTAACTTCACACACACAGGCACACTGTATCAGCCAACAAACACAACTATGGACAAGTTTCTGATTCATAAAAGTCAGGCAACCGATGAGCCAGTTGCGAAGAAGCCAAAGCTTCGCAAATATGACGAGAGCTATTTGCAGTTTGGTTTTACCGTCACTGGCACGACTGAGCAACGTCCTCAGTGTGTTTTGTGCCGAGGTGCTGGCAAATGACAGCATGAAGCCATGCAAATAAAAAATCAGCTGATCACCTTTCAGCGCTGAAGAATCAGTTTGGGTCCTATTTCAAAGACGACTACCGTTCATTCGCCTGGGTTCGGGATCCATTTCTCTGCTCAGCAGACGAGCTGTTAATAGACATGCAAAGCAGCTTATTGACCTGAAGAGTGACAGTAGACTTAAGCATCTGTTTACCACCTCTTCTCTTTCGTCATTCTGGGTAGCAATGATGCCGGAATACCCTCAGCTTTGCGACATAGCCTTAAAAATGCTCCTCCTTTGCGCATCGACATATTTGTGAGAGGCAGGCTTTTCAAAACTGACTGCGCTTAAAATGAAATACCGCAACCGCGCACAGATCGAGGATGACCTGAGGATATGTTTGTCAAACATTGCCCCAAGATTTGAGGACCTTTGCAAGGCAAAGCAGGCTCATGTCTCCCATTGACAGACCTGTAAGATTTTTTTGTAAAGATCACAAGAGGTCCATAATAATAACAACAGTATCCTATGGGTCTGTATGGGCCTAAGAATAACAAAAGCCTAACCTTGACATGTCAGGCCTATCACTCAGTGTGTTTACATGATGGTATAATTTGAATCTTGCTTTAGTCGGACTATGCTATCTTTTGGGGCAACTGCTATTATCCCAATATACATGGCAGTGAATAAATCGAATCATTGGCCGAAAGCATGTCATATCCGATACGATAGGTGGCGCTGTTTTCATTACAACTAGTGGTGATACAGCCGTTTCCGCTTGACCTCTTCACCACTACCAACCATAGACATATATATGTCTATGCTACCAACAGCAACAACAGTTGATTGAGCATGAATCGCGTCTGTTCATCAGTCCAGAAATGATTGTTGGGAAATGAGAGAAAAAAAAATTCATGGGAAATGAGTCTTGGGTTGTCCATCGCGTTGTTTGTTTGTTTCTGCCGGCTGACGTGTTTATAAGTTACATTATTCAAAGGTGAAAGATAAAAGGCTAGAGAATCGCCAGGTCTTCCTTCTCTGACAGGTCTATTTTCGCATGATTCCAGGTCACATTTTCATCACGGTCCCTCATTAGATTAGATTAAACTTTATTGTCATTGCACAGAGTACAGGTACTGAGGCAACGAAATGCAGTTAGCATCTAACCAGAAGTGCAAAGTAGAAGAGTGCAGAGTATGTGCAAATGGTAATATAAATATAGATAAATATGGTATATACAGTATGACATAAGATATAAGTGGTATGAGCAGTAAGAACATGAGCAGCAATAAAGGTGATTAGTGCAGATGTGATATCATCTAATGTTAAAGGGGACATATTATGAAAATTCCACTTTTTTAGTGCTTCTACACGTTAATTTGGGTATCTGGCATGTCTACCGACCCAAAAACTCTGGAAAAAAACAACTCCCGCGATTTGTTATGGTTCTTGTAGGTCAGAAACGTCATGCTTGAGTGACTGCCAATGAGCTTCCTTAACAGTTTCCTGTCACAATGATATGGGCGTCTCGCTTACATGGCCTTGGCCCGCCCCCATCTCATCCCCCCTACACTCACTTATAGATTTGCCAATGCATTTCACTTCATTTTTGAAAACTTCAGATACACTTGGGAAAGCTAGCTATCAGCATGGAGCAAATTAAGCCCTCAACATGCGCTGTGGTCGGCTGCACAAATCAGCACAGATCTGTACATAATCTCCCAGCCTCAGAAGAGACAAGAGTGAAATGGATTGAATTCATATTTAATTGTAATGTTCTGGAAAGAATTGGCAAAAGTCTGTTGGTGTGCGCAAGCCATTTTGAATTAGACTGTTTTACCAATCTGGGCCAATATAACGCTGGACTGGAAACAAGATTCACCTTGCAAGCGGGATCGGTACAATCTATTCGACGCAGTACAGACGAGGTAATTGTAAGTATCTTTCAAACTAATTATTTTGACCGTTGAGTAAATAGTGTGGGCGGTTAGCGACTTTGCCAATGTTAGAGGGCTTGGGGGATGTCACCATTGTTGCGTTTTGGGAAAATGTGTACTTGTATCTAATTTTCTCTAACAATAACTTTACCATTAGCGTGTAAGATCTAGTCTCGTGAAATGATAGGCTTTGTGTAAAAGTTAGCGACATTAGCATGTTGTACTGTGTGAGCCAATATGTGGCTAACGCATTTTTGTGTGAACAGTTAAGCTAGCCTATTTGATCTATGCTTGCTTATACAGTAGATAGTTCGTTTGGATATCTATGGAGTGGAATTCGTGTCGAAGTATATATTGTCTTTATGAGAAATAGTTATCTCATACAAAAAACATTCCCTTGTGAAAGGGCTTTGTATTGGGGTGGGGAGAGGTGTTAATAGTTCGCCTGCATATATGATTCAAGGCAATTAGCCCTCCTGTTGACACCTTTCGGGTTTCGACACAACAATGATAGGGTAATACATGTTAAATGGGAACTTCGAGTTTTCGAGATTAATTGTTGACACAAAATAACCTGACAGTGAAATGATAGGCTTTGTGTAAAAGTTAGCGACATTAGCATGTTGTACTGTGTAGGAGCCAATACGTGGCTAACGCATTTTTGTGTGAACAGTTAAGCTAGCCTATTTGATCTATGCTTACTTATACAGTAGATAGTTCGTTTGGATATCTATGGAGTGGAATTCGTGTCGAAGTATATATTGTCTTTATGAGAAATAGTTCTCTCATTCAAAGAAACATTCCCTTGTCAAAGGGCTTTGGATTGGGATGGGGAGAGGTGTTAATAGTCCGCCTGCATATATTATTCAAGGCAATTAGCCCTCCTGTTGACAAGAGCAAATGGTTGACAGCAGGTATGTTCACCCAATTTGCATTGTAAATGTAAGGCTTGTGTTTATATACACAGGGATTAAAGTATTCCGGCACCGTGCCGGATTTCCGGCGTGCGGCGTTTGGCTGCGAAAAAAAATATTTTATAAAAAAAATCACGTCTCGATATCATCACCATCACTTTCGAGTTTATGAGTTCGTCTGCCAATGAAATCAAAGCAGCACAACTCTCCCGCTCTCAAAATAACAGTATTAGCCAATCAGAAGTAGATTGAGGCGGGTCTTGGGAAAATGTGCTTCAAACACCGACTTTTCTCTATCGCTCTGCCTAGCGTAGATGCCCGAGTAGAGAGACATCACACCAAAGGAGAGTAAGATGAAAAGTAAGTTCATGAAAATAAATGGCGTTGGGCATGGATACAAGAGATGGGAAGGGAAGGACAGTAAGCCTTTTGGTAGCTGGTGTAAGAAGTTAAGAGAAGCAGGTGCTTGCTTCTGCACTTTGTGCTCGAGAAAGCTAATATATGCCACTAGCTCTCCAACACACAACGCCTTTACCGGGAGCAACATCCACAGCTGATGTACCGGCATCAATAACTAACGTGTGAGTGACGTGTGTAAACTGTCAATATCCAATCAGCATGCCGCTATTTTAACACACACGGCATAACACCAGAGTTTAAAAGAGGTATTTCGGAAAAGCTAAAAAAAACGGCATGTTTTCCTTAAATGTCGACGAAGCCACCAACAAGTAGGCTACATGGACAAAGTCCTGTTTTGTATTTATTTCCCAACATTAAAGTTACCAGTTCTTGTAACATTTTAATGTTTTGTTTGTTATTTGTTTTATTGATATATTTTCTATTAACAAAGCAATTATGGAAATGTTGCAATATAAAACTACATTATTTTCTACAGTTCACTGTTATCGCTGTCCTTTTTCATATATCCCAGGGTTCCCGCGGGTCCTTAAAAAGTCTTAAAATGTCTTAAATTCAAATTCGGGTAATTAAGGTCCTAAATTGTCTTAAATTTCACGTAAAGTTGCTGTAGGTATAAATTTTGCCGGTGCGCTTAATGACGATGAGAAAGCACAGTGGCGCATCGTAAAACATCTAATAGTTGATTAATTTAGTATTGTGTGAAATGAGTCTCCGCAATTTAATAACTGTTTACGGTACGTCGGCTACAGACGCTGACGTCAGGCTGCGTGTCGCCATTACGCGGTGGTCGATGTGAGGTTCGACACACGCACACACACACTTGGGTATCTCCAAGTAATCTGTGAACGCAAGCTGTCATGAATATTTCTTTCAAGCTTGTTTGTTTGGCCAACCCATGTCACCATGACACGCTTTTTATTTTGAGTCTTCTGGTCTGTTCGAAGTGGAAGGTAGCTGCCTCAATGCCGTAATTGACAGGTGTATTACAAGACATGTCTTTCGGGTGAAAGCGTTGGTTTCAAACAGCCTTTTTAAGATGGCATTTACGGTAACGTGTAACGTTGGTACGCTGCAATAACGTTATGCTATCTAACGTAGGCTAACGTGCTAAAGTCAGACAGTTGGCTGACAGACGCCTCGCAAATCACAACAACCATTTTTGCTGGTTACAATAACGGTGTTATCGGATAGTACAGTGTCTTTTTCTCGGTAACTTTTGACAAATCTAAGCGTGAAAACGCCGAAAAATGTACATTTACATAAAAGACATGGCCGTCAGGCGAGTTTGGTCCGGAGTTTAGCTGCTAAAGTTATCTTCTGTCCTGTCGTTTAAAGCAAACCTTTTAGCTCTGGCATTGGTCTCCCATTATGTATTCATCACTTCACGGGATTGGAAGACCATTTTCCAGGCTCTCGCATGCCCCCTTCATTGAGGCAGAGGTTACGTTTGCCTCCCCTATGTGCTTTTTCACTGTGGTTTTATGACAGATCAGCAAGACTAAATAGCTTCTTCACATACGTGAAATACATTACATTACCTATTCTATGGATACAAACGACATATAATAACAGTGTATAAATATTTCACTGATGACAAACAATGAGAAAGCAAAAGTCATGTGCTCAACCCAGTGTGTGAGGGATTGCACAATCTGAGATGAGGCGCAGCTCGTTGCTGCCTCACCTCGCGAGTCGCCTCTGTTCGAACTGGAACATGCTCATGGTCAAATTCAGCGATTTTGATTATAAAAATGATCGGAATCATACAAACATTTTATTTAAAGCACAGATCAGTAGATACATATTAATATTTATTTAGTTTTTTACTTTTTATGAGGCTCTGCCTCCCCTCACCACACGTCCCTATGTAATCTGTAATCTGAAACACTGACCCGTTTTCTACTGCCGGGCGCTTCACTGCAACTGAACAAATTTACCACTCTCCTACTTCAGTTTGTTTTCAGAATGAGAGAATTTTAGGAGGAGGATGCCATTACTGTGGCTCAACTAGAGGCAGGTTGGGTTGGCCTGTGCCCGTGCAACATTCAACACAGGAATGTTTATGATTAAACTGTTACCAGAGCACAAAATTGTTTACAACAGCACAAAGTTCTTCATAGATCTAGCCTCATAATTTAGTTGTCAAAGTGCACCAGATTGATGCATTGAACTTTAAAATGTGCAAAATGTTCTTATATATAAAATATATTCCCCGGGGAGCATGCCCCGAACCCTCCTAGGGGGTTCGCATCGTTGTCACCTTTTTCAACCCTGATGAGTTTGCACCCCTGAATTGAATATTCCAAAGAAATTGTGACATTTTTGGGTCTTACATTATATTTGTTGAGGTCTTAAAAAAGTCCTAAAAAGCATTACATTTTACTTTTGAAATGGTGCAAGAACCCTGTATCCTCAATGAAATGGTTGCAAATCAAATCTTCTTCTTCCACTGACATACCCTTATAACATGTCACCTTGTGATTGTAGGTCATCTTGTAACCTTTCAAGGACAAAGCTTAGCAGCAAAACTTGATATCAAAAGAAATTGTGAATGCTACATGTGTTAGTACCATATTGTAGTGAGGTGGAGTACTATTGCTGACCTTTCTTGGGATTGCAGTTTCAAAAGTCCCCCAATCATCCATCTGCAATCATTCATTTCTAAATGTTTGTTTGTTTTTTTTTGTTGTTTTTTTTACCCTGCGAATGTGTCCATGCCACGGGACACGACACCCCCCCCCCCCAAACACACACAAAAAAAAAGTTCAGGCTCAGGAATTTTTTTTGCTTTAAACCCTGTATACATGTACTATATATATACTATATGTGTATGTACATATATGTACTATATGTGTATAGTACATATATATATGTGTGTGTGTGTGTGTGTATATATATATATATATATATATATATATATATATATATATAAAACAAACCAAATAACCAATGCCATAATCACTTTGAATCTATAGTTATGTTTTCCCCCCTTTGTTTACAGGGACACCAGCCTTCTGCAGATTGGAGAAGGTGTTGACTAACAAGAGGGTTCTAAAAGATGTGGGGAAGCTGAGGCCTCACTACCAAACCTCGTCGATGGAGTCTTTCCACAGCGTCATTCTGCGTTTTGCGCCCAAAACATAGTCTTTCCTTTTCTTGGAATGTTATGCAGGTAACAGTACGATAATTTTTTCAAAGAAATGTATACCTATTATGTATTATACAAACTATTATACACGCATACACACATGCTCTTATAAGTATTATTTTCTCCCCAAAGACTCTACCTGGCAGCCTTGCATTTCAATGAAAATGCTGGGCGTCCCCAAGCAACAAGTTCAGCTGGTGAGCCACTATTTAAAGTGAACTTCCAAAAATATAAGAAGGGCGAGTGCACTGCAAAGCCGGTGAAAGCAGAAACCTTCCGTGAGTGTCACAGGCTTTATTTAAAATTCCACAAAGTCAAACAATGTACAAACAGTATGTGAAACATAAATAAAATATACATTAACTGCTGTCTTTAAATGGTCTTCATAATAAATAGAATAATATAATTACAAAATAATAATAAAAATCAAATAATAAATAAAAAAATGTGCAACAGTGTAAAAGTTTTTTTTTTGTATTACAGAGTACGTGGATAACCTGTTGGACCTCATCTTTCACGAGGTTTTTCAGGACCCGGCCCCATATGTGAATGAGGTGCTGAAGATCCCAATACCCGCAGTTTGAGAAACCTGACAAGCGGGAAGTTATAGCCAGCTATGTGTCGAGGGTCAATCAAGGGCAGGTCTGAACCCCGTATAACTTTCCTGTGCATCAGGGAACACTCTTCGTATCTGGAGCAGGACGGCAGGACCACCCTGATTCTCCGGCCCAGATAGCCCCAACACCAGCTAACAAAGCTTACATTGTTTTTAGAGAATAAAAGGTGACACACATATATAGTGTTCCTTTGTTTACAGTATGGCTACTGATGGCACAAAGTGTAATTTTGTAATCAATGTTTTTATTATACTTGGTATTTTTTGTATTTATTACCTATGTATCATCCAGTACATTTAATAACTATGTTTAAAAAGCTCTGTGGCATTCTTTCTAGCAATCTTTCTAACAATAAAAGTGTATACAAAAAGATTTGTGTGCTTTTAGTGTTTGAGTGTAGCAGGCATAATGGCGTTCCCATTACCTGCATTTATATAAACACTTTTCACAAACAGTAACTTCCATAAACACACTGTATTTGTTACATACTCGTACATGCACACACTATTTACTAGCATTGCGATGCTCTCCACACCGACAACATACTATATTTCCTTAGCCAAAGTAAAAAATAAATGTAGAATTGACAAAGTTTACTTACCATTCAGAAACGTCCTGTTGTACCCTTAATTCTTGAACTTGTTTGGGAGCCTCTGTAGCTATCTCTACCAAATGATGGCTCGACGACAGGTGTTATAAAACTGTTGCGTTTATTAAATTTTATAAAACATATTACCGTGAACACCGTAAGAGCTTGTCATCTCTTTTAGTAGAGTAGCGAACCTTAAAACGTCAAGAGTACTAACTCACAGTGCCTTTTCAGCGGGCAACCTTTTCACCTCTAAACATCCTGGTCACAGGTCACATTAACAAAATAAAAGTCTTTCGTTTTAACAAAATACAATTCTTAGTATCTAATATTAAAGGTCCTTTGTACCACATTTGACATACAAAATATAACATTTCACACTGGATAAACAGGGTCATCTACACTCCCACCAAATCATGAATTCACATTACAACATATACGAATGATTTCCATAGAAATGACCCTAAATAAGCATTCAATAACATCAACACAAGAATACATCAAAGGTTGTATACCTTCAACACACTGTGCAATTCTGAAATGTCTTTACACATAGAAAACATTGAAGTCATAGACCCTTTTAAATCATGAACGTACCCTTTAAATCAACATAAAAATACCTTTTACACATTCTTTTTGTTTGTTTTTTCTTTCTTTTTTGATTAACGGAATTTTCAACACTTCATATACATATAATTCAGTAGGGAAAATCAGTAAAACATACTACTCTATATTCAAGTCTCCATTAATAAGACTAGCTTTTGTATGGGGCGTTCAACTACTGAAGGCTTGCAGATGTGCTCTCCCTTATGATTCAAGTTTCTGTCCCCCAACTGTATCTTAACCTTTCTGACTAACCCATCCTGATTTGCTATAGACTCTAACAGCCTTCCAGGTCGCCATTCATTCATATGCAAATCCTTATCCTTCATCATTTCTATGTGCACTGCGTGAGAGGAGAAGCATGTGAAAGGGAGGCCAAATCTTTCATAAGTGTTCCTTGCTTGTTTGACATGATATGGACCAAAACCGTCTATGCCGCAATAACTGAACGGTGGGTAGGGGTCTACTCTTTCTGATGGAAGATCAGCCATTCTCTGTTCCTCAACAGGTCTCCTGTGTTTCCTGTAGATGACGCACTGGTGAGTGCAAGACGTCACAACCCTATTCATGCCTGGAATCCAAAATCCGTTTGATCTTATTTCGTTCATAGATAATCCTTTGCCTTGGTGTTTAACCTTCTCATGATAGTCAGCGATGATCATATTTGTTATGGAGTGACCTTTTGGAATGATCATAGGGTGTTTAAAGGCACATGTTGATGTTGAGTTGCCGAGCCTCCCTCCCACCTTGAGCACACCATATTCTCCTGTATCCAGAAACACCTCATTGACCCGTGGTACAACTTTCCCTTGTTTTATTGTGTTCATCTCCTCTTTGTAAACTTCATTCTGTAAAGTCTTAACTATGACTTCTTTACTGTTCTCTCATTCATGAAGTCAGTATCATGCCTGTGGAAAGTCTTATCTTTGGATAGCCTTCGTTTGGGGTGGTTGAGTCTGGTCATGACGAGCTGTGTGTTGTTAGGCAGTGCGGGTCTTTCTTTGAATGGCAAGGGCATCTCATAATGGCTGAGGTTGTTTTCCTTTATGTTTTCTTCCATTTTGTTTAGGAACAGAATGTCATCCTGTGACACATTTTTGCCCTCTTCACTGGTGTCTTTAAAGTCACTTTCTAAGATGCAAATGGCATCTGCTGGAGGGAGCTCTTCAACAGCTAACCGGTGGCATATACTGTTGGATCGAGGTATGTCAAGGCGTGCTGGTGAATATCCTACTATGCTCCATCAGAGATCTGTCTCTATGCCGTAAGGTTCCTCATCACCACCCACGATTACCTTTTGGGGAGCCATTGCCCTTGAGCAGTTGTAGCCTATTAGCAGACCAATCTCGCAGTCCTGGAGAGATGGAATTTCCTTTGCAATTGTCACAAGGTGGCTCCAACACTTGGCGGTCTCACAGGTGGGGATATGAGTGCGATTTACTGGTATACAATCTCTTGTGTAGGCAGGCGGGAGGTCAATGTGATTGGCTGAACTATAACTTCTCACTTGAAGGCCTGTTACCTTTCTAGTCTGTAAAACTGTGTCTTTGTCTAACATGGTGGTCAGCTTCAATTTCACAGGATAGGAGTCAGCTTGAATAGCATGGCTCACTGCTTCATCAATAAACGTGGTGTCACTTTGCGTGTCAATGAGCGCATATACTAATTTTTCATTGCTCGGGTTTTTCCTTGTGGATACCCATACAGGCACAATCATTGAGGTGTTGGTATTCTGACCAGTGGCTACATTTAGAGCTGTGGCCCTTGCTTCATTCAACACTCTTTGTGGGTCAACTGATGGAGAAGCCTTTGTCTGCTTTACATAATTGCTGTCATGTAGACTGGTGGGGTGTCTGCCTTTGCAGCTGTTGCATGTATGTCGATGGCTACAGTCTCTCGCACTATGTCCTGGCCGCAGACAGCCATAGCAAAGTCTTCTTTCTTGAACGAATGTCCTTCGCTCTTCAAGATCCGTATCTGTGAATTTGGTACAATTGTAGATTTGGTGGTTGTTATCTTGGCAGAATGGGCATGGTGGCCTTTCAGGTGGTCTCTCTGTTTCACTTCGATCCTCGCTGTTTGTTTGCGTGTTGAATACTCTAACCTTTTCCCCATTGCTTTCTTTCAGATTTCGTTTCTCCATAACTGTGTCTGAGGAGCGAAGGGCGTAGAAGGAGGTTATCGGGTTACATGCGATTTCTGCTTCTGTTGCTACCAATGTAGCGAATTCCTGAAATGTTGGGAATTCTTGGTTTTGACTCAATGCCTGTGTGACCTGACGGTTCCACCGAGATATGGCCCAATCAGGTAGTTTCTGTACTAATTTTTTGGTTCTCTTGACAGTCATTTAAGATGTGGAGGCCCTTTACATGTGACATTGCATCCTGGCAGGCATTCAGAAAGTCAGAAAATTCTCTGAGACCTATCGCATCCTTTGGACTGATTCTTGGCCAGTTAGCAAGTTTCTCTCTGAAGGCCTTTTGTGTTATGAATGGTTGTCCATAGCGGCTATTTAGTCGGCTCCAGGCATCATTATAAGCTTCTTTATCATTTCTGTAGAAGGCTCCTTCCAGTGTTTTACGGGCTGGACCACTCACATATTTCTTTAGGTAAAAGAGTTTGTCAGCAGAAGAGACATTCTTTTTGTCAATGAGTGCCATAAATGACGCTTTCCATTCTATAAACTGGATAGGATCACCAGTGAACACTGAAGGTTCTGGTATTGGGAGTCTGCTTATAGCAATGCTATCCTGAAGGGCTTGTGCGAGAGAGATTGTACCCCCGTCTGACAATGTGCTTTCGATGCTAGGTTTGCACCGAGCTGCGATTTGTTGTATTTTGGGTTTGAATTCATCAGTGTGGTCGAAGGGAAGTGCGTTTATTTCTCTTTCCGTTTCTTGTGTGTAGACCTTTAATTTAGCTTGAGCTACCTTTAAGTCCTTTTCTGCGTGCAGTCTTTCTAGTTCTCCTTTTTGAGACTCAAGGGCCATTTTGTGTTGTTCTTCTAACTGTTGTATTTTATTTTTGTATTCTCTTTCTTTCTTCTTTGACCTCGGGGTCATTATTGATGACCAACTGACCTTCACGGCCCACATCGCCTCTGTCTCCAGGTCGTGCCGCTTTGCGCTATACAACATCCGCAAAATCAGGCCGTACCTAACCCAGTATGCCACCCAGCTGCTGGTGCAAACCTTGGTGAGCTCCCGCCTTGACTACTGCAACGCCCTCCTAACGGGCCTGCCGGCTTGCGTGGTGAAACCACTACAGATGATCCAGAACGCGGCGGCGCGTCTGGTGTTCAACCAACCGAAAAGGGCACACGTCACCCCGCTACTCATCGAGCTCCACTGGCTGCCAGTAGCTGCTCGCATTAAGTTCAAGTCACTTATGCTTGCCTACAGAGTGCTTACTGGTTCTGCTCCCACCTACCTAAATGCTCTTGTAAGGGCAAATGTTACACCCAGGACGCTGCGCTCGTCTAGTGAGCGTCGTTTGGCACTGCCGTCCGTGCAAGCACGGCAATCCAGACTATTTTCATTTGTAGTTCCACGTTGGTGGAACGAACTGCCTAGTACTACCAGAGCAGGGGCGTCCCTCTCTACCTTCAAGAAGCTTTTGAAGACCCAACTCTTCAGAGAGCACCTCCCCTCCTAACTGGCACCTGACTAGCGCTTAACTTGCACTTCAGCAGTTACATTCCTGCACTTCTTTTTCCTCTTTTCTAGGTTGTTGTTTTTCTAATTCTCATGTAAAGTAGTATTTATTGTTACACCATGCTTTTTTATTGCTCTTAGCTTGACTGTTCTCTCCCTTGTACGTCGCTTTGGACAAAAGCGTCTGCTAAATGACTAAATGTAAATGTAAATGTTCTTTTAACAGCACTTCATATGCTGCTTCTTTAGCCGCAACCTCTGCTGCTGCATCGACACGTTTAGTTGCTAAGCAGGACACAGAAGAGTGTTGACTGTGTTCATGGCTCACTTTGGAGACAATGGATCCGAAGATGGAAGGTGCATATTCATAATCAAGTAGCGTGCGGAGGCGGTTTCTCTCCCTTTCAGCATCAAATTCATCAATGCCTGCTATCCTCTCATAAGCAATCTTGATAATGTCTGTCGTCACAGCCTCGCATGCGTCTACACGTCGCCTTATATCTGATGAAGGTGTGACAAGTTGTCTTACTTCATTGTACAGCTTTATCACATTGTTCTTTACGTCCTCTAGTGTATCAACAAGAATGGCTAACTGAGTTGATGTGATGTTTGATTTGAGTTGTTCACGTGTGTTACGGATTTCAGATTTCCAACTATGATATGCTGCAAGAAATTTGCTTTCCTTCTTCTTTGCCTCTTCCTTTTGATAAGCAAGCATTTTTTCAGTTGGAATACGATCGCGTTGAGAGTGTCGTACGCTTTGGTTATTTTTCTCAGTATCTGGTAGCTGCTCTAAAAGGCTATTTAGTGCCTTCTCTTTTTTTTGAATTTCCCTCTCTATTTTTTGTCTTTTTCCTGCATCAGTTTCACTCTCTAAGGGGACATTTAAATCATTGATTTCTGTTAGGAGATTTTCAGCTTCCACTTCTTCTAACCCATTGGGCACTAAATACTCATCATCTGACAGGTGGGACATTTTCACTCATTTAACACAACAATCAAAACAGTTGGATATTCAGTATTTAGTTCTTCTTCAGTAATATCAAAAATGAAATGGTGTCACAGTCTCAAAGTCAAACTCATAGGATCAATATCAAAATACCAACATCAATATCAGACATGTTAACTGTTAGGCTAACCTTAGGGAATCACTGTGGTGTAGCACTAAATGAGTCCATTAGGATATATGACAGCATGAATCCATGAGAAATCGGAACAAGCAAGCATGCAAACTTTATTTATTTATTTATTTATTTTGCAAAGTGTTCAGTTGAAGTCAGTCTCTTCTCTGTCTCCTTTAGCTGAGCGCCAAAACAGTTTCTTAGTCTTTGTTCAGTTCAGCGCCAGAACAGTTTATCTTTGATTAGGTAACTGAGCGCCAAAAACAGTCTTTTAGCCTTTGCTCAGTTCAACAGCAAAAACGTTCACTCAGTTTAGCTGAGTGCCGAAATAGTCTTTTCAGTGGCCGCTTAGCTTAGCAGTATATGTAGCATCCACTCCTACCTGTTAGCTTGTGTTCGTTCCAACCTGTTGGTGCTAGCCGTATCTTGACCATCCACCGAGTCCCTCTACATTCTGCCCGTGTGTCGTAGTGCTCCCAGTTGACTGCAGAACCCTTAGCGTCAGGTTGAGAAGTCTCTTGCATCCGTCTGGTCCGTGCAGGGGATGGAGCGCTGTCCTTTGACGACGTGAAGACTGCAGGGTGAATTAGAACCGTAGAATCTCCGTTTTCCTCACTTGAACGTCTTGGCAGCGGCAGGGGGCTCGATGAAGCGTAAGCTCTTACTGTAGCTATCTCTACCAAATGATGGCTCGACGACAGGTGTTATAAAACTGTTGCGTTTATTAAACTTTATAAAACATATTACCGTGAACACCGTAAGAGCTTGTCATCTCTTTTAGTAGAGTAGCGAACCTTAAACCGCTGGCTCATTAGCATAGGAGCTCAAAACAGCTTGTTTGGGAGAAGGGCTGTTTCAAGCAGGGTAAAAGGGTACAGTTTATAATGATCCTTTTGGTATTTTGACCAAACTATGTTACAGACATTTCATTAAGACCCCAAGGAACCATATCAACTTGTGGTAAAATGGGCATACGATGGGTCCTTTAATATAATGGTCTTGCTCCTATAATGTATAAACACGTAGGTTACAGGGTGGGTGTGGCAGAGAGAGAGCGAGAACGGTGATGCAGACGGATATATCAGATTTAGCGACCGGAGCAAAGTTATGTTGCTGTAACGTTGAACTCTGCAATTAATACAATACAATACTTAATAGGCTAACGGTGCAAACCCATGACACCGTTACGAGCGACGCGATATTCTAATCCCACGCATTTCAACAGGAGCCAATCCATTGTGACATAGACCACCGTTTTGGGCGACGCGACCGATAAAAGTTGGAAAATGTTGAATCCTATGCAAATGAGGAGCGATTTTTCCCGGTAGCGGGCAATCAGATTGTTTGGTGTCATCTCTGACAGTTTGAAAATGCTATTTCCACACGCTACAACACGCCCACTCAAAGCGATGGAAGCGTATCGCGTCGCTGTCATGGGTTTGCACCGTAATTGATACAATATCTCCTCATTTGAGTGTGGTTGTTTGAGTGCAATGGAAGTGTATGATCGTTATTGTTTATAAAGCAGTGTTTCTCAAACTTTTTCAGACCAAAAAAAAATTGCGGACCATTTAACTAAATATCCCCGGAACAACATGCCTCCTACCCAAGACCTGGCGCCAGACAATTGTTAGCGCACACATGATTTTCGAGGGTGGGCTCTCCTTTTTTACGTACCAGTAGGCTAGTTATAGATATGGCAATGCGCAGGGCAAAGCATCTGGAACCCTGCTCCATGCGTGACTTGGTTATGTTACAAACTATAGTTCGCTCAAAGCCTCATACTCCCATCACACACTCAGACAGGCCAATGTATCACAAAACACAACGATGCGCATACCGACCGCAGTATTTCACTACCAACAGTAGGCTAGCCCACTGGCATTAATACAGCCATCCTAGTAGTCAACTTTTCATAATTATGAGCTGTCATTATCCAATGCCACACAACACAGAATATAGTTATCATATTGCTGTCTCAGCGGGAGAAAAACACGCTGTTTTGAATGCAACTCCGCGGCGAGATAATGCCCAATGAGGCTGAACCATCTCGCCGTCGCACTTTCTCCTTGTCTGTGTCAGAGGCTTTCTCATTTAATTTTCTTTTCATAGTTCCTTTCTTAAGCCACCAATCCATGACCTTGTTAATAGATTAGGCAACTCTTTATTAGATTAGGCTACTACTGGCTGTGTTCTCTTCGTTCTGAGTAAGAAATGTCGCAATAATTTACTTTTGGCCGTCGCGGACCATTACGGGCCACTGGCGGACCACACTTCATCATATTTGATAGAATGAAGAACAAATTAGTTGTGAATACTATCACCGAGTTTGAAAGGTATTGGTCAGGTAATAGCCGATTGACAGCTGATTTGCTTTCTGATTTGACAGTAGGCCTACTGCTGTGTGTTTTAAGCAAATAAAATGTGGACTGTTTACAAGCGGGCACCTGCTATCGTTGATTATACAGTAAATACGTTGTGAAATGAAACAAAAACACATCACAGTTAAAGTTGTATTAGTAAGTTTTTAAGGAGAGGTTGTAAAGGTGCTCATATCTTCGGACCTCTTCTGTTATGTTTGTTCATAATCAACAAGAATAAGCTTGTGAGACAGTCTGCAGGATATTCATAAATAAACGTGTCATTAGTATGAACAGTTGAGACAACTTATCGTCTCTTTCGACTTCCGGGTCACGACATGGGAAGGAAGCAGGGAGGAGGGCGGCGGGATCTCAAGCAGTTCCTAATCCAATTCACCGTTACATGCCGCGATAGTCGAATTATCAACCGGATCGGATCGAGTTATCCAGGGGTGTTAATCGGATCGTAGTCGGACTGCACATAGTCGAACAAAGGTGTTTACATGAAACGGATAATTCGATTTCAGTCCGACTAAGCCAGTTATTTGAATGCATGTAACCACGGTCACTAACAATATGCTATCTATCTATATATGGTGGTGTAGTTGAGGGCGGTGGCGGTGGGCGGCGGGGGGGGCCCCAACTACCCCTAACCAGCTTTCGGGGGGCCCAGCTTGCAAAAGTTTGAGAACCCCTGTGTTAGAGGAAATGTTGGTAATCGTCCATGGTCGCTGGTATAGCGCCAGAAGAGCGTTGTGTGAAAGCTGGTGAACGCTGTAATCGTCGGTGATCGGCGGAGAACGCTGGTCCGAAAATACATTTTTGAACATGCACAAAAGTTCTCATGGAGACCAGCGTTCTTCAACGTTTAATTTAAACGCTGGAGAACGTTCGTGGAATGTTTTCCTAACGTTGCACGCG
Organism: Clupea harengus; assembly: GCF_900700415.2. Lineage (NCBI taxonomy): Eukaryota > Metazoa > Chordata > Actinopteri > Clupeiformes > Clupeidae > Clupea > Clupea harengus. The sequence continues at coordinate 18,720,914 of NC_045152.1, forward strand.
TTTGGCTATCGTAGTCAGTCGTCACCCTAGCGTTACTTGGTTGTTATTAATCGTTTGCCTTGCAGTGAATGACTCACTGGCGACCTGTCAACGACCACTGAACAGACCCCTAGCGCACGCAGCGTGTGACTTACGTCAAACCAACGTCATATGGCGGGTGGGTAGGGTAGACTGAGTACAGTTGATGCACCCGAAATAACTTATGTGCGCAGCAATCCTGAGACGTGATTTTTAGTTTGGACATGCCTACTAACGTCCTCTTTGATCCCGGGAAATTTGAGCACCTAACCCATCTCTCGTACGAAGATATTGGCGGAAGTTTTTTCACCAAGGGAAGATCTTGATTTTATCATATAACTAGAAAATGCATTTCCTGAAGGAAATACCAGTGCATGAAATGCAAAAGTTAAGAAAGGAAGGAGAAAAGAAAGAAGAGTGAAAGGAAAGAAGAGTAAAAGAAGGAAAGAAGAGTGGAAGAAGGAAAGAAGAAAGGAAAGAAGAGTGGAAGAAGGAAAGAAAGAAGTGTGAAAAGAAAGAAGTGTGAAAGAAGGAAAGAAGAGTGAAGAAAGGAAAGAAGGGTGGAAAAAGGAAAGAAGAAAAGAAAGAAGATTGAAAGAAGGAAATAAGAAAGGAAAGAAGAGTGAAAGAAGGAAAGAAGAAGGAAGGAAGAGTGGAAGAAGGAAAGAAGAAAAGAAAGAAGGTTGAAAGAAAAGAAAGAAGAGTGGAAGAAGGAAAGAAGAGTGGAAGAAGAAAAGAAAGAAGAGTAGAAGAAGGAAAGAAGAATGAAAGAAGAAAAGAAAGAAGAGTGAAGAAAGGAAAGAAGAGTAGAAGAAGGAAAGAAGAGTGGAAGAAGGAAAGAAGAAAGGAACAAAGAGTGAAGAAAGGAAAGAAAAGTGGAAGAAGGAAAGAAGAGTGGAAGAAAAGAAAGAAGAGTGAAGAAAGGAAAGAAGAGTCGAAAAAGGAAAGAAGAAAAGAAAGAAGATTGAAAGAAGGAAAGAAGAGTGAAAGAAGGAATGAAGAGTGGAAGAAGGAAAGAAGAAAAGAAAGAAGAGTGAAAGAAAGGAAAGAAGAGTGGAAGAAGGAAAGAAGAAAAGAAAGAAGAGTGAAAGAAGAGTGGAAGAAGGAAAGAAGAAAAGAAAGAAGAGTGAAGAAAGGAAAGAAGAGTAGAAGAAGGAAAGAAGAAAAGAAAGAAGAGTGAAAGAAGGAAAGAAGAAAGGAATAAGAGTGAAAGAAGGAAAAAAGATTGTAAGCAGGAAAGAAGAGTGGAGGAAGGAAAGAAGAAAGGAAGAAAAGAAAGAAGAGTGAAGAAAGGAAAGAAGAGTGGAAAAAGGAAAGAAGAAAAGAAAGAAGATTGAAAGAAGGAAAGAAGAAAGGAAAGAAGAGTGAAAGAAGGAAAGAAGAGTGGAAGAAGAAAAGAAAGAAGAGTGGAAGAAGGAAAGAAGAAAGGAAAGAAGAAGAAAAGAAAGAAGTGAAAGAAGGAAAGAAGAAAGGAAAGAAGAGTGAACAAGAGTGGCTCTGGATAAAGACAGTAAAGAGAGAGTAAAGAGGGAAAATATTGAAAGAAGGAGAGAAAATGGAGTGAAGCAGAGAGATGGAGTGTGAGAGAAAGTAGAGTGAGAGGGATAGAGAGAAAGATAGAGAGAAAAAAAAGTAGAGTAGGGAATGTGTCTGTTAATATTCCTAGTTATACAGTTGAATGGAGAGGTACAGAGAGAAGAGGAGCCTTGGAACCTTGGCGCAGGTGTCAGTGAAGCACAGGTGCAAGCCAGTTTAATGACCCTATTATGATGTCATAATGGCCCAATGTAAGTCAATGGGAAAATTTGTATTCGTTTTTCTTTAATATCTTAAAAAGTATAACGTTTAGACAAATGAAAAATACATAGCATAAGTGTCCTTAACAAGACCTATGCAGCATACGTTAAGCGGTTCAAGCTGAATTAAGCGCAGAAGTCGGTAAAGAGAATAATAACTACAAAATGCATTTCCTGAAGGAAATACCAGTGCATGAAATGCAAAAGTTAAGAAAGGAAGAAGAAAAGAAAGAAGAGTGAAAGAAGGAAAGAAGAAAGGAAAGAAGAGCAAATCAAGGAAAGAAGAGTGTAAGAAGGAAAGAATAGTGTAAGAAGGAAAGAGGAAGAGAAAGAAGAGTGTAAGAAGGAAAGAAGAAAGGAAAGAAGAGTGGAAGAAGGAAAAAAGAAAAGAAAGAAGAGTGAAGAAAGGAAAAAAGAGAGGAAGAAGGAAAGTAGAAAAGAAAGAAGAGTGAAAGAAGGAAAGAAGAGTGGAAAAAGGAAAGAAGAGTGGAAGAAGAAAGGAAAGAAGAGTGAACAAGAGTGGCTATAGATAAAGAGATATATACTGAAGAGGGAAAATATTGAAAGAAGGAGAGAAAATGGAGTGAAGCAGAGAGATGGAGTGTGAGAGAAAGTAGACTGAGAGAGATAAAGAGAAAGATGGAGAGATGGAGAGAAAAAGAAGTAGAGAATGGAAGGTGTCTCTTAATATTCCTAGTTATACAGTTGAATGGAGAGGGACAGAGAGAAGAGGAGCCTTGGAACCTTGGCGCAGGTGTCAGTGAAGCACAGGTGCAAGCCAGTTTAAAGACCCTATTATGATGTCATAATGGCCCAATGTAAGTCAATGGGAGAAATTGTATTAGTTTTTATTTAATATTTTAAAAAGTATAAAGTTTAGAAAAATGAAAAATACATAGCATAAGTGTCCTTTACAAGACCTACGCAGCAAAGTTTGAACAAAGTTTCTAAGTTAAGCGGTTCAAGCTGAATAAAGCGCAGAAGTTTGGTACAAAGAATAATAATAAGAAGAATAAGAAACGAAGGAATAACAATACAGGGCATTTCATGCACTGTAATAAGTATAAGAAACGAAGGAATAACAATACAGGGCATTTCATGCACTGTAATAATAAGAAACGAAGGAATAACAATACAGGGCATTTCATGCACTGTAACTAGAAAATGCATTTCCTGAAGGAAATACCAGTGCATGAAATGCAAAAGTTAAGAAAGGAAGAAGAAAAGAAAGAAGAGTGAAAGAAGGAAAGAAGAAAGGAAAGAAGAGTAAAAGGAAAGAAGAGTGGAAGAAGGAAATAATAAAGGAAAGAAGAGTGAAGAAAGGAAAGAAGAAAAGAAAGAAGAGTAAAAGAAGAAAGCAAAGAAGAGTGAAGAAAGGAAAGAAGAGTGGAAGAAGAAAAGAAGAGTTGAAGAAGGAAGGAAGAGTGGAAGAAGGAAAGAAGAAAAGAAAGAAGAGTGAAGAAAGGAAAGAAGAATAGAAGAAGGAAAGAAGAGTGGAAGAAGGAAAGAAGAGTGAAGAAAGAAAAGAAGAGTAGAAGAAGGAAAGAAGAGTGGAAGAAGGAAAGAAGAAAGGAAAGGAGAGTGGAAGAAGGAAAGAAGAGTGGAAGAACGAAAGAAGAGTGGAAGAAGGAAAGAATAATATTCCTAGTTATACAGTTGAATGGAGAGGGACAGAGAGAAGAGGAGCCTTGGAACCTTGGCGCAGGTGTCAGTGAAGCACAGGTGCAAGCCAGTTTAAAGACCCTATTATGATGTCATAATGGCCCAATGTAAGTCAATGGGAGAAATTGTATTCGTTTTTATTTAATATTTTAAAAAGTGTAAAGTTTAGAAAAATGAAAAATACATAGCATAAGTGTCCTTTACAAGACCTACGCGCCAAAGTTTGAACGAAGTTTTTAAGTTAAGCGGTTCGAGCTGAATTAAGCGCAGAAGTCGGTAAAGAGAATAACTAGAAAATGCATTTCCTGAAGGAAATACCAGTGCATGAAATGCAAAAGTTAAGAAAGGAAGAAGAAAAGAAAGAAGAGTGAAAGAAGGAAAGAAGAAAGGAAAGAAGAGCAAAAGGAAAGAAGAGTGGAAGAAGGAAAGAATAAAGGAAAGAAGAGTGAAGAAAGGAAAGAAGAAAAGAAAGAAGAGTAAAAGAAGAAAAGAAGAAAGCAAAGAAGAGTGAAGAAAGGAAAGAAGAGTGGAAGAAGAAAAGAAGAGTTGAAGAAGGAAGGAAGAGTGGAAGAAGGAAAGAAGAGTGAAGAAAGGAAAGAAGAGTTGAAGAAGGAAGGAAGAGTGGAAGAAGGGAAGAAGAAAAGAAAGAAGAGTGAAGAAAGGAAAGAAGAGTAGAAGAAGGAAAGAAGAGTGGAAGAAGGAAAGAAGAGTGAAGAAAGAAAAGAAGAGTAGAAGAAGGAAAGAAGAGTGGAAGAAGGAAAGAAGAAAGGAAAGGAGAGTGGAAGAAGGAAAGAAGAAGAGTGGAAGAAGGAAAGAATAATATTCCTAGTTATACAGTTGAATGGAGAGGGACAGAGAGAAGAGGAGCCTTGGAACCTTGGCGCAGGTGTCAGTGAAGCACAGGTGCAAGCCAGTTTAAAGACCCTATTATGATGTCATAATGGCCCAATGTAAGTCAATGGGAGAAATTGTATTAGTTTTTATTTAATATTTTTAAAAGTATAAAGTTTAGAAACATGAAAAATACATAGCATAAGTCTCCTTTACAAGACCTACGCGCCAAAGTTTGAACAAAGTTTTTAAGTTAAGCGGTTCGAGCTGAATTAAGCGCAGAAGTTGGTAAAGAGAATAATAAGAAGAAGAAGAAGAAGAAGAAGAAGAACTAGAAAATGCATTTCCTGAAGGAAATACCAGTGCATGAAATGCAAAAGTTAAGAAAGGAAGAAGAAAAGAAAGAAGAGTGAAAGAAGGAAAGAAGAAAGGAAAGAAGAGTAAAAGGAAAGAAGAGTGGAAGAAGGAAAAAAGAGACCTACAAGACCTACGCGCCAAAGTTTGAACGAAGTTTTTAAGTTAAGCGGTTCGAGCTGAATTAAGCGCAGAAGTCGGTAAAGAGAATAATAACTAGAAAATGCATTTCCTGAAGGAAATACCAGTGCATGAAATGCAAAAGTTAAGAAAGGAAGAAGAAAAGAAAGAAGAGTGAAATAAGGAAAGAAGAAAGGAAAGAAGAGTAAAAGAAGGAAAGAAGAGAGGAAGAAGGAAAGAAGAGTGGAAGAAGGAAAGAAGAAAGGAAAGAAGAGTGAAGAAAGGAAAGAAGAAAAGAAAGAAGAGTGAAAGAAGGAAAGAAGAAAGGAAAGAAGAGTGAAGAAAGGAAAGAAGAGTGGAAGAAGAAAAGAAAGAAGGAAAGAAGAAAGGAAAGTAGAGTAAAAGAAGGAAAGAAGAGTGAAGAAAGAAAAGAAGAGTAGAAGAAGGAAACAAGAGTGGAAGAAGGAAAGAAGAAAGGAAAGGAGAGTGGAAGAAGGAAAGAAGAAGAGTGGAAGAAGGAAAGAATAATATTCCTAGTTATACAGTTGAATGGAGAGGGACAGAGAGAAGAGGAGCCTTGGAACCTTGGCGCAGGTGTCAGTGAAGCACAGGTGCAAGCCAGTTTAAAGACCCTATTATGATGTCATAATGGCCCAATGTAAGTCAATGGGAGAAATTGTATTAGTTTTTCTTTAATATTTTAAAAAGTATAAAGTTTAGAAAAATGAAAAATACATAGCATAAGTGTCCTTTACAAGACCAACGCGCCAAAGTTTGAACGAAGTTTCTACGTTAAGTGGTTTGAGCTGAATTAAGCGCAGAAGTCGGTACAAAGAATATTAAGAAGTATAAGAAACGAAGGAATAACAATACAGGGCATTTCATGCACTGTAATAAGAAGTATAAGAAACGAAGGAATAACAATACAGGGCATTTCATGCACTGTAATAAGAAAAACGAAGGAATAACAATACAGGGCATTTCATGCACTGTAATAAGAAAAGTTTGGATAACAATACAGGGCATTTCATGCACTGTAATAAGAAGCCTAGGAATAACAATACAGGGCATTTCAGGCACTGTAATAATTGTCAGGTTTTATTGGCACACACGACACACTGGAACACACGTGAATATATGGAGGCGACACAGGACACACGCACACGCAGGCCTGAGGTCGCGGTGAATTTATCTTCTGCCTTTTTCCCATCCTGGACTGTCCCTCCTCCAGGAGCAGTGGGCAGCTTGTAAGCGCCTGGGGACCAAATCAAGTGAACTGTCCATCTTTGGTCAGGAATGGACATGTGTTCTGTTCTTTTTGCATGTTTTTCTGTTGGGGTTCTTAGTGGAGGAAACCCCTTGTGAACACGGGGAGAACATGCAAACTCTACACAGAAAGGCCCTTCATGTCCCTTCTACAATTAATATGTTATTAACCATACGTGATCAACAAACGCAACTTACATCATTGCAAACGTTATTCTGTGCACTATAAATCTACATATTACATACTATCATGTCATGCAAGGTCATTGCATAATCTAGCGAAAAGCGGAGTGGAGGGTATATGCTTGCTTGAGCCCAGCATGAAGTAGATGTAGCTACTGAACTTGAACATAGCTGAGCACTGTTATAACTGGTGCTGTTCCATGGCAGATGGATATGATATGAAGACTCTTGTGACATGGAGGTGTTGATGTTTTCTAATAATAAACATTGAGAAACACAAATTCAGTGTCAAATTTAAATTATTTATTTTAATAACATAAAACCCCAGGAATAACGCCTGTTATTTCGTAAATCACAGTAATAATAACAGTAAATCTTCGTCCGAAGACATTGCTAGTGAAAGAGGCTTTGTATTCTTCTTACTTTCAGCAGCATTTATCATCTTCTTACTTGCAGCAGCGCTAGTAGCAGAAGCCCCCCTCACACCTTTTCGTCGTCTTGGCGGCATGATGTTCACTGTTCAGATCAACTGAATCCACTATAATTTTCCAGCGTTTTATACCCGTTTGACAATAAAACCCACACGCCAGCAAAGCGCTATTCTGTCGTTATTCACACGCTCAACGTCCAACGTTGACTTATCGTTCGTCGCGCGCCAGTGACAGGTCAGCACACGTTTGTCGCGCACCAGTGACACGTCACTTGGTCGCTGTTACACGCTCCTCATGCGTCAGTCCCATGCTAGTCATGCGTCAGTCCTACGCTATTCTGTCGTTAGTCACACGCCAGATGTGTCCACCTCGCCCTAGAATGCTCGAAATTGAACGATTAGAAAGTTCAGAGAACGTTGACCAGAATGTTATGGTGTGACGGGGCCTTAACAGAGAGACTTTTAAAAATCAAGGACAGGCTTCATGTCTCCCACTGATGAGCACTTTTTTTACATTCCTGCTTTCAAAATAAATAAAAAAAGTCTACCTTTTATTATAGTACTATTAATGTTAATGTCAATTTTGCACAAATATGCAATACATTTTGATGTAATGAGGCATGACCTAACATGAACCTTTGGTTTTAAATTATAATGTATATCCAGAGACCTGTGCAAGGCTTACATCAACTGTTTCTGTGATGTTCATATGAATGATTTGGTTGTAATAAAAAATGTCATGAATAAATAAGTTATTGCAATAGTTAGTTGTTATAATAATAAATAAGTGATTGTGAATAAATTCAGACTCGCACCCATGACTTCATCCAGGCCACCAGTGGAATGAGCATCCAGAACAGCTGAAATACCTGGAGCTACGACCGAACCAGTGTCTGAGGTTTCGTTGGTGGATGTGTTCTGTGGATCTTTGCCTGATCTCAGGACTATCTGATGATTGTTGGTGTACTGGAAGGCATGTTGCACTGTGTCATCCACAACACCACTGACATTCCTCAAGAGTGACAGATATGGCTCTGTGACAAGGTAATAAAGCACCATACCAAGGAACGACCTGATCTTCTTTGAACACGGTGTCTGCCCGTCAGCCTCCATTAGATCAACTCTCTGGACTTTGCTGATAGCCTCCACTTTGACTGGATCCTAATGCCTTCTTCACAGACAATGTGGCCAAGGAACTTGACAGATCGTCTTAAGAAGAAGCATTTCTTCGGGGCCAGCTTCAAATTGTGACTGGACAGACGAGAGAAGATCATTTCAAGGCGTTAAAGAGCTTTAAAAGAGAGCCCATTCACAATTGAAGCTGATGTGTAAAATAAACTATCAGACCTTGGAACTGTCTGCAAATTCTGAAAAATAACAGTTTTTTCTGAAGAAATATCACTACTGTACAATTGAGTTAAAGAGAGTCATAGTTTGGAAAAGCTTGAAAGCTAGAGGTGGGAGGTATACTCTCAAGATCTACATGGTCCTTCCCTAGACGCAGATCAGTCAGTTTAACGCCTGGCCAGCGGGTGCTGCACTCTTTCCTCTGTGTGGACATCTGTTCCTTGCGTGGTCAATAGAATAGAATAGACTTTATTTGTCATTGTGCATTAGATACACAACGAAATTTGTTTGTGCAACCACTAAAAAAAGTGCAGTGGTGCTGGGTGGAGGGTAGGCGGGTTGTGTGATTATTTAGTTCTGTGATGGCCCTGGGGATGAAACTGTTCTGCAGTCTGGAGGTGCGGGCTGTAGTGGCCCGGTAGCGCCTGCCAGAGGGTAATCTATGAAGAGTAGTCTCACATATGTCTCCTTCTTGTCCAGGTGTGTCAGCGTTGTATAGAGGGCGGTGACGATAGCGTCCTCAGTGGACCTGTTTTCCCTGTAAGCATACTGATGCTGGTCCAGGGAGCGAGGGAGGGCAGCTTACAGAAAATAACTACTATTTATACATCATTTTTCCACTTTTCGAAAATACATGCAAAATTAAGCATGTTTCTATGTAAATTTACAGTGAATCCCTCTAGTTTTATGTGTATGTAATTTAACATTCAGACAAAAATTCAGCATAAACATTTTTGCAAACCCATTTTCATTAAATCACACAATGCATTATTTTTAGTACAACGCTGCACTGTTCTTGAGGTTAAAACTTTCAGGCATGTTGCGCCTTTGGCCACCCCAATCAGTGATCTCACACAGAAATACAGATAGAAACACAGAAGGTTTCAATTAATAGACAATGACGTTGAAACCTTCTGTGTTTCTATCTTCTATGACATTGGGACATAGTTTCAACCTCAAGTATTCAAAATATGCAAGGCTTCAGAAGGGGAGAATGACACAAATGACAGCGAATCAACAATCATCCTTTATTTTTTTGTCAAAACTTAGAATTATAATATTCTATTATTATCAAACAATGAGGACACATACATATTCATGCACGTCCATTACAAGGGTAATCTATAAAACAATGCCTTATACATTTCTGGACAAAGCAGGGAAACCAACGGACCTGAACAAACAAAAAAAAGCTCTCGTTGTTTTGACTCCTGGAGGACATCAAGGTGTATCAATAAACAAACATTTTCTTTACTTTACTCCCTCCACTCGAAATTGGCGATTTTGGAGATCAGGCTCACCATCCTTGGGTTGACAGCATACTGGCGTCTCTTCTCCCTTGGTGTTACTTTGGTCCCGTGGTCAGGATTAATTTTGAAGATGCACCTGTGGAAAACATTTACAGTCATAATAGGGAAGGATAAGCCAGCTATAAGACAGTGAAACAGCATTTTTAAGCATTTTAAGTTACATTTAAGTTTGTTAAAGCGGCATATTCTTTCTTCCTGTTGGCCCGCACAGGCCCAGTTCCAAGAGACAAGATGTTGAAAGATGGTTGGATAATGTTTTGGTTTGCTTGGTGTCTAATGTGTAGTGCATATTGAATAAGTACCTCTGTAAGAACTCCATTGTAGCTCACTGATTCTTGAGATAAGGGACAAAACATGTCCTCCACTGAAATGCAAAGCTTGGCTTAAAAATCCAGATAGTAATTAATTGAAAGAGACTTTAAAAGTTCAATATGAAAGACTTAACTACACTAATGTACTTAGGTTTGTCTATACAGTGGGGGAAATAAGTATTTGAACCTCTGCCGATTTCGCAAGTTTGGCCACTTGTAAAGAAATGTGTGATCTATAATTGTAATGGTAGGTGTATTTTAATAGTGAGAAATAGAATATCGACAAACAAATCCAGAAAACTGCATTTTATAACATTTATGACTTTATTTGTATTTGATGCAGAAAATAAGTATTTGAACCCCCAAGCAAACAGCAAGAATTCTGGCTCCTAATGACCAGTTATGTGCCCAAGAAGCACACAGATTAGTCCTCATTAGGCCTAACAAGGTACTCCTGATCTCAACTGGTGACGTGTAGAAAAGAAACCTGTCCAAAGAATCATACTTCACACCTTCAACCTCACCACCATGGGCAAGACCAAAGAGTTGACCAAGGACATCAGAGATAAGATTGTAGACCTGCACAAGGCTGGAATGGGTTACAAAACCATCGGCAAGCAGCTTGGTGAGAAGCAGACAACTATTGGTGCGATTATTTGTAAATGGAAGCAACACCAAACAACTGTCAATCCCTCTAGGTCTGGGGCTCCATGCAAGATATCCCCTCGTGCGGTATCGGTGATCATCCGAAAGGTGCAGAATAACCCCAGAACTACACAGGGGGAGCTTGTGAATGAGCTCAAGGCAGCTGGGACCACAGTCACCAAGAAAACCATTGGCAACACACTACGCCGTAATGGTTTGAAGTACTGCAGCACTCGCAAGGTCCCCCTGCTCAAGGAAGCACATGTACAGGGCCGTCTGAAGTTTGGCAATGAACACTTGAATGATTCTAAGGAGGATTGGGAGACAGGATGTGGTCAGATGAGACCAAAATCAAGCTCTTTGGCATCAACTCGACTTGCCGCGTTTGGAGGGGGAAGAAGGCTGAATATGAACACCATCCCCACCGTCAAGCATGGAGGTGGAAACATTATGCTTTGGGGCTGTTTCTCTGCCAAGGGTACAGGACGACTCCACTGCATCGACGGGACTATGGATGTGGCCATGTAACGTGGAATATTGGGCTTGAACCTCATTCCCTCCCATTGAAAACGCAACCTTAAGGATTTGGAGAGAATCTGCAAAGAGGAGTGGACCAAAATCCCTCCTGAGATGTGTGTAAACCTGGTGACCAACTACAAGAAAAGTCTGACGTCTGTGCTTGCCAACAAGGCTTATTCCACCAAGTACTAAGTCATGTTTTGCTAGGGGTTCAAATACTTATTTTCTGCATCAAATGCAAATTCAGTCATAAATGTTATAAAATGCAGTTTTCTGGATTTTTTTGTTGATATTCTGTTTCTCACTGTTAAAATACACCTACTATTACAATTATAGATCACACATTTTTTTGAGAGTGGCCAAACTCGGCAGGGGTGAAATCGGCAGGGGTTCAAATACTTATTTTCCCCACTGTATTTATATATTTTCATAGCAATTTGACCAAGTGCAAACATTGCCCTAGAAAGTACATGCAAATTAACATGTCCTCTGCAAGAGGTCACAGGTTTTAACTGCAAAAAAGTCATTAAAAATGTAAAAAATAAATAAATATGATTATGAAATTAATTGCATGGCTCTATAAAATGTAACAGAATACATAAAGCGGAATACCCATCAAATTATCCATTAAAAATTGCCGCTCAAAGTAGTGTCCTTAGTTCATGTCAACTCTGTCAGAATTTTTCAAAATTAAAAAAATCAGGCATGGCGGTCTGAGCTATAACCCTGAGGACCCCCTTTTCATCCTTCTTCTCTTGATGGATGCAGCAATACAGCACATGGTCTCGTAAGTTTAACACTTGTATTTATTTTTAGCAAACAAAGTTGATATAACTGTCGTCACAGGTTTTGTTTGTCAACTTTGTCATCCAAGAATGATTATTTTAAATAAGAATTGTGAAATAAATGTAGGTGTTTTAGGTGAGTTTATGTAGGCAGCTAGCAACTGGGAAAAATCTAAATGGCTGTACGGGATACGATTCAGACAATAAAAATGTTTAATTTCGTCAACTCCGTCATGCGTAACTCCATCAGCATGGGCGTCTGACGGTGTTGACGTTTAAGCTGACGGAGTTGATAAATGCTCCAAAAACCTCATTATTTGATGCATAATAAACACAGAATGTGTTTATAATCTAATATTGGCATAATATTGGCAGAGAGTTTTTGTGTTTATTATTTTTGATTAACACATTTTCTTGATTATTTTATTTTATGCATACTGTTGAGATAATGTATATTTGCCCATTATTACTGTCATTATGTTATTACTGAATACAAGTGTAGTAATTGGAATATGTTGCACTGGGGAATTGTATTGGTGACACACACTTGACCAAGCAGGTGGCAGCCACGGCAGTCCTGTGTAGCATGCTCATACAGCATCAGCATCATTTGTGCTCATTGATAGTTTAAGTTTAAAGTTTAAGGTTAAAAGAAAGCTAAGAAAATGACAACAAGTTTCACCTACTCCCTTTGGTTATGCGGCCAATGAGGTATGTGTATATGTCATTTCAATTTATATTACGTTTAGCTATATGTTTCATTGTGTAGTGTGTAAATTCATATGTTTTATGTCTTTTTAGTTCTCACGGCAAAGCAAGACCTTATGTATGTTGTACATACAATAAATTGCCAGTCAAAAGAATTCACAAGTTGTCATTGAACCGGGGGGAGCTACAACTTATACAAACTGACTGACTAGCATAAAAGAAATGATCAACACAAATGTTAATTTATATGTATTGCTTTTATCTGTACTGTAGGCTAGATGCAATCTGTCAGGAGGAGCGAAGAAAAAGAAATAGGTAGTATCAAAGAAAAAGAAGACAGAGAATAGACAGTTATCCCGACAGCAGAAGGGACTAGAGAAGGAGAAACAAAGGTGGAAGAACCGGGTCCAAAACTAAAAAAGTCAGAAAAATAGGAGAATTTGGGAACAGAGGCATCGCAGGAAGTATTGGAGGAAAGCTCAGAAAAGGTCAAGAAGGTCCAGAGCAGTGCAGAATGCAATGCAGGAAGTAGACACCCCTCCAGATAGTCCACTAGAGCAGAGTATGGAGGAGCCAACTACCAGTCGACGTGCTCTAGCAAATGAGAGGCAGAGAATAAGAGCTAGGAAGAAACATTCAAGGGAAATAAAAGCTATGAAGGAAAGAATTGAGAAATTAAGAAAAGAGCGTAACAGGCTAAGAAAGCAGAAATGGCGACAGAACAAGGCTCAAATGACTTCCAAATCAAGTGACAAACAAAAATGAGTGAAAGACAGACAATAGAGAAAAAGAAAACATATCTTCAGCGCATCAGCCAGACTGTTCAAGAATTCTTTGTGAGCTCATCTCGCATGACAACCGATAAAACTGACACCATCACCAGAAAGAAGATAAAGCACCAAAGAATGATACTGACTGACTCCATGCTGAACCTCCACATTGAGTTCCTCCACAAAAATCTAAATCTGAAGCTTAGCTATTCTTCCTTCTGTACTCTGCGGCCTTTCTATGTTACAGCACCAAAGGCATCTGACAGAAGTACGTACATGTCTGTGTCATTATCATGCAAATGCAAACTTAACGCTTCAAGCACTTAACTCATCAGGTGTTGACGTTGTACAGTCAACCAAACTGGAGGATAGTTTTCAATTAGTTTGTTGCTCTCCAGAAAGTGAGGCCTGCCTTCTTTGCACCTGCTTACGCTGCAAAACCAAACAGACAGTTCTGGCTCCAGAGTTAGCTGGACTCAATGTCAAATGGATGCTAATACATTTTAATTTTGTCCTCAAACAGTTAAATGCGGTTATAATCCAAGCATAGAGGGACTGAAAACATGATTTCCTCATGTGTGCTTTATAGGCCTTGTTAACAGACCTTGGTTGCTCTAATTCTACATTAGTCCGTCAACACAGTCAGTTTTGTCCCACCACGTTTTTTTCCAATGCCGTTTTTCCTCAACTGTGTAAAATAATGAAAAAAGGGAATACAATGTTTTTTTATCACTTAACTATGAGAAGGCACACTATTACTAGATATCTAAATACTTAAAAGTGTCACTGAATCATTTAAATTAAAATAAAATTATTTCGAATGCGTCAGACGGAGTTGACAAATGTCAACACACAAATTGGATAAATGTCATTTTTTATAAAAAGTGATTTTATAAAAAAAAAACTTGTTCCCTTACATGGTTTGTCATGGTTTGTCAGACCTGTGTTTATAAGAAAATCAATTCAAAATGAATGTGCTGACCATTTTAGTTTTTTAGGTCTCAAGAATCAGTGAGCTGCAAGTTCCACTGGGTAGTCAATGTTTTGCAAGTAATACGAGCAGAACATCATCTGGAATGCTTTGGTGAAGCTGGGAAGCTTCTCGTTGACGATGACCTGGTCCACTGCAACCATGAACATCTTTGCAGTGAGTGGGCTGTTACCTGTGAACAGAGAAAGTAGAGAATGATCACCATGGGCAGTAAATAAGCCAAGAGCTGTGTATTGCACAATGCTTAGATGACTATTCTTGAAAACGGGGGTATTCCAGAAAGCAGGTTGTGCACATACCTGAATAAGTTACACACGTGTCAGCTGGAGAGTTAACTTATTCGGGTATGTGCATAACCTGCTTTCTGGAATACTCCCATTGTGTCTGTATTGTAAAACAAAAACTATCATAATAAAAGTATGAGTACTCTACTAAAAGTATTATGATATTTTCAGTTCTAAGCATGTTTGTTTTTGCAGTGTATGGGGAACTCCATCTGACCCATTACATGTGTTAATAAAGTTATTCAACCTACATACATCATTTTTAGGCACAACCTACCATAGATCACAATGCAGGGTGTCGATGGCAGCTTGGTGGTGTCAACGTAGGTTGCCATGCTAGTGTCATCGACATTGTGAAACATCATGTCATGCTCTTCTTTGAAATGGGCAAGCATCAGTACAGCTGCACAACTTTCATCACCTCCTGCCAGGGTTTGGTTCAGAATAGTGCCTGCTTTGCTGGATGGCACAGTTTGAACAAACTGAAAGTACCGCAGGATCCTTCTGAACTTGGTGGCTGTGGACTCTTCAAAGCTGTCATCGATCTGGACACCTCTTAGTTCTCTGAAAATGAAGCCTCATTCCAGTTTCCTCAAAGAGGAAAGGCCACTCTTGTAGGATCTCTTCTGTCTCCTTCAGTCCTGATAATATGTCTTTCCTCTGAGAAGGAAACGTCTCCATCATTAGTCTCTATGTTCTCTGCATCTTTGTCTTTGTTTTTGAAAAATTGTATTAGCTCTTCTTGCTTTTGCTTTTGCAATCGTTTTGTTTCACCAGCAAGAAGCTCTGGATTTATGCACCCATATGCATCTTTATGCACTTTCTTTGCATTGTCAGGGCTGCCACTTTCGGAAAGCCTTTTCTGGGCAGGAGGAGCTTGAAGTCGTCTGTAGTTATCCATTCGAGATATTAACTGTTTAACAAGTGTCATACCCGGTGCCAACAACCTGGCCCTCAATCTCATCTCGGAAGGATTTAGGGTAGCAAATGACCATTTCCCTAGCTATTTCAGTGATGTGCCTCTTTCCTGGTTTCTTGCACACAGCAGTTATTTCAGCAACCACAATCCTGATAATCTCTCTCCTCTCTGTATCCAGCACCTTTCTTGTACTTGAGGGCATCTTATTCCAGGGTACTTCAAAGTTGTAATGCCAGCTACTGTATTCTCTGGCTGAAAGGGAGGACCCACTGTCTGATGATGTACTTAGTGATGCTCCAATGGGGAAGGCTTGACTTGACATTGCTGAAGCTGAGCCCCTTGTGGCAGAGGCCTTTGGTGTGGAGCAATTGCTGCTAACTACTTCATCAATGTCACGAATGGATGACTCTTCGCTTGACTCTTCAATTGGGCTAGTAGCTATTGAGGAAGGATTATCCTCAGATATCATCACTGAGGGTGAGCTTAAATAACACAAAGATCAGTCAATATAATTTACCTATTATTTTTCACTATTATTCTGTCAAGAGTCAATCCTAAAACGGTCTCTCTATAGAGGCAGTTAAAGCTACACAACTACATAGGACTATGTAAAACCAGTAACACACATGGGCTCATGCATTGTGTTAGTCTCTGAAAGATGTCATACATACTGCTTAGAGCTGTATACTTTATATGAAATTGAATATTCATTAGCTGCTCTAAGCTATTCTTGACTTACGTTTAATGCAGGCCATCATTTTTCTTATTTCTATCGGCTTCAGGACTCCTGCAAGGTCATCCGACTCCACATACTTCAAGTCCTCAGCTGAGCAGACTCCAATGTTTTTGATGACCTCTACTGCTCGCTGTATAGTGTCTTCTTGGCTGAACACAGAGTTGAGGGATGAGGTCAGGGGGGTATTCGTCGTAGCTCGCTAAGCGGTTTAGCGAGCTAATTTTCAGGCTAAGATAAAAAACGCCCCTCTTTTTGGTTCGTGGAAGCAACTTTTTATAAATCACCATAGTTACATATGAATTAGCACTAACCTGCTCCAGGGCAGGCTAACTTAAGTGTAGCTGGATAAGCTTGCCACAACCCCGGAAAAAGGAGGGATCCCATTGACCAAGGACTGATATTAGAGTTAGATTAGCGGAGGGAGAGAGTTCTTTGCGATCGCCAAGATCCATTATTCTTGTATGAACGCTACCGATTCAGCCGACAAGGAATCATTATTTTACAAGACCTTCTCGAGTCATTTATTGCAAACACCACAGTCGAACATTGACTGTCTTGCGCTTTTTTGCGAGTGGTACATTTTTGTAGTGTTGGTGATGCGGAGAACAAAGCACTCATAATTATATGGCATATCATTATTGTAGAAAATGATTAAGGTGGACTCATGATAAGAATAGAGAGAAATACAGACAATTTATTTTCACTGCTTCAATTTATTGCATTTGTTATTAATACATTTAGTCATTTAACAGACGCTTTTATTCAAAGCGACTTCCAAGGAAATGTAAAACTACATCGAGGAAGGAGGTGAGGGGATTTGAACTAGCAACCATGCAGATTCAAACCGGTAGAGGAAACCTCTGTGCCAGTGGACACTTGCCGTCAGGTATTCATACATAGATATCACCCTGTAAACATCCCAACACACCTTGCTCTCACAGCGGTGGTGGTGTTGAATTTTGCCATGATTATGGTCTTGTATTCTTCATAAGCGTTCATGTTCATCTCCTACTCGCCAGCGGAGAAAAAAAGAGCCCTTTTCTTTGAGTTTAGAACCATTATACCGTTAGAAAATCATGGTTTTGGTGATCGACCTTTCCTGCCTTTTGAAGTAGGACGTGCATGCGCAAATGCCATGATAACTTTAGCCTGGTTGAAATTAACCACATGATTAGGATGCGGATCAGCCGTTAACGAACCGATATTTGCTGTTCTCAATCAGCTCGCTAATCTTAACGGGCTAAAAGACCAATTGATTAACTTAGCTTCAATCCTACGACGAACGTACCCCAGGTCAGTCACCCAGTCCTCCATGACTGCAAGAGGGGTGAAAGATGTGTTATTGTTTAGTGCATTTCAGATTGTGTATTACACATTTCACCACAATTACTATGTTACCTTGGCTAACATACTTTGACATAACTAGTACCGAAAATGAAAACCTCAACACTACATTAATCAACAACACTGTGCTTAAGAGAGATGACTGGGTGTCCATTCAGACTGTAAAGAGGTAATGGGTAGAAATCCAGGCAGTGTTCTGCATGTATGCAGTGCATGTCCTCAGCTGCATGTTTGACTTAATGGAGTCCATACTCTGACAAATACAATGAAGTGTGTGGTGTCACCAGAAAACACACCTCTTTGTCATCTTTCACCAAAACAATCTCAATCTGTCCAAACTTGATTGACTCATCAGACTCCCGTTTTAGGCAGAGAAAAGATCCCTTTTTGTAAAGTGTCCCCTTAAAGACAACCTCAGTGGACACAGACTCTGGTTCTGTAAACATGTGTACTTCAACTGCATTACGCACTGCATCACTGTATAGGTGAGTGCGATATGGAGTTGAGTTTTTGGATGTCAGCACTGGTGCAAAAAAGGAGCTTGCGCTAAGGGTTGTTTGGAGGAGTTGGTGCTGGCTTGCAAGAGACTGGAATGCATTCTTGAAGTTTTGTGTCCTCCTTATACACCTCTTGAAGTAGGAGTGTTTACTCTCAAATCTCATTGTCCATAGTCGTATTAGGGGGCCCAGTTTGAGCATCAATGTTGCATAATGGACAAGATAGTGGTGCTTGGGTTTTAGACGATCAGAAGCAAACACTGCTTTCCTTGTTTCCAGATATTCAACCACAACAACGTTGAGGTAAGCGACCTGGGCAGTGGTGATTGTGGGTGCACACACTAGTTCTACAAGTGATTTTAAAGTGATCACTAGTTGCCATGCTGGGTCATGAGGATTAACGTTGTCACCAATAATGACAGGCAGGAGTCTAAGCAGGCACCAGTTCTCAGCTGCTTGGCCACCAATCGTTTTGGCCTTTTCGCTCACCTGACAAGGAGCTGAGCTGGAATCTGAGTCCTTGTAGGCAAATTGTTTGATTCGTCTGTTCAGCTGAGTATATGTGAAGAAATGCTTGACCTTTATAAAGTAGCACAGGTAAATGGCTAAGTCATAAGCTACAATTCCCTCAAACAAGTCATGGCCTATGCATGGAGGAAGGCCTGGCTGACCTACATGGAAATATTTTAGAGAGTTGAAGACTGTCACAATATATGCCTTTGATATTATCGACATCACTCTCCTGCAATAATTGCACTGCTTCTTTGGTATCAACTGTTCGTACAGGAAAGCTCAGACCCACATTTTCAAGTTGGTCTCTTTGTACCTCACAATACCTGCAAAAATACTTGGAAGTGCTGGAATTCTGTGTGTAGCCACCAATGCAATGTGACCCCCAATTTGTCACCTACAATAGTTATTACTGTTGCCCGAACCGCATGACCAGCAGTGGTCACAAGTCCGTGGTCTACAAGCTGTCTCAGGTCTGACAACATTCTAGAAAACACTGTGTCTGGGCCAAAGGATTTAAAATCTGTCTCTTTGCACAACATAATTAACTGCAGATTGTTAATACTAGAACGATGGAATGGCTCAAAGTCAGCAACTGTGAAGTATATTCCCACAACCTTATGTTTTTCCCTGGATGACCCAAGTGGGTTGACAACTTCAAACGCATCCTGGTACAAGATGAGTTTTAAGATTATGTCACCTCGTTGCATAAAAAGTTAATTGGATTTGAAGACTGAGCCATCACAAATATCACCTAAAATACCATCAGAAACTACACGATTGTGAGACTTAACACACTCTTGCCACACAACAGGATCTTTAAGAAGGGCTCTTAAAGTGTCAGCCAGGGGTATGTATTGTGCAGATCTGTCTCTTCTATGTTCATCGGTGCCTAGGTAAACATTTTCTGGGTGCACATAGCAAAAGTTCTTCTGAAAATACTGCCTTCTGGTATATTCAGTGGAGAGATGAGAGCTACATGAAGCATGCAAATCAGTCTCCTGAATACTCTGAAAAATGAATCGTTCAGCCCTAGCTCAGAGTATGTGACTCTAGTATTTACATTAGTTTCATGTTTATGTGTTCTTGAAACGTGGGATGTAAAGGATGACTTCACTTTTAACGCCTTGTTGCAATTGCTGAATGGGCAATGTACTAACTCGTTTTTACTCAAATGTGCCTTGAGGTGTGCAAGAAGATCTCTCAAATCTGTGTATTGCTTCTTACAATTAACATCATCACACACAAATGACTGTTGTGTCTCATCTAACTGTAAAACAGGGCTATTGTGGGAACGGTAGACGTGAGCCTTTAGGGCTGTGTACTTCGTACATTTTTGTTTGCAGTCAGAGAAGCAACATGGATAATAACCATTTGCCTCATCTGGTGATCAACATAGCTTTTAATACTTTTAAGGGACATACCACATGGGCAAAACCACGGTGCACACTCACAACCTCAAACAAAAATTTCATGACATACCAACTGCTGTGCAACTCCTTGTCGAAGGCAGCACTGAAGAGTGGCCCGCTGTGTAGGCTATTATCGTCACCTGTATAAGGGGAAAATACAGCACATGCAATTAATCAGTAACGACTTGAAATGAAGGAAAAAAAACTCTGCACAACAAAAACAAAACAAAATATTACGTGGGAAAAGTCATAAAACAAACCGAACGTTTAGGCTACTGTACACTGCTAACACGTGGTGTGCACACGGGCAAAATGTGCTGATGCCTAGCTAACTAGCTAGTTAAGTGAGATAATGCTAGCTCTACAAATTAAGTCACCATCAAACATTTCTTATAACACGTCATATGGACTGTAGTTGGATATATTTATTACCTTCTGCACTTCGGGAAGTAGAACGAAATAATGTGAAAACCCGTCTGTAATGTTTATGAGTTATAACATTGTCACATCAGTGACGTATGGCATGACCCCCTACAGGCATGCGCAAGTTGGGTGAGCAGAGCAGAGCAGAGCCCGCGAGTACGTGAACAGTACAGATGTATAATTGCCTCCTTCATATCAGTAAACTATCTTTCTTTAACACCCGGTCTGATTATTAACTCACACAACGCGAATATGACATTGGCGACGAGGATAAAACCGAAGAAGACGACTGCACTAAAAAAAAAAAAGGAAGGAAGAAAAGAATACGTGAAGGACGGTTAACGGTTAACGCGACG
Source organism: Clupea harengus (assembly GCF_900700415.2). Lineage (NCBI taxonomy): Eukaryota > Metazoa > Chordata > Actinopteri > Clupeiformes > Clupeidae > Clupea > Clupea harengus. The sequence continues at coordinate 18,741,441 of NC_045152.1, forward strand.
ACACGTGAGGACAAGTGTCAGCTAGCTAGACTTGCAAGCTAACCTAGCCTTAGGTACTGGAGTGGCTAATAGAACATTCTAGAAAGAAAAAAATGGCACTCATAAACACAGTCGCACTTCCAGCCTTTGATGTCGAGAGCGAACCAAGTTCCGTGGGACCACGCTGGACTAAATGGCTGCAAAGGTTTGATAATTACATTACTGCAATGAACATTAACGGAGATGCTAGACAGAAAGCATTGCTACTGCACTTAGCAGGCGAGCGTGTTCATGACATCTATGACACGTTAGCTGCGAACCAGGACAAGTTTTCAGACGCTAAGCGGAAGCTAAGCACTTACTTTGAACCTAAAAAGAACGTGCAGTATCAAATATACATGTTCAGAAAGGCAGTACAGCAGCCAAATGAAAATTTAGACACATATTGCACCGGACTACGCATCCTAGCAAAGAACTGTGAGTTTGCCGACATCGACAGAGAAATTAAGGCACAGTTGATACAGTGTTGCAGTTCAACCAGACTGCGCAGGAGAGCGCTAAGGGAGCCAGGAACCAGCCTAAATGACCTGTTAGAGTACGGGAGAGCGCTGGAACTTTCCGAGCAGCAAGCAGCAGGCATGGAAGAGAGTGCTGTGTCAGTGAACGCAGTGCACCAGAAGGGGCGAGCAGCCACCAGCCGACGCGCCGGGACAGCCAAGCCCAACATCCAGTGCCGAAATTGCGGAGGAAAATACCCACACGACGGTGAATGCCCCGCGAAAGGAAAGGACTGCAAAGCATGCGGCAAGCTGAACCACTTTGCAAAGCAGTGCAGGTCAACACAAAGATCAGGTAAAGACTTTGATACAAAACGTCGAGAATACAGAGATAACGGTGGACGTCAGAAAATGCACAAGAAGGTGTACAACATTACAAGCACCAACACAGATAACGTGCAGGACTCCTCCAGCAGCGATGAAGCCTACGTGTTCGCTGCCAGCAGCAACGACAACGCTAAACAGCCACAGACACACATCAAACTCAATGGGGTAAGAATATCTGCACTGATTGACTCAGGAGCCGCAGTGAACATTATAAGTGAAGCTGTTCTCAGTACCCTGAGATCAAGCCCACAGCTCACCTCAGCTAACATTAAAATATTTCCGTATGGCAGCACCAAGCCACTGCCTATAGCTAGGGTGACCAGATTTGAGTTTGTGAAAAAGAGGACACTTTGTCGCGGGACCCCGCCCCCTCCCCCGCAACGGAGTTTTTGGACATCTTTTTCACATGCAGATGTCATGTACTATTGTAAACAGGGCTGTAGTGGTAAAATTAGAGGTGGGTAAACTATGAATTTTGTGATCAGACAGACCTCGACGCGAAGCAACGCAACACAAAGCGTTGCAACTCTGTAAGGCTGTCCTGGCTATATTCCATTATGTTCTCAGTTAAAGTCATATTAAATCAATGACAGTGAATAAATGTGTTTGTAGTTTATTCAATTTCAAGAAAACCGTAAAGAAAAGTATGTGTAGGCCTCACAACAATGAAGGGGGTGGAGGGGGAGACAAAAGAAAGGACCTCTATAGGACCTAAAAAATATGTAAGGCCTCTGGAAACAGGCCCTGGGTGTTACAGCTGAAAAGTATAATATTAAAAGAAATCATGCTGCAATTAAACACTTCCCCTGTTCTTTAACCATTGGAGAAACTTCCAATGTCAACACAACACAACAACACAATTGCTATATTAAGACGTACGGGCAGGGGAGGCTGTGCCTCATCTCAGATTGCGCAATCCCTCACAAACTGGGTTGAGCGCATGCGTAGAACCTTCTTAGTGTTGCTGATCTCACATAAAAAAATAAAATCACGGAGGGGAGGCAAACAGTACCTCTGCCTCACCGGTCGGGTTTATGCTTGTTCTGCTGTTTCTTTTCTGCTACACTTATATTTGACATTGACCGCGAAAATGGAAGATTCTATAGCTAAGCTAAAACATTTCACTTATCAATTCACTTAGCTATGTCTAACTGGTTTGCAAAGAATCTGTCTACAATTTTCAATGAATTAGCCTAATCTACAGCGATATGCGTCAGGATAATTACTCATGCATCTTCAATTGCTGAAATAATTGACGTTTTATTAGGCCTATTTAGATGGCACCGGGAAGGCTGGCTTGTTACCTCCATCATCGTATTTGCAAGCACGTTATTAATAGAGTTTGTCCCTGTCTTAATGCGATGTTGTCCAAACCATAACAACGTTTAAAAACGTGAATTGATCTTCTTCAGTCTTACTTTGTACTTGAGGCCTTTTGCGGGCATCTGTGGGAGTGGGAGCACTGATGGTCTCTTCAAAAACCGCCTGATATCCATGGCTAATTAATCCATTCCGAATAGGTAGGCAGGCAGGCTAATCCACAACGTGTATGTGTTTACATACTTCCTGGATCCTGATTGGTGTCGCTGCCGCAGCCAAGGCACCGATTGGAGGGTCACAGACCATAATACAGCGCAGATGAAAATGATTCAGACTACAGCGTTTATATGTTCAACAATTTGAAATGTAGGTGTTTTAAAATGACACCAAATTTATTTCTGATTATTCCAACGGCAGAATACAAGGCCCAGGGAACTTTGAGGTGCGTAAACGGCACTTACAGGTGCGTAAACGATATTTAGAGGTGCGTAAACGCTATTTCCAAAATTCCAGAGGTGCGTAAACGGCGTTTACCCTCCACTACAGCCCTGATTGTAAACGATGCTACTAGTGGAGGCGGCAAGGTGCTCAGTGTTGCCAGATTGGAAATGGCGTAATGTATGAAAGGGTCAAAATGATCGTATTTGGAGGATAATTATCATATCTGGCAACACTGGGAAGGCGGTCGACCAATGACAGTTCGCGCTACAGTCAGAGCTCGCGCAAGAAGGTGGAACGTAAGGGAGATACCCTTTCATAAACTTGTAAGGACGTAATAACTAGTTTGTGAAAGACCCAGCCAAACACAAATATCCTACAAGGCAAAATCCCGGACGATTTTGGAATCCCTGCCGGACGCATTTTTTAGGTCTCGAAAAGAGGACATGTCCGGGGAAAAGAGGACGTCTGGTCACCCTACTAGAACAGGATTTAAGGATTTACCTTTCTCCGTGGCACGTTTCTTTTCTTCTTCCTTTCTTTTCTTCCTAAATTGCGCCCCGGATGGATTTTGCCTCTTCATTATTTTGTTCTTCGTTCTTCAAAGTTTCTTGAACACACACACACTCTAACCAAACGCCTCACTGTGCTTGCATGTTCTGACAACAACAAGGACGTACGTACCCCTTCCGTTTTCGATTTTTGGCTCATTTTACCCTAATGTTAGAATTTTTTTTTATGTCAAAATATTGGTTGGAGATATAGAAGGGGGCGCAAAAAACCCCACACAATTCTTGTTTTTTGTTTTTTTTTGCTGGGCGCAGTTTTTTGCGCCCCCCTCTGAGTGGCGCCCTAGGCGACCGCCTATACCGCCTGTAGGAAAAACCGCCCCTGCTCAACCCAGTGTGTGAGGGATTGCACAATCTGAGATGAGGCGCAGCTCGTTGCTGCCTCACCTCGTGAGTCGCCTCTGTTTGAACAGGACATGGTCAAATTCAGCGATTTTGATTATAAAAATTATCGGAATCATACAAAAATTGAATTTAAAGCATCAGTAGATACATATTAATATTTATTTTATTTTATCATTATTTGTTTTTTACTTTTCAGGAGGCTCTGCCTCCCCTGACCACAAGTCCCTATGTGTATGCAATCTGAAGCACTGACCCGTTTTCTACTGCCGGGCGCTTCACTGCAACTGAACAAACTTACTACTCTCCTACTTCCGTTTGTTTTCAGAATGAGAGAATTTTAGGAGGAGGATGCCATTACTGTGGCTCAACTAGAGGCAATAGTCCGGTGCAAATGGGCCTGGTCCTGACAACCTAGACTCAAAGAGTAATGTAAAGGGAAAACAATATGTGTTCCCAGACTTCCCACTGTCACAGTTTTTCAAGAACACAGAGAAACTAGGCCATGCCTGATGCAGCCTCTGTTGATTTTCTGTTCCAATAGTTGGCCCTTTTATTTGCTTAATACCTGATGGAGATCTGTCGGGAGGGTATTGGGGTGGGTGGTTGGGTTGGCCTGTGCCCGTGCAACATTCAACACAGGAATGTTTATGATTAAACTGTTACCAGAGCACATAATTGTTTACAACAGCACAACGTTTTTCATAGATCTAGCCTCATAATTTTGTTGTCAAAGTGCACCAGATTGATGCATTGAACTTTAAAATGTGCAAAATGTTCTTATATATAAAATACATTCCCCGGGGAGCATGCCCCGGACCCTCCTACACTGTAAAACCCAATGATCCATCTCAATAAAATATTTAAGTTTACATCACTTAAAAACAGCAGAAAGTTTACACGACTTAAGTATTAAAAGTGTAGTGAACTCATTTTTGGTTTGATGTAATAATAACTTTAAAGAAATAAGTAAGCATGATAAATAATCCTTATTCGAGTTAGTGTAAATTGATTGCATTAAATCGATTCCATGTTGAAAAAAAAGAGTCTAGATGAAAAGTGAGCGAGCATAAGTCAACAGCCAATAGGATCGCAGATCTTGACGACACAGAACTGAGTGACTGACTTGTGAAATGGAGGCAGTCTGATAATGATAATTTTCATAGTTAGGCGTTTAACCCTTGAAAATCTAGCAAGAAATAGACTTTGTTTAGTCTGAAAATTCCATTGTCATAACAAAAGTATATCGGAAGTCGGTCTTGTGTACCAGCCAAGGGAGCTAGAGACTTTGCTATGGTGGCTGCTACCATCTTCTCTCGAGCGTCGGGCATCAACCGTCAAGCTATCATTCACAGTCTCAACATCAACGGCTCTCCTCACGTTGAGACGGACCCGAAGCAAGTCCTCATCACACGACCACGCCACATCATAGATGCCATGTGCCAACGTTCACAGATGCTTCGTTTTGAAAGGTTTGTGTGTCTTTTTTTTTGTAGTGTAGCTAGTTAGTTGGGCTGAATGCGTAGCCTCTGCTAGCGACACGTGTCGAGACTAAGTTAGATAGCGAACTATTCTGGGCCTTTGTTTCGTCTGATTAACCAACCAACATTTTGTATATACAGTATATATAATCCAAAAGCCTTTTGTTGAGGGTTGTTGTGGTGGTGGTGAGTTTCTCATGCTTTGAATAATTATCAATAGCTCAGTTGCTCCATGTGTGTGTTGAGCCTGGTTGTTAGCTAGAATTCTAGCATGCTTTACCCTGTGGTGAACCAACTAACCAACCAGCCAACCAACCGATTCTCGCGCCACCAAATTAATATTTTGATATTACTACATTCAGAATTTCGTATTAGTCCACCTGTATTTCAGCTACATAAATTGTATGATTTTGCCTCTTTCTTACTGTGGCCATAACACTTCAACAAGTAGCCTACATGTGGGTAGGCTATTAGCAAAAGCATTATGGACCCTAGCTTTTAGCATTCTCTCAGGAGAAGTTGCAGTCCAAAATGTGGAAATGTAAGCTGTGTGGCTGTGAAAGTGCGGTTAAGGAGCCTATTGCATGGCCAGCATTCCACAATATGTCCATTGCCATGTTTGTATCACAATTGCATGTGTTCATTCAAAACCTACAATTCATTAAAAGTTCACAAGTCTCCTGTGCACGATGCAGCACCTAAAAGGTCAGGCCGTGAAGAACTTGTCAATAGTAGGGCTTTCAAATGCCCTCTTATAGGCATTTGGAATTTAGGCAGCCCTTTGTTAAAAGGGACATGTTTCTTCATCTTGGTAGACATTTAAAACAAAACTTAATCGTCCCCTGCCCATTCAAAGACTGCAGATTTACGTAAAATGTGTACTCTACGTTTAAATCACACAAATGTAGAGAACATAGTAATTCATCAGACTATGCCACTGAGCTTGTTCAGCCAATTGGTAGTGACCCTCCTCAGAATTTTGCCAGTGAGGAAGACTGTTGCATCAGATGAAGAGGAACCCTCTCATGATGAAGTTTATGACACATGCATTAGCTGATAAACTGGAGTATAATTTGAAAATGCAATCAATTCTCCATGTCCCTAATAGAGCAACACAAGAGATCGTTGAGCACAGTGAATTCCAGAAGCTGTCTGCGGAAAGAGATGGAGCCCTCATCTTCCTGCTGATGCAACAAACCTTTGCCTTGAGACGCAAGGAAATCATCAACCCGTCACAGCCTATAGCAGAGCTGAAAGAGCGATGGCTTGCCCTCTTTTGTGAAGTCCAGGTAAGTGAAAAGCTGATGGGTAGTTATAGGGTATAATATGTTCAAACGCTTTTACAATGACATTCCCAAAATTAATGTTTTATTTGTTTGATGTTTGTTCTTTTCACAGCTTTACAAGGAGTTTCACCGTATTACCAATCAGAACCTGGCATTCTCTTTTTTTGCATGGGATAGATACACGCCACACCTCCTGAAGCTGTACAAGCAGAAACAGCCTGGAACCATTAGACAGGTAAGAATCATGAATGAGTTGTTTAACAATACTGTGTTGTATATAGTCGCAGAACCTCATAAAGCTTGTTTTCCATGTCCCAAAACTCAACAGGATGAGAAAGATGTCCAGGCGACAAGGAAGGCGGTCCTTTTTGGTTTGGCGCTGTATCTAAAAGAGGATGCATCTGATATATTCAAAAGTTGCAAGGTATGTACCATATTCATTCATTCATTCATCCACAACAGTTTCAGACCTCTCTCGCTTTAATGTCATCCTTGTAACTTGTCCTTCCCTTCTTACACAATCATGCTGTAACCCCCCACCCCACCCCCTTTTTGACTCCTTCAAACCGCACACACCCACACCAATAATGCCAACTCGTACAAATTGATCCAAACTAATACGAAAATGTGGTGGAAATACGGCAATACGAATATGATGATGACTCATTCATACGAATGTGGGGTCAACTTGCAATATTATTCAATTGGGATGATTGGGAATGAGTTTTAGCGTCTACAAAATCTTTACCTTGTCGCATCTGCTCTTAGTTTACAAATGGCCGCCACCAACATATTTGGGCAAATTTTGCCTGTGGTACCCACTAACGCAGTAAATACTAATTTGCTGGGGGAAATACTAATTTTGAACCATTGAGTACAGATTGGCAAACCACAATGTTGTCATTACTGCCACACACACACACATTCCTTCTTACTTTCACATATACAACAGACACATACACACAAGACTCCTCTCTCACACTGTCAGTTTCACACACTCTCATGATGTCTTTTTTATTACACACTCACATGGCAATAATTCTTTGCATCCTCTTGTATTTTTCCCCTGTATTTGTAGGAAGCAGACTTTGTCGAAGACCAAAGGGGAGCAGTCACACTTCTGGCGGTTACTTAAAATGTAGTTGTTTAAAAAAAGTTACGTTGGTGTATACACTATTGTGCACATACTTGTCTCTCTAACACACACTGACAAGCACACTCACTCTCACCCATACTCTACAGCTTTTCAATTGTGTATGGAAGTTTTGTGGAACAAATGTTAACAAATGACATGTTACAAAAATAATTTCAAATATAGCTGCAAGCAGCGTTGCGGATTCCTCCTAAGATTGCGAAACCAGGGGAAAATGTATATTCTTTACAATTTTGGAAAGAAGAGTAAAAGAAGGAAAGAAGAGTGGAAGAAGGAAAGAATAGAGGAAAGAAGAGTGAAGAAAGAAGTGTCTTGCTAAAGGATGCTACAACTAAGAATTGAACTTACAACCTTCTGATTACTAAACGACTTCTCTACCTCTGCACCACTGACACCCAGTTTAATATCGGAAAGATTTGCTTAGATATTACTTCACTTCCTTTTTGGCGGCTTTTCTGCTGAATTTGAGTGGCTGTACCGGACAAACGGTTGTGAGGATCAAAATTCTATTTATAAGTTTTGTGAGGCTTGGTCTGAAGATCACCTCTAGTGATTTTGAAGAAGATTTGATCAAAATTGTAGGAGGAGTAAGCTTTCAAAGGTTTTTTGATAAAACCGGGAATAACAGAAAATCTATACAACCGAAAATTGGCGCCATTAAACGTTGAATTCGTCTTGATCCAAGGAATCCAATGGTACCTCATTTTTGAAAATCGGTCAAACGGTTCAAAAGTTAAAGTGTTAACAAAAGTCCAACTTTGACCCATTGGTGGCGCTAGCGTGGTCTAGTGGGAGACATGAAACTTGGTGTGAGTGAAGAAGGGACTGTCCTTAATGAGTGTGCCAAATTTCAGAAAAAGTTACCATATGGGATTTGAGAAAAATTGTAGGAAGAGTAGGCTTTCAAAGCAGTTTGATAAAACCGGTAATAGCGTAAAATCTATACAACCAAAAATTGGCGCCATTGAACGTCGAATTCGTCTTGATCCAAGGAATCCAATGGTACCTCATTTTTGAAAATCGGTCAAACGGTTCAAAAGTTGTGTGTGTTAACAAAAGTCCAACTTTGACCCGTTGGTGGCGCTAGCGTGGTCTAGTGGGAGACGTGAAACTTGGTGTGAGTAAAGAAGGGACTGTCCTTAATGAGTGTGCCAAATTTCAGAAAAAGTTACCATACGGTTCTAGGGGCTGCCATTGACTCCCATGGTACAAGAATAATAATAAGAAAGCCTACAATAACAATAGGTTTCCTCCTGACGGAGGAATCCTAATAAAACAATGTCATTGATCAGTGTCTCCTGCTAAATAACTTTTGTGAGTTGGAATACCTTGTATAGTTTAAGGCAACCTGTTTCCTCAAATAGATTGAGTAGTAAAGTTGAAGTGCTGAGTAGTAATCACTTAAATGGTAGAAGTGAACATAAATCAATATAGAAGTTAACATAAAGCAAAATACACAAGTTGTGATAACTCTGTTATTCAACTCAAATGGTTTAAGGCACCCGGTTTTCTCAAATGATTTGAGTTGAATTGAACTTAACTTAATTAAGTTACCAAACTCAAATGACCTAAGGCAACCCGTTTCCAAAAATGATTTGAGTTGAATTAACTTCCCAGGTTTTACAGTGTAGGGGGTTCGCATCGTTGTCACCTTTTTTATCCCTGATGAGTTTGCACCCCTGATTGTAAAATAACAGTGTTTCTCTGCTATACTTTTAGTACCATGACTTAAAGGTGCTTGCTCGTAATAAATAAGGAAGAATCTGTAAAATAATGTTTTTTTTCTGCTAAACTGTTAGGGCTGTCACTTTATTAATGGTGTTTGATTGTATTCATTGAGGGAAAATCTATAAAATAAAAGTGTTTCTCGGCAAATTCTTTAATGGAAATATCTGTAAATATAGTGTTTTCGCACTTTATTTGAATTAGGATGTTTTACTTTAATTTTACGTTTTTTGTTTGGCAGCCGCTGCCAGTAATTTACCGTTTTTTTTTTTTTCAGTGTATATGACCCCGAAAAGGTTTGCCATATCATCGTAGCCTGTTGTGTGCTACACAACATATTTCTAAGCCATGGCAGAGCTAGGAGAAGACGAAATGCGCATGGACCAAGATGACCACCCTCCCATCCCAGCTGGCTGGAACACGCACATCACTGCGCTGAGAAGACGGGAGCTGATTCACCAACTATACCAACCGGTAAATAATCTTGATAAGAATAAATGCACACATGGTCTCATTTTCTTCAGAATATTTTATTAAGACACGTTTGTTCAAAGAACCCACAATAGCGGACAGTTTGGTTTATTTGAACCAGAGCATGCCTCACTTCCCGAAGTTCGCCAACAACCTCACTAATAGACTCATTCAAGTCCCTTTGTGTCTGTAGGACGGCCTCGGATAAAACCCTACCATGATGGGTGGAAGAGGAAGCTGGTGAAGGCCAGGCAACACCCTGATGCAAAGACTGGCCAAAGAGGAAGCTGGTGATGGCCGGCGAGTCCCCGATGCTGGTGCAGCAGGTGCTGCTGCCGCAGATGCAGCTTCTGGTGCTTCGGAGACGTGTCTACTACCATGTCACATACTTTGCTTTTGCCGTTACGCCACCAGACAGGCTTTCGAACAATGTTTTGGCCCGCATCTGCACTTACATCAGCAGAACGTCGATTTCGGCCTCACTATAATTCTTCTTTTTAGGTGTTTCCTTGCTTGCCATTGTCACAGAGTTTGTGCCTTGAAAATGCGCTCAATTTATCTGCTAATTAAATTAAGTAGGGGCGTTTTGAGGGCGGAGATTCAGTTGCGCACAATTCCACGATAATTTGGGATTTATAACTGAAGGATTGGCGTACACATGTTTTTTTGTGCATACGTTTGTTTTCTCTGAATCACACTTAAGATCATTTCAGAAAAGTTCTTAGATCAAATGAAGGATGGCTTCTACGCAACATTTTATAAATAAGGCCCCTGGAAGCATAGAAGGAAAGGTCAAAATGCTGTGGGTTTAACAGCTCGGTGAAAGTTCTAGACAGCTGTCTAGACAGTTGACAGACTGTTCATCCCAAATCCACCTGAGAATGTGCTGTGAAAATGATGATGCTACAGGCAATTTTAAAATTACTATTCTTTTATTTTGTTCAGGATATTTGTATGAAGAAGAAGAAGGTCAACCAGAGCAGTGACAACACTGGGTTTTTTCCTGTGAGGGAGTATCCCACACTGAGCCAGACTGCTCAATCAACCAGGACAAACCAATGCATCTCACTCCACAAACTTAAAAATAGAATGGAAAAGAAAATGCATTTCTAAAAAAAATGTTACATGTTTGTTTCAGGGGAGGGATACAGTACATTGGCCCAAACAAAGTATCTAATCTCAAAATTTAAGTAAAGGAAAAACCACTTGGCATATTTCTTGACATGCAGGTTTGTTGTACAGAACAGGTTTATCCACTACTCCAAATAACTCCACTGAATAAATCTCAAATTACATTTTACATTTTAGTTCAAAGTGAGAGGATGGCTGGCTTTGCTCATCCATTCATATGGAGGTGGCTGGCTTCACATCTCCTTCAAGCTACTTCTAGACTGGTGTGTAATATGCTCTTCTCCTTACAGTCTGTGAAGACAGACACTGAGACAATGATCTGAAACCATGGTGGTATTTTAACAAACCGATATCTCTAAAGTGGCTAGATAACTGCTGAGTGAAACCCTTAAGTACTGGAGTTCAGATTTGAATTCAAAAGGCCAACTGACTTTACCCAATCCTCTAATCTGGGTAACTTGTATTGTGTAATCTGTCCCACTGAGGTAATCTACCAGGTCACCACATGTACATCAACAAACACATTGGGAATACCAAATAAATTGGAAATACCAAATAAATTGTATAAAAAAAACAACTGTATTGATTATGTGCTCACTTATTTCTTCATCTCTCTCACTCTCGCTCTCTCTCTCTGGTCTGGTGGATACAAAGACACACAGAAAGGCTGTCACCCACTCGAGCTACTCAGGCCTACTTAAGAGGCGCTTCATCAAGCCGTGAGCTGGTAGAAAACGGTAACTGTCCAGTTTCAGTGGCCCCCACCATTGGCTTTGGCATGGATCCGTTTACATCCAGACGTGGAATGCCAGGAAACGAGTTCGGTTAGTTCACAGTAGCTCAGACTCCAGTGTTATGGGCTTCTGTGTGCTTCTGGCTGCTCTCCACGTCCGACAAGACAGGACAAGCCTTCTCTTGGTACTTCACCCTGGTTCATTTAGTCACCTTTCGTCACGGTGTCTCCAGGTACTTTTTCTTTCACACACACACACACACACACACACACACACACACACTACACTCAGAGCTGTGGTCCCATCCCTTCACATCCGTTTCTTATCTTCTCTTGGTGCCTCTGCTGTTCCTTTGGGTTCTGTAGAGAACACGGTCAGGAGATCAAGCAGAGCCTGGCTAATGTGCACTCCAAATTCATGGGAGTCCTGAGAGAGACAGACCACAGGCAGAAAAGACAGAGAGAGAGAGCGAGGGATGGAGGAGGGAGAAAACAGGCATCAGGGATCAAATACAGAGCAGTCTCCAGCCATGTTCCCACAGTACATCATTTTGATCACAGACTTCTCCTACTTTAAACTTTACTGTAAAAATCTACCTTAATTGACAAAAAAAATCTCTTAGCTATCCCTCTCCACTACAGCTTTGAACATAGGTTAGTTAAATGCATTTTATTGTGAAAATGTGTGCCCCCACCCCAAACACCAAAGTTGTTGACTTAATTTAGAAACACTGTTCATGACTTAAGAATGTATTAATTAAGTGCCTTTTATTAATAATTACCTTGTATGAATCATGTGCTTATGTAAGCAGGAACATGGCTTTCCTGTGTTTCTTTCAGTGCAAAGGGCTCTCATAAATCAAAATCACCATTCAATGATGGCACAAAACAGCAACCCAACATTAAGGGCAACAACTAATAATCATGTTCGTAGTGTATGTTTTACTTCCACTCCACTTTTAAGATTTGATTCACATTTTCCCCATATACCTGCTCTACCTCACGCATAAGTCAGTATAGCGCCGTTTAGGGCAGTTCACTCCCCTCTGTTAGAGGAGCCCTGCCAAACCGGTGTGTCTCCCCTGCATCGCGGGCGGCGCACCGTAACGACAGCTGACAGCTTGTCAAAGCCACCATACACACATGCAACATTATTAACAGTGTTGAAAATGTCCCTGCCCTTAGTGGCATCATGCAAAGACACCAATTTGAATAACTCCTCGTGCACTTCAAATTAGTGCTGTCAGTTTAACGCGTTAATAGCGGCGTTAACGCAAACCCATTTTAACGACGTCAATTTCTTTATCGCGAGATTAACGTTATTTTTTGGGATATATTTTTTTTTATTAACGTTCTTTTTGGCCTCACAAATTGTCTAGTTTTAATGCTGTTGCAACAACTAGTAACCTTAGAAAAACTACAGCACCACGCCGAATCTAGCTAGACCGGAAGCAAAACAATAGGCACGCCGTTTGGGCTTGGAAGCCGGCCAATAGTAGTAGGCTAACGTTACGGTTTGCGTGAATGGTGAGCGCGATACGGTGAAATGGATGATAAAAAGCTTCTGAATGGAAAGTTTACTTTTAAAAGTTGTGTTGTGCAAAAGAAGCGAGCTTCACTGTTGTCTGAAAATGTCAACAGGCTTGTCTGTTTGAGTAGCTGGCTGAAAGCAAAGAAGGCTTACCTTTTATCGGTTACCTAACTGTTACGGTTCATTGTTTCTGAAATAAGAGGCCTGACTGCTATGTTCCCAGCAAACTTGAAAAAAAGAAAATATTAAGCCATGGTTTAACTGCACTATAGGCTGAGTCCTTGTTTACCTGAAATGTGCACTTTATAAATTTATTTTGTACCGCCCTGTTTGGCAATGTTGTTTTTCAATAAAATAAAACATTTGCATAAAGCAAGCCAATCCACTTTTCCATTTTGATAAAAATTATGGAAAAAAATGAATGAAGGGACATTTAGAATAGACATCAAATTGAGATTAATTTTGAGTTAACTATGACATAAATGTGATTAATTGCGATTAAATATTGTAATCGTTTGACAGCATTACTTCAAATGAACTGTCAATAGTTCTTGTAAAAATCAGTAGCTGGCTACACATCTGTAGTCTGATCCAAGGCCAAGGAGAAGTACTTGCAGTCATGCAAGAATTGTTTCAGCTTCCCCTCGACATGATCGTGAATGTCACTCTGCGACTCACCGTGCGACGGGACAAGGAGACCGTTTCAAAGTTCAGGTTATCGTCACCAAAAGCTTTGGCCATTTCTACGGCACTCCTCTTCACAATTTCGCCATCTGACAAGGGCTTCTTTGCTTTGGCAAGCTCAAGTGCAACAGCATAAGATGCCTTGAGTGAAGATTCCTTTGTGGTTGTCGCTCTGGTAAAAAGTCGCTGTTGGTGTACTTTTGATTTGAGGTCAGCAGCTGCTTTGTACTTCTCACGCAAGGTGTTGTAGTGGCGACTTATGTTGAAATATTTCATGGCTGATAACGTTTCTAAGCAAACTAGACACAGATAATCTGTTTCCCATCTCGCCTGAAAGACACGATTCTCCACCCGCATATTGTTTGCATAGGAAGCGATATCTATCGGTGAACGGTTTCATTACAATTTGGAAGTGATTCGGTGCGCTAAAAGAAGCCTTTTTAAGATTTTTGAAAATGTATCTGCGGGCCGCACTGAGGGAGACCATCCCTGGTCTAGGACATGGACTTGTGTTTAGTTCTGGACATGGACTTGTGTTTTGTGATGTGTGCTTCTCACCGTCTCTGAACAGGAGTGCTTGGACGAGACGTGGAAGTTGATCATGTGGTCTCCGACGATGATGTAGGACACGCCATATCCATCGTCAGCCACCTTACACATAACAGATACACACGCACGTTAACAATTGATTGTTCTAAAGGAATGGAGTTGCCCTTACTGAGACTGGGGAATAGAGGTTCACTCACGGGCCCAAAGCCCCCTCCCAGGGAGATGTACTCGGGGTGGTTCACCAGATCAAACAACTCCATTTGCTGGACTGGGGTCTGAGAGGTAGACAGGCGCCAAGGCTCGGAAAGGACCTGGCCAAGGGACAAGACGCGCGCACATGCACACACAAACACACACACACACACACACACACACACACACACACACACACACACACAAACAAAGACTGTTAATGAAAACATATTATGTAATAGCAGCTGCACAAGGCTTTTTCAGAATTGAATTGAATGGATCATGGATTGAATTATTCATTTATCCATGTATTCAGCCTTCACAATCAATAAGAATCGGATTTTCCTTGATATTCAGAAGCCTTTCCCAACCCTGATATTTTTGGCAATACTGCCCACCACTGACTCCACACCACCGTGTACTCACTTCTTTGAGGAAGGGTGACTCCACTCCCAGGTATTTAGACACCACGTACAGACAAAAGAGGTGACGATCGATACCAGAGCCGGTCATAGCCAATCGGTACAGGTTCTGGTGCCTCTCAACAGCCAATCGGAAGAGATTCCTGCAATGCTCTGGTGGCTGAGAAATGGACATGATGACAATCAGTGGATGCTTCCACCAGATGTCACGTCATGGAAATACCCCTGGGCTAGGTGCACATTTACATTTAGTCATTTAGCAGACACTTTTGTTCAAAGCCACGTACAAGGGAGAGAACAATCAAGCTACGAGCAATAGAGACCTAGAGTAACAATAAATACTATTTTACAGAAGAAATAGAAAAAAAGTGCAGGAATGTAGTAACTGCTGTAAGTGCAAGTTAAGTTCTAGTAGAAGTGCAAGTTAGGAAGGGAGGTGCTCTCTGAAGAGTTGGGTCTTCAAGAGCTTCTTAAAAGGTAGAGAGGGACGCCCCTGCTCTGGTAGTGCTAGGCAGCTCGTTCCACCAACCATTGACACTTTGATTTGAAATGCACCCACAGCACTGGTTGCAATCAAAGAGTATGGCAATGAGAATGGCAATAGATCAGTTTCATCTGAGGTTTTACTAAGAAAGCTCTTGATGAAGGCTGCAAACTTGTCCTGTTACGTTAATATGTCATTTTGATAGATGTTCATTAGTGGCACAAAAATGTGTGTGTGAGAGTGTGTGTGTGTGTGTGGATGAGTGGGTGTGGGTGTGGATGAGTGAGTGTGGGTGTGAGTAAGAGTGTGTGGGTGAGTGAGTGTGTGTGGGTGAGTGAGTAAGTGTGTGTGGATGAGTGAGTAAGTGTGTGTGGATGAGTGAGTGAGTGTGTGTGAGTGAGTGAGTGTGTGTGGGTGAGTGTGTGGGTGAGTGAGTGTGTGGGTGTGTGAGTGTGTGAGTGAACATGCACATCCTTACCTCCCCTGCTTCCAGAGCTTGCACAAAGGCACAGCTCTCATTAGAGCACGAGCGCACCGTTTCCGTCCGGCCCTCACGGAAGAGCCGTGTCATCGAGGCCTCGTAGGTCAGGCAAAACCCACCTCTATTCTACAGACCCAAAGGAAAGAGAAAGAGAGAGGTTGAGGACAAAAATCAATAAATAAATCATCCTTTTTCACTTTGAACACTTTTATACCCCCCTTTCTAAATCAGTATTCTGTGATGATCATAGCAATTTTGTATAACTTCTTCATGTGCATGCTTTATAAGGTGCTTGTTTAATTTAGATGCAGTCCCTGTTATTCAACATGAAAATGTTTCTATGTGAAGAAGCATTCTAATTCCATTTATGAATTCATTCACAACACGTCGACAAAGTCTCAAAGCACTTCACAGAGCCTAAGGGGTTTCCATATCTATGTGTTTCTATTATATACTATACTGCGTTTCTATTGTATACTATATCTCCTGTTAGTGTGTGAGTGTGTGTGTGTGTGTGTGTGTGTGTGTGTGTGTGTGTGAGAGTTGATCCTTACCCTGTAGTAGGCCAGCTGCAGGGCAAGCTGAATGAAACCATCTGGACTCATCTTCAGCTTCTTTATCCGTCCTTTCCCAAAATCCCGGAAGGGGAAAACATGGCAGTCGACGTCGTCAGCCAAGGCCTGTGCCACAGTCAGAGAGGCCGCCTGCTGCTGCTCCACCTGAGGGGGACACAGAGGGAGAGAAGTGTCAACACATTCACACCAGTGAGAACACAGGTGCACAAAAATAACAGACAAAAAGCATGGCAGCAAGCCTAGCAGTTAACATTAATGGTTGTGCTATCAGCTAGCTCAAAAGCTCAGGTGATTAAATGAAGACCTACAGGGGTCTGTTTGCCTTGACTAAGTTAATGTAACATATAAATATCAATTGATGTTGACGGAGACACTAATGGTAGCCTATATATCTATCAAACTTTCAAATATAAAAAGGTCACACCCACCCCCAACCAAACGCTCCCCACCACATCAACCTTTACCCTGGTTAACAAAGTAGATCGGCAAGAACACACAAAGATTACAGTGCCATTACACAGCTCAAAAGATAAAAGCGTGACCATTACAACACCTCCCCCCTCATGCTTGAACACACTACTTGCTTAAGCAGTGAGACATGCAGAAAGGGAAAACCCCAGAGGGTTTATTCATTTCCTGGTGTGCTGCAGGGTGATTGCCCCGATGACCCCACAATCTTTCCATCAACCATAACCACGAGTGTGTGTGTGTGTGTGTGTGTGTGTGTGTGTGTGTGTGTGTAGAAGTTGTCTTCTCCTTTGCAAGCGAGGGGCATTTCTGCTTTTAGAGATCCTTACTTCCTGTGTAAAAGCTCGCCTGCAGGTTCTCCCAACTAAATGCAACTTAGCACTGGGGTTTCCCCTCCAGCCATTCACCCGTCTGTATGCTGCATGACCCTCTTCAACATCAGGGGTCTGTAGCCCAGATCATGAACTGCTGGAGCTCTCTTAAAGAGCTGTATATTGTACACACACACACACACACAGATCATGAACTGCTGGAGCTCTCTTAAAGAGCTGTATATTGCACACACACACAGATCATGAACTGCTGGAGCTCTCTTAAAGAGCTGTATATTGCACACACACACACACACACACACACACACACACACACACACACACACACACACACACAGACACACACACACACACACACACACACACACAGACAGAGATCATGAACTACTGGAGTTCTCTTAAAGAGCTGTATATTGCCAGATAGGGCAGACTTGCAGACCTGACAGCTGCACAGATCCCCTGCTGAGGATCAAATGGAACAATGCAGTTCTGGAATGTTGTTAGAGGCACAATCTAGCAACGACTAACCCACACCTAATGAGTAATTGCAACTAGAAGGCCAACTGTGTTTGTACACTCTAAAAATGTCCATCCTGCCTTACCTCAAACTTTAACTCAAGAGCTGGATGGAATGCAGCCAGGAATGTGAGGGACCAAAGGGGAGGTGTTTCGGTCTTGTGCCAGGTTCATACCTTAATGACAACATTGGCAGATACTGCAGATACACAACAGATACTGAGCAAGTCAACTTCAACTGCTCATAATTCCCATTGCTTTAATGGTGCTGTGACTGTATGTAGGCCCAATATAGGCAAACACCTACAATCTCTCCCATCACATCTCTATGGTGTGGTTACTGTATGTAGGCCCAAGATAGGCAAACGCCTACAATCTCTCCCATCACATCTCTGAGTGAACATGCACAAGCAAAGCACAACCCCACGAGGGAGTTTTCCATTTTTGGGCCATGCATGTGCACCTGCGTGTACAAATACATACATACAAAAGTATGAGCAAACATGTGTGTATGCGTGCGTGTGTGCGAGCGTGTGTGAGTGTGTGTGTGTGTGTGTGTGTGTGTGTGAGCGTGTGTGAGAGGGTGCATTTCCCACCTCTACTGGAATTTCCCAGGCCAGTCTCTGAGGAGGGGGCAGAGAGCGTTCCACCTCTCCTCTGCAGTTTCCATCAGTGGTGTAGCCAAGCTGAAAGGCATCTGTGGCCAGGGCGTACTACAAGAGGGACAAAGATTAGGAAAAGAGAAACCATTAAGACAAAAAGGGCCTTATGTCAGCTGAGTAATAATTAACTGACCATAACCACATTAGAGAGACTTGCACTTGCGAAGAGCTCTCACACTCAGACAAACAGACGCTCTTACAAAGAAGCACAGGCCACATCCAGAAAGTTGAAGAAAGTCCACATTATCTTTGTCTTAGAGCTGTACTCAGACCTGTAGAAATTCTACAGAGCTGTGATTCAGAAGCAGTTTCAAGAGAGAGGTAAAGGGGAACCACTGAATCACCAGTGTATCTAGAATCAACCAGGGGTGCTTTCCCCCAAAGCATTGTTCAACTACTCCCACATTTAAATGATAGTCTCTCTGTCATTTTGAAAACTCTCTCCACGGTTACCATGGTGGTACTCAACAACGCTTTCAGGAAACGTCCAGGATAGTTCAAACTCAGAACAATATATCGTCCCGTTTGGTGATTTTAGCACGATTCATCACTCAAGCTACTTGTGACAGCGAACGCTTTAACTTGTTTCAGTAGACTGGTTCAAATCCGCCATCTAACTACAACACTTAACCATTAGAAGACAATGCTCAAGCTCTCTAACATCAGTTATGGACAGAGACAGTTTAGTTTTCAAAATGTAACATTTCTATGCACCCCCACTTACTCTTTCTTCCAAATGTAAGACTACACTGATATTGTTCGGAAAGATGTGGATGAACACATAACCTTGTTAATCTAGTACAATGTGGATGCACACATAACCCTGTTAATCTGGTAGAATGTGGATGAACACCTATCCCTGTTAATCTGGTAGAATGTGGATGCACACATATCCCTGCTGATGCTGAGGTTAAACTGGGTGACGCTGTGTGAGGGTTAGACGCTCATAAGCAGGCCAGAGGTGCGGGCCAGTTAAACCCACCTCCCAAAGGTGAGCCACGGTGGGAGCATCAGCCCAGGAGTGCTCCGCGTTCAGTCCATTCTTTCCATTCTTATAGACCACCACTGTCAAGGACTTGTCAAACCATCTGAGAGAGAGAGAGAGAGAGAGAGAGAGAGAGAGAGAGAGAGAGAGAAACACCAGACAGACTGGAGATTAGCTGGACACATGGAAAGAGTGACACAGACCAAGAGGGAATCGACGACTGTGCGACCAAACATAACTTTGCTCACACACAAACAGAAAAATACACATGCTTGCCCATACAGGCCATTGTCAGGAGTTTCTAATCTCCTGTGGCCTGGGGCTGATGCGTTAGCTCACCTGTCGTAGCATTTCCCATGCAGGATGGACTTGGCGTAGCGGTCCAGATTGCCCTTCGGGTCGTCCCCCATCATGCCCTCCTCCTGGTCGTCCAGCGTGACGAAAAAGGCGGCCTTCTCGATGCAGTCTAGCGAGCGCTTGTTCAAGCCCGAGCTGAAGTACTGCTTCCGTACCTGGGCCCACGGCACCCTGAGGCAGGGAGGAGGAGAGGAGGGGAGGTGCGTGAAGGAGAGGTGAGTGAAGGGGAGGAAGGAGGAGAGAGCGAGAGACATGAAGAGAGGATGAGATGAGTGAGAGGACGAGATGAACATCTAAAAAAGGCGAGCGATGCAACATCTGGGCATTTGGCGACGCAACTCCAACACCAAAATGCTGAACATCTTCTGGGTACAAAACCAGCAGAAGCAGTCTGGGATTCTAATCCAATGCACTTTTGGTCACATTCAGCAAATTGTTCCTCACAGTCCTCTAGCTGTTCATTCTGTGAGTGCTCAATCATTACTCCAGTGTCCATCTCTAGCTGTTCATTCTGTGAGTGCTCAATCATTACTCCAGTGTCCATCTCTAGCTGTTCATTCTGTGAGTGCTCAATCATTACTCCAGTGTCCATCTCTAGCTGTTCATTCTGTGAGTGCTCAATCATTACTCCAGTGTCCGTGGCTCTAGAAATGGTAAACAGACAAAGAGGCTCAGACCGAGCCGTACACTACTCCAGCCAATCAACACGTTGCTTCAAGAGCATGGAAGGGAGGGAGTCGTATAATTGGCTGTTGAGCTCAAATATCAACAGCCTTTCACCAGAAGAACAGACTACACCTTTAAATGGGGAACAGGAATATACCACGTGAACAGTGGCTCCTTTCCACAGAAGCACTTCAGTCACATGCAATGATGAAAATGCAATTCAACAGAAAGACACTGACACAGACTGTGAAGAAGAACTCGTAAGGTTTCACATTAATATTCATTGTAATTAGAATTCTGCCGTGTTTGCTGTGGGAATGCAAACCCAAAACAGGATCTTGAAACCGGACCAAAAAAAAAGTCTCAGAGCGAATACAGGAAGTTGTGGAGGGAAGTGCATAGAAAGCAAACTGTCAGCGTCTGTTATTCAAAAAAAAAAAAAAAAAAAAAAGGGGCAAAGTCTAAACATCACATTTGTATCTGTACATACACGGCTCAAATGTGGTCACATGACGTGTCACACATAAGGAAGTCATAAGGAAGACATTCGGTGCATAGAGATATATAACTGTGAAACTGCATCATGGTTGTTACAAGCTATCAGGCCTTCATCAGTTCACCAGTCATTTGGGCACCAAAACTGAGCACAACAAAGAGATTTCCTTTATCTACTTCCTGGGCTGAAGTAGCTAGCATAGGATTGGCCATGGACATGAATGGAAGGGGTAATCCGTTGCTCTCTCAACATCTGTTTAATAGCTACATGGGTTGGACTGGGCAGGTTCCTGGAGCAGTCTCTACTTTAAAACAAATCCAGAGAACAAACCATGCAATCTATACGGTGTGGTGGCTGGGAAAAAAAAACAGAGACTTTCATGTCTCTTGGTATTGTACGATCCATCCGCCATCCAGTGCTTTTGTGAAAGGAAAGAACAAATCCAGGATTACAGCGTCCATGAAATGGAAAATTGTTGCCATTAAAATCTCAAATCATCAACAGGGCTCAACAGATTACTAATCAACTGGGCTCAACATTAATGGTTGCCCGGTTGCCCTCGACAACCAAATTGAGACAAGTGGCAACCATTTCATTACCCCTGGTCACCCTCTGTGGCAACCGCATTTTCACTGTATTTTATGATTTTCATGAATTCATGACGAACACCTTGCACAGCAAATCATATATTAAATTGGGTAGGCATGCGGTCTCCTGGGGCGACACTACCCTATAGCATGTTTAATGTGCACTACCAGTGATATTTTTCATATAATTTATCTTCGTGTTCAGTAGGCCAAAATGGTTTTGTTGCAACACTTCCATCGTGGTATGAAGACAAAACACATAAGGACATGTATAACAAATCAATAGGTAATTAGGTTCCGCTGAATTTATCTTCCTTCCCAGACACTCAGTCTCACGCCACCATACTCCACCAGCTTACGCAAACATCTGCCACACCCATAGATTTCTATTACAACCTTAACAAACAGTGTCTAGATCATGCAGAGATTGTGTTTGTGTGCGTGTGTGTGTGTGTGTGTGTGTGTGTGTGTTTATATAACAGAGTGAGAGTGAGAGTGTGTGTGTGAGAGAGAGAGAGAAAGAAAAAAGAGAGAGAGAGAGTGCGAGAGAGAGCGCGAGAGACATACCAGATGGGAAGTCCCAACATTTCCTTTTAAAGACACAGATGGGAAGTCCAACCTTTCCTTTTAAAGACACAGCCACAAGTGTTTGGCTCACCGGTTTCCTGCTGTCAGGGGCCCCGAGTTTCTCTTCTCCGGTGAGGGGTGGCGACGGATCATCCATGATGCGCTGTATCTGGAACTGGATCTCTCGGGGTGACAGGAGCCGGCCCGCGCGGTACACCCACAGTCTGAAGTAGCGTCCTCTGTGGTACACCGCCACAAACTCACTGTCCTGCCAGTGCGCAGAAACATCTGGAGGGCAGACATATCAACATGAGGGATATCCCACAGTGCTGCAGAACATCTGGGGGCAGACATATGGAATATGATATCCCACAGTGCTAAGTCATTCAGGTCGATGACCTACACTGACTTCACAATCTGGGTGACCTATTCACAAGTCTGAAATAGCTGGCTCATTGAGATATACAACTTCTGTAGGAGCTTGAATGGTGAATGAGCACCCCCCAGTGGTAGAGTGTGGTAGAGTGTATTTATGGAAGTGTGGAGGAGGTTCATGCTCTGTCATTTTCTGAAATGGAATTAAGGAAATGAAATCAATTCATCCCAACAGGAGAAGCGTGCGTGTGCCTTACCGAACTCCTCTCCTGGTGTCCGTGGTGGTGTTAAACATGCGCTCACACTGAGCAGCACATAGAGGGTATTACGGTGCTGGAACTCTACTCTGTGAGGGAGAGATGGAGAGAGAAAAGGCAGAAAGAGGGATAAAGTGGAGCAGACAGGGCGACAAAGAGAAGGAAGGAAAAACACAGATTGATGGAGGACTATGAGGTTTGGCGTCAGGAGGCTGAACACTGTCAGTGTTTAACTAAGCTTTCAGGTTATCCATGGTCTTTTAGCCCTCTTGAATGAGTTCCTAGAACATACAGATTTAAACTTTGAGCCATAATTTCATAGGGCAACGAGCACGAATAGGCAGGGATCCCCATGTTTGTTAATTTCATTGACACAAAGCAGGGCGCTATGAAGCATACATTATTTATATTAACATTCACAAGGAGCTCAGTATTTGTTGTAAAATAGAGCAAACAACACATTTCTGGTTGCAAATGGAGCGATTTTACACCAGAGGAGACAGAAGTCTTGTGTGGAAGGTCTGCCGGACAATCATTCCAAAGTTTCACGGAAAAAGGTGTAGCTTTGAAGGAACTAATTTCCTAAATGGAACTCCCGCATCAGTGCGTGGACACACCCCAGACTTGCGCTGACACACTCATTCAATTATCAAAATTATTTTGCAAAAGTTATAAAATGAGCTTTAGGCCATGTTTTGCGTGCGGCCAGCCCACGTGCCATCGAAGAGAGATTTACATCTTTGGACGGACAAATCATGTAAGGGTAGAGGTTCATTGCATTTGTCTTAAAATAATTAAATTAAAGGTTGGCCCTGATAGTCCCATAGTAAGCACATTTCTGACAAATGTCTTCCCTGTTCGAAGCATATAAAGAGACCCTGGGGTTATTGACTGTGCTAGTACACAACTCCCTACCCACGCGGGAGAGTGAGAATAAGGCCCTGTTCACACCTGGCATTCACATTGGGTCTTGGGTGATCTGATCACAAGTGGACGGTTCTATGTACAGGTGTTAATAGCCAGTTTTTCAGCAGTGTGTACGCGAATGATTGCGTACACCTTAGTCTTTAAAGCGATGCATGCTGGATGTAACACAATGCATGTTGGTTAGACATTTTGTCGGACTTTCACCGGCACAGCAGAACGTCACCATGTCACTGGACATTACAGACTCACAGGAGGCTTCGGCTGCCATGATGGTCAACATGAGCTGCCGGTCTCAGTCAGGGAGGAGCTGCACAAGACGTCAGTCAAGCCCAGTTTCTCCTTCCCACTGTAGTTTGCAACTGATGTGAATAATGGGAGATCTCGAGGAATTTTGTTCCTTATTGCAGTGGATACAGTGGAAAATCCCCTTTACTTTTCTTTAAAATGAACATGATGACTTATTAAATGAACACTAATTAATTTTGTCAATCATAGATACATCAGGAAAGCATTGCAGATCACATAAATTCAATGTTGAGTGTATAGCATTAAAATAATAGAGCAGGGGTTTTCAACCGGGGGTCTGTGGCCCCCTGGTGGTCTGCGACGGCATTGCAGGGAAATATAGGCAGAATATCTGTGCGGGGGAGGGCGTGGCGGTGGCGGTTACAAACACGCACGCATCAGTGGGCCGCAAATTACTTTCTAGTCAAAATGGTGGTCCCTGGGACAAAACCAGTTAAAAACCCCTGTAATAGAGTAATGAAAGTTGTCAGTGCCACTGTTGCAGAAAACACATATGAGATCCACGTAGTTCTTAATTTTTAAAACTATTCACGAATTCAAGCCTAGGGAAACACGTCATGTTTGTCATGGGAGATTCCAGCCAATGAGAGTGATGTTCTGACATCATGAAGGCGTGTTCTAGCTCGTGCAGCGGATGGAGAGCACCTGCAGTGCCTGACTTCAAAAACGCTAGCCTAGCCGCCTAGCCGCCTCACTCCCACAAGGCTTTAATGTCGTGACATGGCGACATTCCGCAGTGCCAGCGAAAGTCGAAAAAGATTTTGAATCGACATGCTTTGTGTTAAGTCCAGCACGCATCACGTTAAGTCAGCGTAGCACAGCGCCAGATTTAGTTCTAAGTTTACAATCACCAAATATCCTTAGGAGTATGCGATTGGCCACTCACAGGTTTCAGCTCCTCCCGGTTGACCTTGCGGCGGTAGAGCAGCAGTGCAGTGATGGTGTTTCCTGCCCGGGCTGCCTGGATTGGCGTGGGCGTCACGTACAAGAAGTCCTGTGCCAAAGAATGTGACAGTCACAACATGCCATGGCAAGCATTCCACGTTTGACAGACAGGTTTCTCCCACAAACTTGGGTGTGGGTTAAGATTCTGGTGTGGGTTAAGAGGCCATAATTGGGATTTCTTGCAGAATTATAACAGAGTTGGAATTGTGGCGTTAAATTAAAGCAGCAATAAGTAGTTCTGTTCCAAAACTAGCAAGCTAAATATCTAAAAGGCATGCAAAACCTTGCAAACACCACCAACAGCCCAGTTGGCATAGAAGCTTGCACACTACCTGGTGTCTTTTGGCAGTATAGCTGGCAATGTCATGCTGTGAAAGCTTTTCTTCCATTTTTGCAGGCTGTCCTAGCCTTGAACACAGAACTACATAGTGCATATCCTGGATGGCTAGTGGGAAAGACACAGGTGTTTGTCTGTCCTTCACACGGCCATATGCTATCACAATAAATTTGAGGATGGTACCAAAACTAGTTGCCTATAAAACCATACCTCAAAAAGTGTCAAATTGTTGCATAGTGTTACTTTAACATGTGCTATTTAACTATGGCCTAGCCGGGGGCATGTGTGTGACAAGTTACTTCTTGCAAGGAGATAATTGATCAGCTTTTGAGGTTAATGTTGCTACACCGTGTTGCTGCACACTGATGACTCAATCCTTATCTACATTTTGCTAGGATTCTCTCTAACTTAGTAAACAACATGGACCAATTAGACAGCTGAAAGGGTGAGGGTTAGAGGGTCACTCTATGTATGTTTGAGAGGAGAGCTTGCTGGCACATGCTGAAATTCCCTGCATTCTATTCCTCTAACCTCGTTTAGACCTTAATTCAGGAATCTCTCAGTACAGTGCCACAGACAGGGGTATGAATAGAGGCAGAGAGGCAGCATAGTGAGAGGGGGATGTAGGGGTACATGGAAAATGATGAGCAAAGGGCAAAGGAATCCTGAGGGAAGTGATGTGGAAGAGGCTCTTACCATGCCATAGTAATTACTGTTCACCATGATAGGGTTACGGCCCCTTAAGTAAATATACTCCTCCCACCAGTCGCTCACCTAAGAGAGAGAGAGGGAGGGAGAGAGAGAATGCGTGTTTGAACTTGTTGCCCGGTTGCCTGTAACATTTTAAACATAAACAGTTTCAAGCTGCGGCATGTCAAGCTGCCTGCCTGAGTCGTATCCCAGGCTGCTTAAACATGGGGAACTAAACACACAGAACAATGCAGTCCTCTCAGATGGGTAAACAAGCCGCACTTAACAAGAATTGTATAAAAGAATCATTATAAATGTGGACATGGTATGTGGCTCTTCTTCTGAAACTGAGAAGTTACTATTAAAGATTATGTTTTCCCTTAATATAAATATATATATATACACACACACACACAGTATATATATATATATATATATGTCATGTATACAGTGGATGTCTCTTTTGGGTTCAAAAGGAGTTCACATATCCAAAGGCTTACAAGGACAGACGGGTCCTTCAGACATTGATTGGTAGGACAGGTTAAAAGAGTCCCTCTCATCATCAGAGCTGACCAAACCAAACTATGGATGAGAACTGAGCCTGAGAATTAGACAGCACTGCAGATGCATCGCACATAAACCTTGTGTAAACCGCTGAGTAAGTAACCAACCTCATTTGTTTTGACCAAATCAAAAGAACCTATGCAACCACCTGGAGGGCAGAATGTTCGCCTATAAGGCTTTCTTCACCCTTGCAGTCGGGGTATGGGATACACCCGATTACACATCGGATTACATTGTGTGGAGATTTAAAAAAAAAAAAAAAAAAAAAAAACAGACCAGGAACCCAATACCAGGGTCCTGTTTCATTCACTAAACCAGGGTTATCCTGGGCAAGTCTACTTCCTGTGTGCAGCTGACTAGACCCTCATTGGTAATGCCAGAGTATGCCTGTAATGCCTGAGACTGCTGCCAAAATGGATCCTGATGAAGCACAAAAGCAAAATGTTTGTCAGAGAGACGATGCCGTAGAGACACACCGAGCTACTCTATAAAAGAGTCAATTTTTTTTCTCCAACAGGTTTTCCTGGCTACGAACCTTCTGTGATCTATTGAAGGGTCAAGTTTTGGAACATGAGGCTCCAGATCTAGAGACAAAATAAAGTGTTTTGAACTCTGTGTGTGTGCCTGCTTGGACTAGTGGCTCTTATGAAGTGAAGGAGTGGATCAGGTCAACACAGAGATGGTGCACAATTAAATGGAATACATTTGCGATCAGTAAAATGTTTTGACACATCCATTCTCTTTTGTATCCCAGGCGATAGATTATTTCTCCTTTTCAACTGCATTTATTTATTATTTGGTAGAAACCCCATTTATGTATGCAGGATTCAACACCAAGACCCACATAGCTGAGGAGTCAGAGTCAAACTGACTGGCATCCATGTGTTCCATTGTCTCCTGCCATCTGAGTGTGTTTTCTAGTGGACTCTTCACATTACCGCTCAAGACTTACGTAATTGGTGGACCACAGAGCTTTGAGCTTGAGGTAGCGCTGCAGTCGGTTTCCAAGATTCCTTTCAAACTCAACAGCCAGCTTATTCAAACGCTCAAACCCTTCGTCATCGACAATAGGACGCACAGAGAGCAGGTACTAAATGACAGGGAGAGAGAGATTGAGAGAGAAACGCAAAGAGAGAAAAAGACAGAGAGATTTAATGACGTTTCAAAGGTAGGCATTTATTTCATGGACTAATCCAGTAACACACACAAACACAAGCATCCATGCACACAGAAATGTTCACACACACACACACACACACACACACACACACCTCATGCACTAAGCCACCTGCACATTACTGAACTGCTGAGTCATTCAATGAGCATCAACAGCAATCCTCACTCAGCCTTAGCTAGGCTGCTTTCTCTTTGGTGAAAATGGCTTCTGAAGAGTAAACATGGAACGTGTGTTTTTCAACACAGGAGTATTTGACCTTTGTCCCAGAATGCAGAACCCATTAGCATCTGCACAGCACAGGTGTGCATACACACACACCCCTACACACACCCTACACACACACACACACACAGAGGCTACACTCACCCGCTCCAGTGTGTCTTTGATAGGTGGGACTGGCAGGTGTGGGAGAGACGTCTGATAGCTGTACAGCAGTGGTTTCCTCCCAGACAGCAGCCTGACCAAAGGCTGAGAGAGGTGGCGATGGAGAGAAGGAAGTTGAGAAAGAGAGGGGAGATACTAAGAACATTTCTCTTAAAGTTGGTTTTAGTCTGTACCGAATGACTAAACATGATGCAGAGACTTTATTTTCAATATAACAGAGGTGTGAGAGAGAGAGAGAGAGAGAGAGCGAGAGCCTTTGGCTTGCCATCTTTTCTGGTTATTAGCAGTGAACATACAAATCCCCTTAACCAAAAAGCCAAAGTTATTGACTTTCAGCTTTTATTGAGTTTCCTTTATGAATTGTGGAGGACTAAGGCACTGGAGACAAGGGGATGGGTCCATGACAACTGTCCATTTTAGGAGTAACGGAATACATGGAATGGCGTTACGTAATTAGGATTTTAAAAAAAAGGTAACTGTATTCCGGTACAGTTACAGAAAAAAAAGATTACAGACACTTTTAGCAAAAATTGGGATTATTAACAGGATCACACATTTAAAATAGATTTTAAAATGCAGAACATTATACAACACGTATTTTACAACGCATTTTACAACACGTCACGAGAAGACTACAAGTCCATATGGTGACCTCGAGTTCAAAAAATGCTTTTTCTGGCTGGAAATATCAACACTATTTTGTCCTCAAAGCTGAAAGTGGGAAGAACATAACAGTGCAGTGCACCGTATGCCTCCCCGCGGTGAAAATACTGTCCATGTCAAATTTAATGAAGCATTTACAGGCAAGACCAACACTGCGAACATCTCCACAGACCTCCAGTTAGCTAAGGTTAAAGTTGGTTAGCTAACCTGTCAGCATTGCTTGCCTACTAAGGTAATGAAAAGGGGGGACTGTGATAACTGGGATGATCGTGTGTGGATAAAACACAAGGCCCTGACAGGAACTATGTTTGTGGCAGTTTAAGTGAAGTTTCAGTGTCAAGTGTGAGTAACATCTGTTTATTAACAAAGCAAGTTTGGTTACATGTAAGTTAAATACGCACCGTTACCGCAACTTAAACAACATTCAAACAACATATTTAAACTATACTACTATACTATACTATACTACTCTGTAGGTCCGCCCTATATTTTAATTTGGAACCCGTGGGCCTACTGTCAGTATTTACTTTAAGGTTTTCTTTTCTTTGACATGAACTGAAAGTGGACACATGAAAGTGGACACTTGATTCATTAAAAATACTGTAGATGTTCTAAATCTGTATTGTAACCAAAAAAAGAACATAGTTTCTTTCTTGTAAAAGAAGCTAATTTAAATTTGTATCAGCCTATGCGTTGTAAACTGTGGTGTTGTGAACTTTCATTGTAGGTCTGTAGGCTGAATTTGCATAAAGACAAGCAGATTTTTCTCTAAAAAACACTGAGCAGAGGGCAGGTTTAATTATTAAAACTTGGTTTCCTCATTTTTCCTCATTCCTCATTAAGGTTACATTGTGCTGTTGACTTACAGAATACGCTTAAGTAAAAGCCATCTTATCTTTCCTGTTGTCTTCAAATTTGGCATTGAGGTTATCCAAAAGTAACGGAAAGTAATCAAGTTACATTACTTTTAATATTGTGATACTTGGATTAGGTTACTGAATACAATTTTGAACAGGTAATCAGTAATGGTATCAGAATACATTTTTAAAGTAACCCTCCCAACCCTGCTGGCTGGCGAGCTGTCTAGTGGCTACCACTTTGTTTCAAATAGAAAGTTTGGGTGGACAATACAAATATTGGTTAAAAAAAAGAAAAGAATGTTTGGGTGGCGTGAGAGCAACAGATGCTGAGAGCAGTAGCGCTATGTGGTAACCACCCACCCCTGTACTGTCTGTACTCAAAACTAAGAAACCATCCCAAATGAGCTAACTATACTTATTCAGATGAAGACACCCTTCCCCAGGCCTAAACTTTGCATATGGAGACGAGAGGTAGAGAGAGAAAGAGGAGAGGAGAGACCGAGAGAGATAAAGAGACAGACACACACAGACAAGTCAGAGACACAGAAAGAGGGAGGGAGAGCGGTGTGTGGACGGGGTACTGACCACCCAGACTTTAGTGGCGGTGGAGATGCGCCCGTGCTGCTCGAACATCCAGCGGTGGTAGGAGAGCAGCAGCTTGAGGCAGAAACGCAACGTTAGGATCAGCGAGAGCCACAGCAGCGTGCTGAAGACCAGTGCAGACAACATGGTCTGGCCCTGGGAGCTCAGAGACAGGCTGAGAGAGAGACCGAGAGAGGGGGGAGAGAGAGAGAGACACAGAGATGATGTGATTGCATAATACAGAAAAAGGTGAGGCAATGAGGATGGTAGACGAGAATGGGGATGGGGTGAATGAGAAGGGTTAGGCGGCAGAGAAGAAGAAGGGCGGGGTAGACACACACACAGGGGAGATTTTCAGGTTATCAGTGGGTGGGGGAGTGAAAAAGTGTGATGTTGCAAAACAGGATTAGAGAGGGAGGTGAAAGAGTGGGAGGAAGCGAACAGATGGGGGGATGTTAAAAGACAGAGGGAGAGATGTGGATAGAGAGAGGAGATAAATAGAGAAAAACAGAAAGAGGATGTAAAACAATCCAGGTAATTGGAGAGTAAAAGGATTTGCTCTATTTAAAGCATCTCTCAATTCAAATAACAAGAAAGCCTGCCATTTAACGTTTCTGAAGCACGACAGCCATGTTTGTCTCACAGAAAAAAAGCCTAAGTTATGCTCAGGATGGCAAAACACCCTTGTGATACATCAAAATGATTTTGAACTATCTGACTGTCAATGTCGGGTCATATCATGGAGCAGAGACAGGGATTCATTTGGGAGTCCACCTGTGGGGAAGGAGACGGCATCTCACCTGAGTGGCAGGTTAAGGTTAGGGTTAGGGTTAGTTTGGGAGTCCACCTGTGGGGAAGGAGACGGCAGACGGCATCTCACCTGAGTGGCAGGTTAAGGTTAGGGTTAGTTTGGGAGTCCACCTGTGGGGAAGGAGACGGCATCTCACCTGAGTGGCAGGTTCTCCTGGATCTTAGCGATGAGGCCCATGGAGGGGTCCGACTGCATGTATAAGGTGCTCAGGATCGCTATGACAACGAACAGCCAGGAGGAGGGGCTGGCAGGATAGACACCCTTTATCACACTATTCTATGGAGAAAGAGAGAGATAGATATCAGTCAAACTCAAACATACACATAGATACAGAAGTATTCCCTAGCTATCTTTCACACACAGACACAAATGATTTCAACATTAAAGTTCACACGCTAATAGATGGACACCAGCGAAAACCCAAAGACGCACTCTCATGCGGCTGATTCTCTTCTTCCAGGAGCGCAGGCCAGAGCGGTAGATGTGTGCCAGAGCCTGGTAGGACAGCTGCAGGTCCACCCCCTCCGGTGTGATGGTGAACTGGAAGGCCACCGCCTGGTGGGCCTCCGCCATGACTGGAGATAAAAACAGTAGAGAAGCCTCAGGAGTCACATTGGAGTTACATGGAGTCACATACACATTGTGGCTTCATGAATTCAGACCTTCATATGCTTTGGACACATTTTGAAGCGGCGAGGATGTGCCAGAAAGATCAGGGAACACTCCCCACACCTGGGTCTAAACACTCCCCACACTCCCCACACTCCCCTAAGCAGCTTCTGCTAAGAGACTCAAAGAAAGGTCAGGGAACACTCCCCACACCTGGGTCGAAACACTCCCCACACCTGGGTCGAAACACTGCCCACACTCCCCACACTCCCCGAAGCAGCCTGTGCTAAGAGACTCAAAGAAAGGTCAGGGAACACTCCCACACCTGGGTCGAAACACTGCCCACACCTGGGTCGAAACACTCCCCACACCAGGGTCGAAACACTCCCCACACCTGGGTCGAAACACTCCCCACACCAGGGTCCAAACACTCCCCACACCTGGGTCCAAACACTCCCCACACCTGGGTCCGAACACTCCCCACACCTGGGTCTGAACACTCCCCACACCTGGGTCTGAACACTCCCCACACCTGGGTCTGAACACTCCCCACACCTGGGTCGAAACACTCCCCACACCTGGGTCTAAGCAGTCTGTGCTAAGAGACTCAAAGAAGCCTCTAAGCTGTGACTGCTAGCAAAGGTGTATTTACAAAGTAGTTTATTAAATAAAGAGTATTGGCACTTTCGTAAACTAGATATAAGTGGATATTTAATAACTGGGGCAACATTTTTCAAATGCATTTTTGCTTTGCCATTCCACGTCAAAAGACACTGGCTCAGTGTGTCCTCGAGGGCCATCAGGTGTGTTGGTCTATTCTGAGTGACTACGCCATGTGGCAAGCTCACCTGGGGACAAACCACGACAGCATCGGCACAGTTTGATATGCAAACCCTGTGGTGTGGGACACATGGCACAGCTGAGCAGGAGAGGCTGAAACAGCTCACAGGAGCAGATAATGCTAACAGAGGCCTGTCTGTTGCATCTGGCTCCTGCGTCTAGCAGCAGTCAGCCATTATACTAGCCAACACAGAAGAAGAGAGGAGAGGAGAGGAGAGGAGAGGAGAGCACCCCCACCCCACCAAACACACACACGACTCTGTAACAGTGGGGGAAAGCATCTCACACTGTATGCATTGCAGTAGCCATCCTATCTGACTTTTCTTCTCCTAGTCAACTAATGAAGGGATCTGGCAGCATGCAGTGTATGCACCTATGTATTTTCCCCCATTGTCACTGTTGGAAGTAGGAATAAGCCACTGTTGTGAACAGCACAGAGTACACAGAGAAGAGAAGCATTGTATGAAATAAACAGCCCCACCGCCCATGGCATCTGCCACATGCCAACAGAGTGGGGGCGAAACCGAGAAAGAGGGAAAGGGAGAGCACAAAGCCTTCTCACACTCGACTAAGAGGCCGACCAGCGCATGAGAGGAAGCAAGGCAGGAACTGTATAGCTGGTTGAACGTGGGCCACTAGAGAAACTTGCTCTACAACAAATGGATTTAAAGAAAACTTACTGATGAGGTTTTTTGTTTATATAGCCCTCACTCTCTCTCTCTCTCTCTCTCTCTCTCCCTCTGTGTGTGTGTGTGTGTTTCATTTCAATCATGCAAGAAACTCGATCTTATACATAATGTACACATGCTATAAATAAAGCCAGTGTCCAACTACACCATATGACTTACTCTCTCGACACATTTACAGCGAGGTTGTGACGTATTTCGGTCTCTGTTGCCGAAAGTCTGTGAAGCAGTTAAGGCGGTAACCTACTACACACCTCAGCCCGTTTCAACCTAATTTAAACCATATGTTTCTATGCGTTAGGCTATGTGTTGTTCAAGTTTTACAGAATATACAGACCGGTGATAGGACTAAGGATGGAGGGAAAACAGATAAGTGGGCAGAGGTGGTTGTAATCATACACCGATACTCTGAGATAGAAGAGGCGAGCGACAGGTTGTGTTGACATTCGCCATGTTAACTTGGCCATGTTAACTTCTCTTCAGAGACAATATCACTCTGACACCTTACCTTTTCCTTCATTCATTCATTCAATTCATTGAATTAAGTCCACAATGAGAATGAGAAAAAGCTACCGTCTACTGCTGAAAAAATGTTTGATCAGCGAAAGATGACACTCCAGCACACAACCATAGACAAAACTAAAAATGTCCCTCAAAACGGTCATACTCCCTGCCTCCACATACAGAGTTGCCAGGAAAACTAAACGAAGGGCTATTATACATGAACAATACACCTTTTAACAGAGCTATATAGGCACACATGAATTCGCTCTTTCCATCCGTCCAACATCTCTTTCCATCTAGCCGTGGATTGCTACACAAAAGCAATTCACCCACGATGCATTGGATGACTTCTATTGAACGCAAAATACGCATTAACGTTACGTACGACAAAAAGAGCAATCAGTGCAGTGAACATACCTGAAGAGTTATCTTATGTATCCGCTAGATCTCGAAAAAAGCAGAGACGCAACGGCCAGTTGTCCAACACAGATGTGTAGCTCTCTGAATCGCTTGCACCCTTTCCTTACCAGATACAGTAAGCAGGGCAGCGCCCCCCACAAACTCACCGCTGTTCATTTGCATACGTACGTGATGACGTCAACGACATTCGTGCACGCTCACGCAAGGCTGTTATCTTAAACACTAGAAGGTGGGTTACAGCCTTCAAGTACTCAAGTATTGCTTGCTTCCTAGGGAAATCTTTTAAACATTTCGTTTATTCTAAACATTCAGTTCAAGGTATTTTTGAATAACTTAAACTCCAATTCTGATGAGAACACACCATCAAATTGTGTGTTGCGACAAATAAATGGCCCTATTGCAAAGACAAACCGAAAACACTTTCCTTATTATGTTGTTTATTGTTTTTATCACAGGCAATAATAATAGTGCACTTTCATTTTTAATTATAATACAGACATTTTTCTCTTTTTCATCATTATAATGCTTTCCCCAATTAATGTCAATCTGTAATATGGGAAAAAAGTTTCTACTGTGCATGAGGGGGAAGAGAGTATAATCTTACAATCTTAACTGGAATAGTCAATTATGTTGACAAGAATGAGTCAAGGTTCATAGCATGAGCACAGAGATGACTAAACAATCAAGGCATGGGTTACAGTGCGTACAGAAGCGCATACATGAGGATGTGAGGTATATAATGTATGGTGGGGAGGGGGGGAAGATGGATGTACAGAGTGAAAGTTGGAAAAAGGAGGGGGAATAACAAAGAGGAGTTTTAATGTGTGTGTGTGTGTGGGTTCCAAGAGTGAAACCTGTGGAGAGGGTGAGTGAGAGAGCGTTGAGGAATGACAGAGGGAGAGGAACGAAAGGATAAGAATGTTGAACTTTCAAGACTAACTGACATTCCCCACGTCAGTCTGGATGTGAGCACAGAAAGTCCAGAAGGGTTGTTGTCATTTCCACTATGAATGTGTGTGAGTGTAGGCATGTGTCTGTACGTGTGTGTTTATCGGCATGAACCCTCGAGGCGGTGGAAGCTTACAATCCCAAATGTGTTTTGTAAATGTAAGTGTGCTCTAGCAACTGATGATACAGCCAGACAGTGCTCGGAGCACATGATTAAGCATGATTAAGGCGATGTCAGTGTTGTGGAACCAGCTCCTGCCAGCAGAGAGGACAGACGTGGTCAGGCATGCAGCGCGGACATTCAGCACGCAGAGACCCATGGCCTCAGCTCAGCTCTGACATGCAGGGTCCCGTGGACAAACAACAAGGCTGAGCACCAAGGGAACCTTCTCGATGGGCTGGTGAACAAAATATCAGGCTGAGTAGCTGCTGACTGGTTGATGGCCTACTGATGGCCTTTCGACAGGGCCGAAGCCATAAACCAATCAGCCTGGTTGGCTACCAAGTACATTGCATTATGGATGGCAGCAAAATATCCAGACTACGAAACAAAAACATAAACAAGTGTGGAAGTGACAAAGTGGAGGGCACAGTTGTGATCCTGTTTTTAAAGTGTTAATGCTGTCTGCTGTAACGAGTGATGGAAGCAACTATGTACCCTGGATATCCTGTGCTTTAAGGTGAGTTTGTCTGTTGGAGACAGGGTATGGGGTTTCTCTGGACCAAGTTTCTTGAACGTCCTGATCCCATCTTCAGA
Source organism: Clupea harengus (assembly GCF_900700415.2). NCBI lineage: Eukaryota > Metazoa > Chordata > Actinopteri > Clupeiformes > Clupeidae > Clupea > Clupea harengus. The sequence goes on from NC_045152.1 coordinate 18,777,149, forward strand.
TCTGCACTTGAAGCAGTTGTTTTGGGAGAGCACTGCCAAGGTAGGAGGGGTGTGGTGGGGTGGGGTCCTACTCAATGTTTCTTTTTTTCTTGTTGTGTGTGTATACAGTGCTTTCCTGTTTTAAAATCCAGTTTTCATTCATTTCACTAATCTTTTCCTCTGTGAAGATGAGAAGAGTCTGTCACAGACAGTTCATCAACACTATCTGTGTGTGTGTGTGTGTGTGTGTGTGTCTGTGTGTGTCTGTGTGTGTCTGTGTGTGTGTAAATACTGGTTGTGTTCAGTATGTGATGTGGTGCAACACAGAGTTCAAAGCTTTAGGCTCTTCTCTTGAGGAACATTCTGGAAGGAGGAGAGGTGTGGCTTACATCCATTTTCTCTTCTCTTTTTGTGTCTGTTCTCCTCTTTAAGTCTTTGTCTTTTTCTTTCCATTCATGGAAAGGGTTCTAGAAAGCTCCAAAGGATAAAAGTAATTTTTCTGTAATTTTTTTGTTGAAAATTCTGCTCACTGATACCAAATAAGATGATAAACACAAAAACAAAACAAAAATCAGAAGTGGTGGCTGGAAGGATGTTTGCAGCATTTTTTTTTTTTTTTAAATGTTTCAAAAGGAAACAAGGTCATTTCCCCCCAACATTCCATCAGGTCCAGTAATCCAGTCCAGAATGTGTCTTTGAAGTCGTGCTCTTAAATTGACATTTTCAGCTAATTGTCTTTCTGACAATTACCAGCAGCAGTTTATGTTACAGTATTCTCTTCCAGTAAGACAAATAAATAAACAAATAAATAAATAAAATGAAAAAATAATTCCAAATTTACATCAATAAACAAATCAAATAAATAGTTTGAAAATAGCTTTTTGTTTTGACATTCACTACATTGGCTTTCTTGTCTCATTCCACTGTCAGCAAACATGTCATCCTCATTTTAAATGAAGAACAGAACACAATGAAACAAAAAAGTGTTCAGAACTCTTTCTATTTTTGTGCCATCGATGCCCCTTCCTCTTTTTTGTCCCCTTCCCTCTTGGGCTAAGAGCCGCTCCTGCTCCCTGCCAAGCCCCTGCCTGATTTCATGTATAGGACTTACCCAGCAGCCCTAGTGCATCTGGACCTGGAAGGAGCCATTTTGGACCAGGAAGTGTGTCTGGTTCTCATCCCCATATAGACATTTTGGGGGTGGTGGGGGGCATGTGCAGGCATGCACTTCTCTGTGTCTCATTCTCTGTGTCTCAGGCTCATGCAGCCCGTGGAGCTTTAAGAAGACATAACACATTTCTGTGCTCAGTTATTTGGGATTTTGTTCTGTTTTGTTCTGTTCACTTCATCTACCAGACTCTGGTGTCTTCACCAAGAGTTGACAAGACCTTATGAGATGGAAACAATTTGCTGTATTAAAAGGCAAAGTAGTTTAACATTATATCTTTTCTGGGTGAGGTCACAAAGATTGTGTCCTTAAAAAGCTCAAAAACGTCTATATGATTTAACTAACCAGACGTCAATTTGTGGCCAACTATTACTAATTTAGGTAGTTAATTTGTCTCTACATGTCCACACAGAAATGTTCCATTTTCTAAATTAGGCCCCTATTCAACATTTTCTTTTTGGTACCACTTCTTTTGAGATTTGAATTTCACTTGGATCCACAGGATTACCTGCAGGTTGCCAATTTGGGTTATCTGTCCCTGTGCCCCCAGGAGACGTAATACATTCTCTCCTGGTAATGCACAACATTAACACTGCTGCGTTTACCCCTGCCCTTCACCTAAAGAACACATATATGTATACATACACCCAAAAGAACAGCCATACATATATACGTATATGTATATATGTATGTATGTATGTATGTATGTATGTATGTGTATATATATATATATACACACACATACTTACATACATACATATACATGAATCTTAACAACAAGGTAAGCTCTTAGAACAAATTCTTCCTCTTGTTTTTTCGGCGACGGATAAGGTAAAAAATAGACCTCCTGGTTACCAAAAACAATCCAAGTTGCTCCGTGGTGCTTCTCGAAGCTTCAGACTACTGCTGCAGTGGTGGATCTCGGGGGTGGAGGAAGGGCGGGGGAGTTTCTAGGGGTCTGTGAGGGGCCTCTTTTGGGGGGGGAGGGTTTCTTTGGGAGGGGTTGTAGGGGGTGTGGGTAGGCATCCGGTCAGAAGCTCTCAGGGCTGAGACTGGGTTCCATTAGAGGAGAGCAGGCGGGTCTTGTCTTTACTGGAGCCTCGGCGCTGTAGGCCTCCCCCGTCACGGTCGCCCCACCCTCCGAGCGGCGAGAGTTCTGTCGGCTCAGGGAGCCTGGAGGATGAGAGGGCAGCTGCCCATTCTTCTCATCTGACAGAAAAAAGAAAAAGCATAATAAACATAGACATGGAGATAGAGATAGAGATAGAGATATAGATAGACATATAAACAGACAGACAGACAGATAGACAGACAGAGCTAAATCTTAAGGATGTGTGTGATAAACATTTATTTAGCAATGATGAGTTTGTCCAGTGAAGGAAGCACATTTTTCATAATATGGACTACAGAGTTCTCCTTTATGTCACCATGACTACAGAGTTCTCCGTTATGTCACCATGACCATTCACAAACTAGAATTTGCTGGATCATTGTTGGCACTAGAAGATGCCTGACAAAACCTTCATTTGCTCACACTTTCCCTACGCCTGCTCTGGGGCGGTACCACCACCTTTCTGCACCAAACTTGCAAAGCAATAAATCACATCTGTGTATCTACTTGTGTGTGTGTGTGTGTGTGTGTGTGTGAGAGAGAGAGAGTAAAAGAGTGTCCATACCTGTCACTTTGTGAGACTCACCAGCAAGTGCCTGCACAGAAGGCTGATCGTGAGTACTGAGCAACTGAGCTTGAATGGATTCTACCACCCGTTTAAACCTGCGACTAGGACCTGAGAAGACAAACACACACACACACACACACACACACACACACATCATTACATCCATGTATATTATTTCAATCAGAATGTGTAACATGCATTAACATGCATCTTGAGTGATCCAATCCCAAGTAGACAGCTCTAAGCACAGGTGTGAATGTGCCCAATATCCAACCCCATCACACACCACATTTGGAGTGGGTCTGGGCTGCATTTGGCCTCATTCTTTTAACAGTGTTTACGCAAATGTACAGAAATGATGTACAGTATATGATTATTTGCATATAAAGTGGGGAATTAAGTTCTGGTCACTAAGTGGTACTCTTACTCTTACTCTTCAAATTGGATGAATTTGCCGTCAATCATTCAATGTTTCAAAACAACACCACTGTACTGGCCCCACCTAAGCTGTACTGATATAAGACGTGAAGGTGACGCTGTAATTCCCCATCTCCCTCTTTCCCTCCTTCTGCTTTTCCCTGTCCCTCTCTCGTTCCCTCTCTCCTTCAGAGAAGGCGATGTCCACCTGGAACTTGACAGGCTTTTGGAAGACGGATGAACTTCCGGAGGATTTATATTTCCGCCCGGAAACTGGTCTGAGAGATGACACTGTGACTGAGAGAGGGGATCTGACAAAGCAGAGAGAAATAGGGATGACTGATTGAGGGAGAGATGATAATAAGAATAGATGTGGTTTGTTAATGGTAGTTTGACACAGATAGGGAACAGACACACACACACACACACACACACACACACACACACACACACACACACACACACACACACACACACACACACACACACACAACACACACACACACACAGAGAAAGACAAAGAAAGAAAGAATGATTAGAATTAGAATTATTATACAACCACATGATGTATGGTCACTCAAATGATGAATCTATTGATTTTTTTTCTATTGATCAGGGAAAAGTTCTTCAAATACACATGGGTCATATATATGTTTGTGTCTCCAGAGGATGACAGACACTGACATAAGACAAGGTGACTGATTACAAAGCAGGGGGTACATAATAACACAATGCTTCCTTTAGCCCTAGCATGACTGCGCTGACTTAGGGCTGTGTAGAGTACACTGCCTCCTGAGAGCTCTTTGGTATAAATGACACATGGACGTGCGGTTCAGGGGGGGCAGAGGCCTCACCCGTCATTCAATCAAAAGTAAAAAACTAATAATTATAAAATAAATAAATATTGATATTTCTATACTGATCCTGTGCTATAAATGTAATTTCTGCATGATTCCAATCATTTCGAGCATTTTTATAATCAAAATCGCTGAATTTGCGCATGTCCTGTTCAAACAGACCGGAGACAGCGAGACGTTGAGGCAGCGACGGATGTGCCTCATGTTCAGATTGCGCAATCCCTCACAAACTGGGTGCGCATGCGTAGAACCTATTTAGTCTTGCTGATCTGACATAAAACCGCAGTGAAAAAACACAGAGGGGAGGGCAAACAGTACCTCTGCCTCAATGAAGGGGGCGTGCGAGAGCCCACTGGTCGGTATGCGTGTGCTTGTTCTGCCGTCGCTCTTTCTTCTACACTTATATTTGACCTTGACCGCGAAAATGGAAGATTTCTATAGCTAAGCTAAAACATTTCTCAAAACTGGACTTTCAATCAAAACGTGAAGTGATCAATAATGGGAGACCAATGCCGGAGCTTAAAAGGTATGCTTCAAACGAAGGGACAGAAGATAACTCAATCGACTACTCACATTCAAAGCCAAATTGCTTTGAACATTTTTGGAACCTCAAGAATAGATTTAGTTTTGGATGAACAGCGGAGACTAAATATTAGCAGGGGGGGACTTCTCACCCTTCATTCGCTAACATTATATTGATATCAGAGTATCCGTTGATTTCACATTATTTCTCTTAGGATTGTTTAATGTCTATGTAAAGCCATTTAACATCACACAAGTGGTTGTGATGACTTTTGACCCAAGACTGCTTTTTATTGGTGAGCTAATTTGATAAATTAAACTTAAATTGCAGCTAAAGTTGTGTTTCCTGGTTGCTATGGTTATCTAGTTGCTATGCTAGCTAATTAGCTAGCTAAAGACACTTAATAACCTTAAACGATTTAAATGGAAGAGTTCAATTTGCATGAAATTGATAGCTAGTTATCTAGCTGATGTTATAGTCTCCTCGATTTAACTCATACAATTATAATTGGAAATGGTAGAAACCCTCAGGGTGCCTGGTCAACTTTGTATGAAAGAGTTCATATTCACGAGTTCTTATTCATGAGTGCATATTCACTCATATTAACACAAGTTCATCACAAGCTAGCAGCTGCCAACTGTATGTACCTTACCTGTGTGTGTGTAAAGAATGCTGATATGAAAAACAACCAGTAGTCAATGTGCAAGCTGCCAATTGAATGGTGTTTTAAGCTACTCTATGGGTTTATATATTTGTAAATCTGACTCTGAAAGTGTCAGTGCCTCAGCAGCCACGAACCTCACCGCACGTCACTGCAATGACAACCTTTCTGTGTGCACCCCGCATGAAACAGAGGAAAGTGAGAAAGATAGAGAGAAAATGTCATTCTTACTGAGAGGAAGGCATGGACAATGTCTGCCTTTATCGAGCTCAGTGGTTTGTCTCTGATCACCACAAAGATCTGCTCCTCCTTCTCGATACTGATGAAGTTTCCAAACCAGGATTTCTTGGCCAGCCTGTGCCAAGAACACACACACACACACACACACACACACACCACACACACACACACACACACACACACACACACACACCACACACACACACACACACACCACACACACACACACACACACACACAGAGAGAGATCAATACAGCAGCTGAACAAGCAGGGAGTCAGAGGACTGGGGAGATGAAAGATAAAACACACTGAACACTAAAGACCTGGGGGCTAAAATCAGCAGAGTATATAGGATGAGTAGATAAGAAGAGGAGATGATGAGACACAGATTTAAAATCAGCAGAGTATATAGGATGAGTAGATAAGAAGAGGAGATGACACACAGATTTTAAATCAGTAGAGTATATAGGATGAGTAGATAAGAGGAAGAGGAGATGATGACACACAGATTTAAAATCAGTAGAGTATATAGGATGAGTAGATAAGAGGAAGAGGAGATGATGACACACAGATTTAAAATCAGCAGAGTATATAGGATAAGTAGATAAGAGGAAGAGGAGATGATGACACAGATTTAAAATCAGTAGAGTATATAGGATGAGTAGATAAGAAGAGGTGATGACACACAGATTTCTTTCACAAAGAACCGTGACGTGGATAAAGCTAGATATTCCCGTCACAAAAATCAATAGAAATCTACCTATACGTTTTTTTTTTATTGTGTGTGGTTCTCTTTCATTCATGCAACGCCACCAATCATCTGGTGTCTGTAAATGTTGGGAATATGAGACGCCTAGTACACTACCTATTCAGGAGATCATTTGGAATATATTTACATCTGTTGAAACTGAAAATAATTTACTTAAGATTTTGAATTGCATAGTTCAGGAGCATTTAATTTTTGGTTAAACTGATCTTAATCTGTCTCTCTTTTTAAAAGTCTTTGAGTGAACATGGAGACCTTTGGCAGCCCATAACATTCTTATGCAATTTACAGTTCAGGGTGAACAGTATGGGACCTAGTCCTTCGAACAGAAAAGGCATTTGTGTTAAATAATCATTTATGAGTATTAACTGTAGGCATCTTTTCAGCCGTCCACTGTCAGAAAACCCATTCAACAGTTTTCCCTGCGTAAAATCAAAGGAGGCAAATGGGCAGTCAGAGAGTCCCACTCACTCTGGGCTGGACTCTGGTGTTAGGCTGGACATGTCCTCTGATGTAGGAACTAGAGAGAGAGAGAGAGAGAGAGACAGGGTTGGTAAGAGAGAGAGAAAACAAGTGAGAGTATTGAACAGGTCCTCAGTGGGGAACAGATTTTTGCCTCCAGCTACTGTACATGCCTACAGCATGTTTTCGTTAAGGGAAAATTGGCTTTGTATACAAATTAGCACTTGTTAATCAGTAGTTATACCTACAAAGTACAAACAGCATTTATTCAAATCAACATAGATGAAGAAATATGACTATGTAACAATGATTATGTCTGCCAAGTAAACTTAGAAAACATAGAACTCATTCTGATTGAAGGTAGACATATATCATGCCTGTATTTAGATGCCTTTATAGATTACATTTTAATTTATTAATCTTAGTAGACGTTTCTATCCAAAGCGCCCAGTACAGAGCAGGTTGAAGTTGATTTGGGGTATCAAACGTATGGCCTTGGTGTTGTTAGCCACCCTGTTCTACCAGCTCAACCAAGTGTTTCTGTAACATCTTCAACATTCCATTCCCCACAGCACTGTTCTCACCCTTGCATCTTGCGTCGGTGGAACCGCGGCGAGCCCAACAAAGTTGTTCTTGAAGGAGTTGTAGGCGCGTCCTCCAGTGAGCGGAGCTGCTGGCCGCCATTCCGCCACTTCCCCCAGGACTAGAGGGCGGGGTGAGAGACAGGGAGCCTCCGGCCACGCCACCCCCACCCTCGGCACGCGAGGACGAGGAGGACGACGAGGAAGAGGGAGGGGTGGGAGGGGGGTGCCCGGGGTGGTGGACAGGGGTGCCAAGAGGGGTGGGGAGCGGGGAGCCCTGGGGGGTGACCTGTGACACATGGGCAGAGTTAGGATAGAGGCTCTTAGTTACCGACTTGAGGACGGAGGGTGTGGGGAAGACAAAGAAGCGAGGATGGGGGAGAGGAGGGGGGACGGGGACGGCCGATGGGGAGCGGGGGCCCTGGAGGGGGAGGGACTTCATGGATTGGAGGTGGGGCCGTTCAGAGGGCGTTTTGGACGGCAGGGTCTGTGTTTTTTGATCGGACAGGCGTTGGGACGCCCGGGGAGCGGTGCACTTCCTGGTTTGGGCGTCTTTGGCAGGGTGGTGGAAGCAGAGGTGACTTCTGACTGGCTGAAAGTGAACACGGGGCTCTGATTGGAGCAGAAGAGAAAGGACAGGGAGAGGAGAGATGGGAGGTGGAAAGATGGAGAGAGCAATGGTCATGAATGTTATGATTTATGACGGAAGAGCATTAGCAGAACTCTACTGAAAATCTTCAACATGTCGTCTTTGTTCATCTCTTCATTTACTGTACAAAAATTAAGATGAAAGTATGTTCTACAACTTTCAACAATACACTGCATTCTATTTTTCAAAATGCACACCCTGTATACAGGGGGTAGTGAAAAGAGTATACAGTACTACTCAGGGTTAGTTATATACGTGCATGTCTGTCACTACCTGCGTGTGTGTTGTGAGAGAGAGAGAGAAACAGAGAGTGAGAGAGTTAGGGAGAGAGAGAGAGAGAGAAGCAGAGTGAGAGAGTTAGGAGAGAGAGAAGAGCATAATCATGTACTGTATGTGTGTGAGGGGTGTTGGGTGTTGTATTGACCTATATGTGTCATTGATCGTTAAGTAAAAGTAGAAGGTCAGTGGTATGGGAAATGGAACAGTATGAGGGAGATGACTTTAGTATGATAAAGCACACTGAACTGGAGAAAGCTTACACACAAAACACATTTCTGCCACGGCACAGTTTAGTTTCAAAACAACATACCACACTCCTTTTTGCTACATAAACTTCCTTACATATGCTACATGTGAATGGCATCACAACACATAGCAAAGATGTCAAGCCTTAAACACACTCTATCAAAGACGCCCTCATTTCAAAATTGCCAGTTCAGAAGCGGCACTGGAAGGCATGGAATACCAACTACCTACAGGGCAAGAGAATACTTCCGTTGTTTTGACAACAACAGTTTGCATCTTTTGTCCACAGAGTTTATTTAACATGGCATGAACAAACCATTACTGGATGTTGTTTATCTTCCATGTGCATTGAAAGCTGCACCAAGCCAATAGTGATAGACTTGATGATGGGCATTAGAGCTACACTTCAGGAACCTAAGGTACACAATACGTAGTGGCCAGGAGAATTCAAAGCGTTCAAAGGGTTGTGTGTGTGTGTGTGTGTGTTAAATATGGCGTAACTGTAGGCTATGTTGCGTTTTGCCAGGCTTTAGTTCTATATTTGAGCAGCACAGCAGAGATGTGGGTGAGCGAGAGAGAGAGAGAGGCTGAGTGGAGGGAACTCACCCTTGGGCTGCTGAGGGGACTGGAGAGAGGCCTGTGGAGGCTCCGCTCACCGAGCGCGACCTGCAGCACACGGACACAGGAAAGAGCAGTCAGCCAGCCAGCCAGGCCACAGCCAACACAGGGAATCAGCACAGTCAGCACACAAACCACAGATGCAGCCAACACAATAATAATTTGCTTATCTATGTCTGAGTGGGGATGGTATATAAATGTGTGGAGAGCATGGGTGTGGAACACCCTGGGGGGAACCGTGTGTGTGTGTGTGTGTGTGTGGTTGTGTATGGAGAGCATGGGTGTGACAGTGTGTGAGTGTGGATGTATATAAATATATAGATAGCATGGGTGTGGTACACCCTAAGGGGAACAGTGTGTGAGTGTGGACTATACAAATAGTGTTGTGAGTGTGGTATGCAGAGACTGTGCTTCTGGCTGTGCACAGACATGTCAGGTATTCAGTAGAGTGGGGGACCTCTAGTGAGTGTGTTGGTGTGGTTGTGTGTGTGCTCGCGAAAGAGAGCGAGATACTGTACGTGTGTGTTTGTGTGTGTGTGTGTGTGTGTGAGTGAGAGAGAGACAGAGTGAGAGAAAGTGTGTGTGTGTGTGTGTGTGTGTGTGTGTGTGTGAGTGAGAGAGAGAGACAGAGTGAGAGAAACAGTGCCTTGCATAAGTATTCACCCCCTTGGATGTTTTACCCTTTTATTGCTTTTATAAATCATCTGGTTCAATATACAGTAAGTTGGCTTTTTTGACAAAAAAATTACCAAAAAAGCCCTCTCTAATGTCAAAGTTAAAACAGATTTCTACACAGCAATGTCAATTAAATAAAAATATGTAATGTAATCTGCCTAGAGTAGGCCGTCCTCACAAACTGAGTGACCGTGCAAGAAGGAGACTAGTGAGAGAGGCCACCAAGACACCCTATGACTACTCTGAAGGAGTTACAAGCTTCAGCAAGCTGAGATGGGAGAGACTCTGCATACAACAAAACTGTTGCCCGGGTTCTTCACAATCAAAGCTTTATGGAAGAGAGCCACTGTTGAAGAAAACTCATATTAAATATCGACTAGAGTTCGCCAAAAGGCATGTGGGAGACTCCATGGTCAAGTGGAAGAAAGTTCTGTGGTCTGATGAGACCAAAGTGGGAGGCTTTTTGGTCATCAGACAAGCCAACTATTTTTAGCGGACACCAAACACTGCACATCACCACAACACGCACCATCCCCACTGTGAAGCGTGGTGTGGCAAGCATCATGCAGTGGGAATGCTTCTCGGCAGCCGCCCTGGAAAGGCTTGTAAAGATATAGTGTAAAATGAATGCAGCAAAATATAGGGAAATCCTGAAGGACAATCAAACTACGGGCTTTGGAGAAGATCTATTTTCCAGCAAGACAATGACCCGAAGCATACAGCGAAAGCTACACAGAAATGGTGTAAAGATAACAAGGTGAATGTTCTGGAGTGGCCGAGTCAAAGTCCAGACCTAAATCCAATAGAATTTGTGGCTGGACTTGAAAAGGCCTGTGACGGCCCGATCCCCAAGCAACATGACAGAGCTTGGAGCAGTTTTGCAAAGAAGAATGGAGTAAAAATTGCAGTGTCCAGATGTGCAAGCCTGAATGAGAACTTATCCACACAGCCTCAGTGCTGTGATTGCAGCTAAATGTGCATCTACTAAGGGGGTGAATACGTATGCAATCACTATTTTTACATTACATATTTTTATTTAATTGACATTACTGTGTAGAAATCTGATTTGACCATGAGTTGATTTATAAAAGCAATAAAGGGTCAAAAATCCAAGGGGGTGAATACTTATGCAAGGCACTGTGTGTGTGTGTTGTGGTGTGTGTGTGTGTGTGTGTGTGTGTGTGTGTGCGCACGCGAAAGAGAGTGAGATACTGTACTGTATGTATGTGTGCGTGGGTGGGTGTGTGTGAGTATGAGTGAGAGAGAGAGAGACAGAGACAGAGTGACAGAAAGTGTGTGTGTGTGTGTGTGTGTGTGAACGAAAGAGAGTGAGATACTGTATATGTGTGTGTGTGTGTGTGTGTGTGAATGAGAGAGAGAGAGACAGAGACAGAGTGAGAGAAAGTGTTACGTGTGTATGTGTGTGTGTGTGTGTGTGTGTGGTGTGTGTGTGTGTGTCTGTAAGAGAGAGAAATAGGGTGAGAGAAAGTGTATGTGTGTGTGTGTGTGTGTGTGTGTGTGTGTGTGGTGTGTGTGGAAAGAGAGAGAAATAGGGTGAGAGAAAGTGTATGTGTATGTGTGTGTGTGTGTGTGGTGTCTGTGTGTGTGTGTGTGTGTGTGTGTGTGTGTGGTGTGTGTGTGTGTGTATGTTTGGTGTGTGTAAGAGAGAGAAATAGGGTGAGAGAAGTGTATGTGTGTGTGTATGTGTGTGTGTGTGTATGTCTTGTGTGTGTGTGTACCTCCTGGCTGTGGAGGATGTGTCCAGGGCTCGGGCGTGGTGGCGTAGGTGAACCTTGCTCCGTCACACTCAGCACCTCCAGGCTCTTTCTTTCCGGCCGGCAGCGGCCATGACGCGTCAGCATAGGAGAGTCCACACGCTTCCGGGGAGGGTCGGCTGAATCACACACACACACACACACACAGGATGTAGTTCTATAGGAAATATAGGCTATATGTGAGTGTATGTGTCAGTGTGTGTGTGGGTGTGTTTATGTATTTGTGGTATGACTCACCAACATCATTTCTGGTTGGCAGGTCCTCATCCTCATAGCTGGGGTAGCGTTCTTTCCTGTCCAGCAGTAGGTAGTAGATCATCTTCTCCTGGTTTATTCTGGCAGACAAGAGAAAAACAGACAGAAACGAAGGAATTAAAAAAAATGCACCTCCTGCCATCAAAACATATTCCTTCAGCACAATTATGAACACCAGCTGTTGACAGCCCTAAAGCATCGCCTTGGCAAAGACTGCGTCATACCTAAAGTTTCTGGTTCCAGACGTTATAGATCTTAAAACCCATTCAGCTTTAAATGACTGCATGTGAATGACATGCAACCTGTGTGTCCTGCATCTGCCCAGCTACTCATCTTAATATGAAGTCGATGTCTTGTCAGTGGGGGAATCACTGGCTGTGCTGTCTATGCACGACTACTAGAGATCACAGCCTGTATTCAGTGAAGCCAGCCAATGCCACTAGCCCACCTAATAGTAATTGGCTTATCAACACACAAAACCAGGGTGGAATAATACAATCATTCCTGCGTCCTTCGCTGCGGCAGCTCTGACAGAGGCCAGGTCTGGGGATGATGGGATACTCACTCCTCACACTGCAGGTCTCGGGCCAGTTTGGTGCGGTCCCTGAAGCAGCCCAGCGAGTGCATGCTGTCCAGCACGTCCGGGTCAAGCTCCGTGAGGGACAGGATGCGCCGCACACACACCCGTCGGGGAGGGGGCTGCTCTGGGCAGGGCTCGTTCCGACCACTCCTGAGGAACACCGGCGGAGAGAGAGATGGACAGCAAGTGTGATGGTGAGAGGGTTAACAGAATAAAAGGACAAAATAGAATTTTATAAGAATGGATAATAGGGCTGGCTATAAAGAGCAGTTGGATGGCGCTCAGAGAGAAGGTTGACTTACTGATACCACGCATGCTTCTGTATTGCTTCAAGCTTTTCAGGGAACCATTGAAAAAGAACAGGACTGTTATTCACACAGCAAAGAGCTTGAAGAACATTACTATGAGTCAGGGATTCTTCACAAAACACTGCTTAGAAATGAGTCACATACCTAAAGAAAAGCAAAAGATAAAATACTTTTTGACCTGGTCATCCCCTAAAACAGAGGGCCATGAGTTTATTGAAAGACAGAGGTAATTAGACTGAAACCTGTGGCTCTTGGGCCCTAAAACACTGAACTTGGACATAAAAATCACAGAACGGTACACAACAACACAAGCTATTTAGTATCGTCAGTAGCACAATGACGGAGAGCAAATTTTCCTTTGGGGATTAAAATGTGTAACTTACTCTTTTGCAAAAAGACAAAAATGCCTCTAAATTTACAACAGTGATATCATTTTGAGGGCATGATTAAAGACTTTTCAGCAACATTTCGGTCAATTTTGCCCTGGGTCTCTCTTTAAGGTACAAAGAATCCAGATCCACATGTACAGAAATATTGGGAATAAAATGATTGTTGGTCTAGAAGTATATTTATTTTTGTCATTAAACCCAATGCACACCCTGGATTCATTGCTGTGTACATATAGCTCAGATAGAGTTCCACAAATATTTTCTCTCAGTACAACCTTATCACCAGGGACTTGTGTGTAAGTAACTGGATGCCTGCACTGAGGGTCTTGTAATTTATGATCTAATGAAACCTGGGAATGTTCGCTGGAGCAGTGTACCATTGGGTAGTCTCAACCAAGCCTCTCCAGAAACCAACTGATTTCCTGTGTCCTTGTGTTGGAAATGAGTACAGATCTACACACACAATGTATGAAGTTTTCCCGGCCCTCTCTTTCTCACTCTGTTTATTTTTCTCAACCCATTGCTTTCTCATCCCTCTTTCCCCCTTTCTCCATCTTTCTCTCCACCACCACCCCCCACCCCCCTTTCTCTGGCAGACCTACCGAGAGCCTCTTCTCAGGGTCGACCTCGATCATGCCCTTGAGCAGCGCCTGGCAGTCGGGCGGGATGAAGTGGGGCATATGGAACACCCCGCTCTTCACCTTCTCCAGCAGCTGGCGCAAGTTGTCGTGGTCGAACGGCAATGCACCCTGGAAACAGAGGTCAAATAGGGTCATGAGGGGTGAGAGGTTAACCATTCCTGGGTCACATGTAGCACAAACTGAGGAAGAGGAGTAGATGTCAGAATGCCAGGGTTTAATCTCAACACACAGGGAAGTGCTTTTTTAGATCATAACAATGAGTAATCTTGACATTCTACACACAGCTGTGAGTTGTACTGTGAGCATGACTGCAATAACCATTTAGTGATGCATATACTTTCTGAGAAAAGTGCATGCGATGAGTTATGGGCAATTCTCCGTGGGTGAAACTAATCTGAACTCTGAGATGGAGGCATGGAGGCTGTGTTAAAGGACAGAGACTGACATCCCCCCTCATACATGAATAAAGAGGGTGTGGATATTGAAGGAAAATCAACAACAAACTGAGGACCAAAAAAACAAACACAAAGGGAGAGAGAGAGAGAGAGAAGAGGAGAGACAGAGAAGAACAGAGGGAGAGAAAAAGAGTAGCTCACCACGAGCAGTGCGAACAGGATGACTCCACAACTCCACACATCTGCTCTACGCCCGTCATATTTCTCCCCCTGAAAACACAGCAGCCTATTGTTACACATAGACATACAAACAACTACAGTCACAGACACAAGCACATACCAACCACACACACTCAGCTACAAACAATTGCACAGTCTTAACACACACACCACACACACACACACACACACACACACACACACACGCAAGGCATCACTCCCCACACACATCATCCTGGGACTGAAAATGTGATTGAAAGAGTGAAATGACAGCAGCATGTCAACTCCTGCTCCTGTAGTTATTTCTACATCGTCTTAATATTAATTTCCCGGTGGCACACAAACACACACATTCTCTCTTTCTGTGTCTCTCTCACATATTCACATGTGGTGGTGCCCACACACAAACACACACATGATATAAATACATGTATGGTCAGCACACACACACACACACACACACACACACACACACACACACACACACACACACACACGATATAAATACATGTATGGTCAGCACACACACACACAGACATGATATAAATACATATATGGTCAGCACACACACACACACACACACACATGATATAAATACACACACATGTGGCACATACTGATTCAACTGTTACATGTTGCTGAGATGTAACTTACCCTGATCACCTCTGGGCATGCATAGTGAGGGGATCTGAAAACATTTGAACACACAGAATTACAACGCCATACATCCACATCATACCCACACAATACACACATTGTACTTAAACACACACATGCATATACACACATACACATAAAAACACACACACATTTTGTACTTACATATCAACAAGCATATGTATAGCCATATAAAAAAGGGGATACACATGAACAGACAAACCTACAATACTCACCCACAGCTCGTCTCCAAGAGACTGTCTCCCACTTGTAGTGAGGCCATGCCAAAGTCCGCGATCCTGATGTTGTTCTTTTCATCCAGCAACAAGTTCTCCGGCTTTAAGTCTCTGTGACTGGAAGAGAGAGAGAAACAGAAAGACAGAGGAAGGGGGGAGAGAGAGAGAGAAACAGAAAGACAGAGGAAGGAGAGAGAGAAACAAAAAGAGAGGAAGGGGAGAGAGAGGGACATAAAGACAGATGAAGGGGAGAGAGAGAGAAACAGAAAGACAGAGGAAGGGGAGAGAGAGAAACAGAAAGACAGAGGAAGGGGAGAGAGAGGGACATAAAGACAGATGAAGGGGAGAGAGAGAGAAACAGAAAGACAGAGGAAGGGGAGAGAGAGAAACAGAAAGACAGAGGAAGGGGAGAGAGGAGAAACAGAAAGAGAGGAAGGGGAGAGAGAGAGAGAAACAGAAAGACAGAGGAAGGGGAGAGAGAGAAACAGAAAGACAGAGGAAGGGAAGAGAGAGGGACATAAAGACAGAGGAAGGGGAGAGAGAGAAACAGAAAGACAGAGGAAGGGGAGAGAGAGAAACAGAAAGACAGAGGAAGGGGAGAGAGAGGGACATAAAGACAGAGGAAGGGGAGAGAGAGAGGGACATAAAGACCGAGGAAGGAGAGAGAGAGAAACAAAAAGAGAGGAAGGGAAGAGAGAGGGACATAGACAGATGAAGGGGAGAGAGAGATAAATAAAGACAGAGGAAGGGGAGAGAGAGAAACAGAAAGACAGAGGAAGGGGAGAGAGAGAAACAGAAAGAGAGGAAGGGGAGAGAGAGGGACATAAAGACAGAGGAAAGGGAGAGAGAGGTACAGAAAGACAGATGAAGGGGAGAGAGAGGGACATTGACACTTGATTTGTTACCTGTAACTGATAATCAACCAAACCAAGCAGATAAAACAAGTCAACGTTATAACCCATAAGAAACACAGCATCAACATGTCCTATGAGAAACGTGTCCAGAACCTGTATACACACACATTATATGTCTGTATAGTCACTGGCACACATGCACGACAAATGGTAAACACACTACATATTGTATCACACACACACACACACACACACACACACACACACACACACACACACACACACACACACACACACACACACACACACACACAATTACTATCATCATGGTCCTCTTAAAGGATGCGTACCATATGGAGTGGCTGTGGCAGAAGTCAAGGGCAGAGATGATCTGTCTGAAAAACTTCCGGGCTTCTTTGGGGGTCAGTCGGCCCTTCTTCACCAAGTAGTCGAAGAGCTCGCCACCCGACACATGCTCTAGTACCAAGTACCTAACACAGGGTAAGAGGAGACGGTCAGTTCACCTCTGACTGAGTTTGTTCCAGACACCTATACACATGAGATGAGCAAAGACACAAGCTGGGAGCCGTTCTAAGCAAAGGAAGGGGAACAAGACTTGTGTAGCAAACACACAAACGCACAAGGACCTACACACACAGAAACAGACTCACGTACTTACAGATATTTGTTATTCTCATAGACATCATGCAGCTTCAGAACATGAGGATGTTCTATTAGTTTGAGAATAGCTATCTCTCTCTCCACCTGGACAGACAGAGAGAAGAGTGGAAAGGAGAGAAAGAGCGAAAGAACAAAGAAGGAGAGATAGCTAGAGATGTTAATCCACGTTGCTTCTGCTTGAGGAGGGAAAAGAGAAGAGAGCAGACGTGGGAAGTATAGCGATGCTAGTCTGCAGAGAAAGCCGTCTTAACAACACACAAGCCACACGCAATGCAAGAGGTAATGTCTGAGATGCGAGAGCTTTGTGTTAAAGAAGAAATGGCTTGGACTTGGGAACAAATGTTTCTTTTCTTTACCTATGAAACGCTCACCTTTTAATGCATGAGTAACCAGTGCAGAGTGGGGAGCAAGAAAGTTGTTAATTTGAACCACTTTCATCCAGATCCTGATGGACAGAATCAAGTCCTGGCCCTAAGGTACTTTTTCACGACTGAATATCTTGATTTGGTCAGAAATATGTCATATTCCGTAGAAGAATTGGTCAATGCAATTTTTCCGTGAAAGGTAGAGCCTAAATAGAGAGATCAACAAATGCCTGTTTTTCTTACCTTCATGAGGACCGACTCTGACAGCTTTTCTCTGTTCACAATCTTTATGGCCACCTTCTGCCCTGTGATGCAGTGTACTCCCAGCTTCACCAAGCCTGGAGGGAAGGAAGGGGTGGGAGGGGGGTTGAGAGCACTTTAAGAACAGAGAGAAAACACAGGAAACCTCAGACAACTGAGAGAGAGAGAGAGAGAGAGAGAGAGAGAGAAAAAAACAGAGAGCTTAATGTCCCCCTGCTGCCTCTCTCTCTCTCTCTCTCTCTCTCTCGTCCTTTCTCGGCAGACAGTGACCCAGTGGGATTGAAAAGGATATGTGAATTAGTGATGACATCACCAATCAGGTTTATCTGACCTGATCAACACTAACGTGGCATGAAATCCTATCCCTCACCAATGCTTCAGCACAACACTGAACTTACCACCTCAGGAAGCATGTCACAATAATCTTGCGGCTTCTTTATCCGTGGACATAGATCAACAACACAATTTCAATAATAACAGCCACTATACATGTCATCTAACATTACAGAGAGCGCAACACGTGGGCTATACGTCCTGCCTGTGTGCATCACCAGGGTCAGGGACACCTCCACTGGACAGGAGCAGTGAGTAGGTTTGCACTCCACACCTGCTCTTAATTGACTCAAGTTTCTCTGCACACTCAGGTATCTATTACCAGCCGACCAAAAGATTCCCCAAAACTTCACACTCCGCTCTCGTCCACTGGAATAATAGAGCTGTGAGACATATGTGGGTTTCCTGCAGCTACAGAAGGTACAGAGAAGAGCTAATATGGTTGCAGAGTTGTAAACACTGTTGTAGTGCTAGCAGCGGTAAGAGGTAACGAGGCGCTTTCTGAAACTGCTATGCAGCTACATAAGGTTAAGATACACAAATAAAACAGTTCTACAAATGTGTAACGCCACCCACAACAGATCCATGACTGGTTCTGAAATAAACAACCATCACATAATGATATATGGCTACAATAATGCATATTCATTCACACAGGTTACATTGAAAGACAGCAATGATGCCTCGTGTAGTGTGTTGGCAAAGACACCCAACACAGTAAATGCAGTTGTCACCTTAAGTAAACCAACACTGGTGGGACACATACATTTTAAAAAAAAAAAAAAAAACCTCCTCAGACCACAAAGCCAAAATCTGTATCTGATGGCAGACAGAGTTATACCACGACACATAAACTAGTTTTAACTAAAGCTCTATCTAATTCAGCATGAGGCAACTGTGCCACAGCAACACAACGCATAGGGAGAGAGAGGAAAGGAGGAATATCCTTGCACTGAATCCCTGATTAAATAATTCTTTGATAACCCCAACAGACAACTACTTTCCCAGCTTGTAAATTAGACTACAGCTGATTCCAAATTATTAGACGAGGATAATGCAAACTGTAGTCCATAATGAACCATGGACAGTTAACATGAGGAACATTAATGCTTCACAGCTCGGAACATTAATGCTTCACAGCTCGAAACATAAGAGCTCAGCAGGCTGACATCAGTGCTGATTCTTACCAGTCTGCCCTTTCCCCAGCGTCTTCTCCAGGCGGTAAGGCCCCACATACTGAGCCGGCTGACTCGACAACTCCTTGCTGGACATTTCTTCAAACGATTTATTTCCGCGATCAGAGCTCTAATAAAAATCAGAGTTTCTTCTCAAGGAGTCCACGACGTTGAGTCCTGCGCGCTGAGTAACCCCGCCGTAGCGACATTACAGTCGGTGAGAGGGACAAGGAATGGACTGATCTTGTAGTCGTGATGACAATCCTGTGGCCTACTCACAACCACTTTTCAATGTTGCTCACCGCTAATGAAGATATCAAGTCAGTGTGTTCGCTGAACCCGTAGTAGCCTATATTATTGATAGGCCTACTTCAACTACAATCAACTATCAAATCGGATTTTGTCAATTCAAAGATACGTAGACCTATGTTATGAGTGCACATCTAACTAATGAATCAAAGATCCATACTAAATTAGGGTGACTATATGAAACTATGTTCTGACAGCAGAGATATCTGAGTTAGCCGCGATAACATAGCCTGTGTCTTCAACCAAATTATGCTGGAGACAGAAGAATGTCGATAATGGAGATGAAAGTCTAGCAGGCTAGATGTCATCACAGCTTCAAAGGCGCTGACAAAATTATGATTAGAGCCCCCCAGCAGCATGGGGGCCAACCAACGGTCCAACGGCCTGACTGTCAGCTAGGCCTACACATTGACACATTTTGTCCAAGACTGTAAACACTAATAATGCTAAAATAAAATATAAACTTTATGCGGTAGAATATGAAAAGGCTACAATATTCATTGAGAATTGGTCTAGCTTTATAGCTATCCGGCACAATCCGTTATTCTGCTGTTAGTTGAGTTGACTTCGCAATTCCTAGCTAAATAATCGTATCGGCTATCTTCTCACATTCCCCGTCAAGTGAATATTCTCCCATTTACACCGCAGTGGTAATAGATGTCCTGTGTCTGGAGTACTACTTGCTTTACTCCAGGCCTCACATCCGGAAATAGAGAGAAAAGAGAGCCACCCTGTGAGCACACGCTCTGGTAAGACACCTTTTTTAATCAGCACCGGGTCTAAATTCAGTCCCGTTGCTGTTTTTACCAGAAGGCAAGAGCTAAATAGTGTTTTTCTTGCACCATTCGAAGGCCTGGACGTTTCATGCGATACATCGCTGTTCTAGAAAATGCAAGCATCTTTAGCTGGCGTAGAAACCTCTGCCTCTCCTCCTCCCTCCCTCGACGAGCAGATCACAGCATCTTCTCCCGTAGTCGCAGCTGCAGCCCCTCGCGCAGCTTTGCGTTGTCCTTGCTCCTCTATTCGTATCCCCGAAAAAAAGTGTTGCCTTAACAAGCGCAACACTAGCTTCGTGACGAGCGTCTTCAGCACCCCACCTTTTATCGTACACCCCGCTCCCTATCTCTTTCTCCCCTTGCTTCTCTTGATTCGATCCGGGCAGCATCAGCATCCGGGTTTCACTCGGCCTGCGCTCTCCATCGTCCCCTCCCTTCCCGTTTCTCCCAGAACACCCCTTCTCCCCGCCCCACCCAACCACAACACCACTCTACTCTGCACAGATGCTCCATCAAGTGGAGCCTAAGTGAACCAAAGATTGGATAAAAAAAACGTGGCAGGCACAGGATACCTATAACATACAATATTTAATGTTACCTTGCAAAATGAGCAAAGTTTGACGAGAAGGTAACACATACTTTTGTTATTGTTCACATTAGTTTGAATTGAGTCACAAAGAAGCAGAGTAGGCTATTTCAACGTTACGACACAGTTTTGTTGATTCAATGTAGGCTTGATAAACTTAAAGGTTTTTTTCCCCCCTCTAAAACATTGCCTGCGTGTGATCGAATTTTTACAGTGTTCTATTCCATCTGTCCCTGTGAGACTCCATCTGGGGTAATACACTCCATCTGGGGTAATACCTAATTTGTACACATGATGGCAGTAGAGACGTTTTGATGTCAGCAACGGCTGAAAAAAGCAAACATTCTTTATTAACATGAATGAGCAAATATATCCCTTTAGCAACATATTACATTTGTGCACATGTACTTGTCCTCTTTAGCTTTCCTTTAATTGCATCTCATTATTAACACTGGTTGATTACCATGCCGGGGTTTTCATACAATGTAGTCCAAAAACTGTACTCTTATGATTTCTGGTACGCCATACCTTGTTGAGGAAATCAAAGCAGCTAAGGACTTCCTTTCCATTTTAGGCCCGAAAAATGAACTATAGATTCAGTGTCTAAACCACATCTCTGTAATGAAAGGAGTTATATAAATGTTTGGGAAGTGGTGAATATCAGATGAACTGGCCTATTTTTGTCCTGTAGTCTGAATATCATAATGAAGGAAGGAACATATCCTAGGGAACAACCCCTTAACTTAACTTCTGCAGCTTTGTTGACTACTACCTTCAGAACACAATGTTGCACAAGACTATAAAATAAAAAAAGATCAAGTTGAGTGAAGGCAGGTTATAGGGAGAGACGCTGATCCCCTCAATAGTCGACACGTCCTCATCACTCATCCCATCTCATCCTATCTCACTTGGTCTTAAGTCACCCACTACATACAACTACAAGCACACACATCACTTAACCCCTTTAAAAAGGGCTTTTCAGATAATCAGATTGGATAATTGGCCCTTCACACACAAAGCACACATGGTCGTCCAACAGGATGGTCAGCCCCGCGGCTTATGAAGAACCAGTTAATTTGTATGCTAGGTGCTCAATCACCTTGTTGTTGACAATAGGACAACCAGTTGTCTTTCAAGGATCACCGTGTGTTTGTGGAGGTGCCCTGGCAGCCTTAAGAAAATATCTACGCAGTTCATGTAGCTATTAGAATAATGTAGGATCATAATCAGGCAGCTACATGTTTCTAAAATGGCAGATGAAGTTTTTTGTTACTCAAACTATTTCTGTCTTTAGAATCTGCCAGCTCTTGAAGTTTCCGTCCTCACATGTAGTGTGCCAGTCATCTTATTTAAAACACGTACTCCTCCTCCTCAGTCATTCAAGTTTTCACCAGGCAGCTGATGGAGTGCCTATGACATACACAGGGTCCTACAGGGCCAATGTAAGCATGCCTGCTGAGTGACGTGTTCGTGTGTGTGTTTAAGCACTGGTCAAACGAGGGAGGGGTGTCCGTGTACTCATATGGAGACATTCCTGGAAACATGGTAAAGGAGGACATAGGTCATAGAAGTAAACAGATACCACAGCTATGTGCTCATACACTAAAATGTAGACACACTCAGACAGAATCTTACAGTCCAACATATGCACATATACTCAGACACTCAAGGAAACTCACATTTGTAAACATGCACTGAAAAGGGATCTATATGGACAGAAAAATAAATCAACACAAATGCATCATGACAAACATGCTGGGCTACATCTTCATGTACAAAACCAGTGACATATTTTCAGAACCACACAGGCTTGCACACCTATTTATTGCATACACATACACGCACATGAAGTCACACGTACACAAACATTCCAGCTCACATTTATACAGGAATGCATTCACTACACAACTTCACAAGTATTGCAAGTGGGGATGTAACTGGACTCTGTGACCTTGTGAGGTGAACATTCCAGTTCTCCTCACCCAAGTCACAGGTATACTTTTTGCTTTGGGCCACGGGTCACTGAGGTGAGTCTTTAAGAGGAAGGTTCACTTCTCTGGAATCGTTTTCTTTCTTTTTTTGCAGTCCACATGTCAACTCACTGCCCTGAGGAGCAAGACTACACATCCAGACACAAACTTAGTCCATGAGGGGATGATTAGGATACAGGCCTACATTTTATTAGCAACATTATGGACGAGCTGCTGGTTTATCCCACATCTCCAGTCCTTTTAATCTTGTAATTATTAGTCATAAGAAACTCTGATTCAGGCATTTGTACACATACATGTTTTGCTTTTACCCAAGAAGAAATGGCTAAGAGTGACACTGGTTCTCCCCTTCTCAACACATGTTATGGCAAAATGAAGTTCATAAAGACCCTGGAGTGACCAAGACCTGATGAAGAGGATCCTGATGTACAAGTACACATGAACAGCTTCTTCCGTAGGATTAAATCTCCCATAGGCTTCCAAAAAAGCCATAGAACAGAGTTAAAGCAAATTCACAAATAAAATAAAAGACACCAGAAGAATAAAACACTGTACCAATCACTTTATTATTTGCATTTAAATGTAAGCATCTTGAAGACAATTTACATAACAGCCATGGGCTCTCCAGAACTGCCTACAATTCAGCCATAGGGGCAGGGGTCAGGAGGAAGGCTCAGAGATCACTTAAGCTTTACAGGAGGGAGGATCTGGGGGACAGGACGAGACTCTGCCACCAAACCCCCATCAGAATCTGTATCATTCAGTCCAGTGCCATGTGCAGAAGGGAATGCTGGGAAGGTGGAGGACTCAGTGCAGTGGACCTGGGGGAGAAAGACCAAATCGGTTAAATGCAAATTCATGGGAAACGTCAACATGCGAACTCTTTAGGATGACCTGAAGCGTAGCGACTGCAGCGGCAGGAGATCGTGTCAGTGTGAGAATATGAAGACTTACATTTCCTGTGAGCCAAGCTCCGCTCCTCTCATGATGCCCCAGCAGCACTCTTCACACAGGCTGCGAACGCCTCCATCAGGTCTTTGCAGCCCTCCTCTCCATTCTCCTTCACACTGCAGGGAAGGAGGGACAAGTCAGGGTACAGTCTAGCATGACGCTAGGTTCACTCTTAAATCCCACCCCACATGCCACGTCAAACAGGATAGACCATGAATCAATAACTTAATCAGGAATCAAAACAAGCTCAATTAAAATCATGACCTTTATAATGTGCATATAGTGCAGTGCAATCAATTATCAAAATCCAGATGGAATGAACTCATTAGCCCTGCCCCCTAAATACTCAATAACCCAGCCTGGAGACTGTTTGAGCTGGATCACTTTTTTTTATTTTTATAAATACACAGCAGGGGTAGTGCACTCTGGATATGTGTGTGTGGAGGGGGGGGGGGGGGGGGGAGAGAGAGAATTCCAGGCACACTGCACCAACACATAGCGGCAGACACTGACACAGTGCATTAGTGTGATGAGGCGAAAGAGCGAGGGAGCAATAGAGGGATGGGGGGTGGGCAGAGAAAACCCATCTGTGAGAAAAAGCGACACTGCGCACGCACAAACATCGCGTGACTGTGCAAAACTGTAGAGGCCGGCAGGTATTAGATCATATATTCTTGGCTGCCTGTCATCGTCCTTCTTTAAAGGACATCCCACTAGTTCCTTCCCAGGTTCATCCCCCCCGTCTCACAATCTCTCCCAACTCATAACCAGTGATGTAACACACAGCTGGTTGCTTCAGATTAAAGGGTCTACACCAACCAGTCCTATTGAGCCATGTGTGCACGTCCTCCTGGCTTTGTGTGTGTGCGTGCACGCCTGCCTGTGTGTCCTGCATGCAGGGAGTCCGAGATGACCTAACAGCAGCACAGAAATCATCCCTCCGGCAACAAAATCCAATAATCCTGCTGAGACTGGGCAACCGAGAGACGCCAACATTTTAATATTAAATGAGCACCGGACGAGTGGGAGGGAGAACACCTCATTGGGAGTGAACACTCCCTTCACTACAAGAGGCAAACCCTGAGCTGTCTGGCAAGCCATTACTAGTGTGGCCAATGCCAGCAAAACCAATTAGACCATGATTATGTAACCATCCTAAACAATAAAACAATTAAGACACAATGCATGTCAGAGGCCCACAGAAGGTGCTTGCCGTAACGAAAGGGTTTAACAGATTACTGTTCCTAAAAAGACATTACTAAAATGAAACTAGTTGCATCTGGAGGCAATAGCTTTGGCATGTACAGTACTAATCTGCATTCTCAACTCTACAACTCACTGGAGTGATTAAGTCATACGGTCATGTTGAGCTGAACGCAAACAGGCTCTTGTGGAAGTGTCAGTGGGACACCAACATGGTGCCCATTGAGGCAAGTATGCAGGGCAATCTCCTAATTGTAAGATTTAATTATTTACAGTGAGAGCCACTCCTTATGGAGGCCTATGTATTATTCACCACCATAGGTGAGCACAGCCAAGTGCTCTGAACCAAAGCAACATACACTGAAACTTAAGGGTGTCTGCCCCTTAAAGATAAATTAAATTAAGAAAAAAATAATGACCATCTAAATATAACAGTTGAGGAAACGAAGCTGAGGAATCCAAGTGGAAAAAACCTTGTAAAATACCAGAAATGCTGATTTTGCCACTACACAACAGCAAAACAAAGCTTTTAACAAGGCCCTTTGACTGATTTCAAAAAATAGCTGGGTAATATTCTTCAGCCTCAGGGGGGCCACATACCACAAAAAACAAGCACACTCATGTCTATGAAAACCAAGGACAAAAGATTCTGCAACACTAAGATTTAGCAACTTCTGGTGTGCAAAGATAGCGCTGGTTAATGTTTAAACAATATGTTAGCCTATAGTTAGGTATTACGGTCCCCAAGATGTACATAATCTATACCCTTCCACATCCATGTACAGCTCTAAAGCGAAGGACAAAGTCTAAAGCCTGCAAGTCAGGTAATTTCACTATTCAAGGTCAAACAAGGTCATATCATAATAATGAACAGATAACAGCACATCTTCACTTCAAGTGGCATTACAAATAATGTGAGCTTGGAGTCTGAGGTTGGAATTACAGCCCATTTTCTTGCTTCATTTATAGGAGGAGCAAGGAAGGTCAAAGCCAGAAAAACACTCCGATTACAACTTTAGCAACCGAGGCACCGTGCAGACAAAACTACACCCATCAGATCCTACTCCAATAAAGTCAGGACAAGGCTAGCTGCACACTGTGGTCTGGGTGAGTGACACCAACATGGCTGCCATTGGTGTCAAATTCCTAAGAAACACAAGCCTGCCTATAGAACAGGTCACACCCTGCATCATGCTCCAACACAGATACACGCATGAAGGACTATTTATGACCGACCTATAAATACAAGCATGGTATGGATTACTCAAAGAGTCAGCCTTCTGAGAGTACGACATTCAGCCTTCTGAGAGTACAACATTCAGCTGGTCAGCAGCAGCAGGCAGATCATATGGAGATCAATGACAACAGCGGTAAGGGGTGAGAACACAGGGCCTACAGGAGCCCAACGTCAATCACCAACAGCAGCTCTGCACTCCGACGGGGATAACTCAGAGCCCAAACACTACTACAGAGGAACAAACAGCAGAGGCTGGGCTAACAGTTACCCACACCCCACCCCCTTTCCTGGCAAACTGACCAGATGCGCACACCCACACTGAATCCCACCCAACACAGCCCTCTGCTTATCTGCACACCAGGGTAAAAGGCCAGAGTGGGGTGCCTTATCAGAACGCGCCTGAAGACAGGCCTGTCTAGAGCCAAATGGACAAGACTGATCAAATTGGTAAACACACAAGGTGTCAAAATAAATTGAAAGAGGATTAGTGGACAGTGGAGGGAGGGTGTAGCTAACGAAATCAGAGGGACAAAGTTATGTCACAATATTGAACCCAACATGGACATTGACATTGACATTTGTCATTGAGGCAACAGGGTTAGCTTAGCACAGCATTTCCTGGGTCTCAAGCCCTCTGCATTTACAGAAAAATAAAACCCATAACAAGCTCACACTAATCCTAGCAGCAGGGTGGGTTACTGCGCAGGGACAGTGAGCAGGTCAGAACTCAAGAGTCCGTAGGCTCACACGCACCGCAGGGATGTTGACACAGCAAGGCCTGAGAGGCAGGAGGGCGACAGTGGAGGAGCACGAGTGACTGGAGAGAAATGTGACGTAGGCACATTCTCAGCCGCCAATCAGGCGTAAGCAGCAGCATCACGTTTGGACGAGAGCCTCTCCAACAGTGGCAATGTGTTGGAATTCACAACATCAAGTTAAAAAAAAAAAAAAATAATAATAATCAAAAACACTGAAATAAAAACTTCAAATGAAAGCGGAGAAAAAACGCCTGACCACCCACCTCTTACAACCCAATATGGCACCCTGCTACCCCACCATTTTTCACATGAAGATGCAGCAACCAAACCTTTACCAACTGCATCCTCCAACCTAACATACACCCTCCCAACACATACATTTTTTTTTTAAACGAACAAAACCTCAACCCTTCTCATAGGAATGTCCAAGTCAACACACCTCCACATCACTTGACAGATCTAACACCTACCCACCCTGAGCGGTAAAGTGGAACGGGACTTACCACTTGTCCAGGTCGGCCTTGATCGCCTCACAGGCGGCAGGCACGGGGACCTCAGCTGGGGCAGTGCTCTCAGAGTCCGACATGATAGTGCTGCTTCTGACTGCGTCTTAGCCTGTGTGCTCCTGTATGTTCATGTGCAGAGAGAGAGCAGGAGAGAGCGAGCACAGTGTGGTTAGAGTTTGCAAGCAGGGGAGGGGGGGGGGGTGTACACAAGGGGGAGGGGAGGACAGGGAGGACGGCACACATGTGGACATGAGTGCTGGAAGCAGGGGGAGGAGCCATACATCATACATCTCTTCCCACTCACCAACAAGAGGAGGGTTGGTGGGAGGGAGTAACCCTACCAAAGTTCAAAAAGCAGCCATGGCAATTTGGCATCAAACACACGCAGTGGGCTACTAAAGCACCATTCTGTTTGTGTGGACCAAACGCAGAGGTGCACCGGTCAGCAGGCTAAACCACAAACAATCTAGACTATTAAAATTTTCTTTAAATAAAAAAAGTATCCATCTCCACATGCTGCAATCATGGTCCAAGCAGCACGTGTGAAGCACCCTAGTAACATAAGGTTGAAGGATTTGACAGCTTCAACAGGTGAAAGGACACTGGCACTTTAGGACGAGCTAATGGAGCCATGTAGAAGAGCAAATTTAAGATTTTTAGCTTAAGACATTGCCATGACAGCACCCCCTATGGATGAAAGTTGGCCACATTTGGCGTGCAGCCAAAGACAGTGGTGGAGGGCATCAAGCTTGGTTACGGTTAAACCTCTACATGACAATATATTGGCCATTGACTGGACTTCAAGCTTACAATGGGATTTTCAATGAAAACGTTATTAGACTACTTTAAAAACGTGTTATTCATCAACATAGACACTTCTTCCATTCATCCACCTGCCTTATTTTCCTCTTATTTTTATATTCTGCCCCCCTAATAGCTGGTGAGCGAAGATGGAAAAACCCATTTTAGGTTATTTTTTTTTAAACAGTAAACACTTTTAGCCTACTATGGTTTTGGCGCCCTCCTTTGTGCAGTGCCCCTATATGTTGCATACCACCTTTTTTGCGTCACCGTCACGGAGAACCAGAAAAAAACTAAAATACAAACAATATTCTGTCCTGCACAACGCACAGGACCGGGTCCATGGCGGGTGCAGCAACCGTAGAGTGCTGAAATCGTGATGTCGGCAGATTACCAAGCAGCGCAATTATGTTGAAGAGGGCCACCTGCTGGGCACATCACCGAAAGAGTTTCTTTGCACAAAAAACGTTTTCGCTAGGTAGTCAAGTAATCTAAATGTTAAGGCTGTGCCAACTAAAGGCGGGCTTACGTGACGTGCGCTCATAAGAGAAGACCCTGCCTCAGGTGTTTGCGCAACCTAGTTGGA
>NC_045152.1:18806277-18843777 GCF_900700415.2 Clupea harengus
TGTGTGTGTGTGTGTGTGTTGTGTGTGTGTGTGTGTGTGTGTGTGTGTGTGTGTGTGTGTGTAGAAGTTGTCTTCTCCTTTGCAAGCGAGGGGCATTTCTGCTTTTAGAGATCCTTACTTCCTGTGTAAAAGCTCGCCTGCAGGTTCTCCCAACTAAATGCAACTTAGCACTGGGGTTTCCCTCCAGCCATTCACCCGTCTGTATGCTGCATGACCCTCTTCAACATCAGGGGTCTGTAGCCCAGATCATGAACTGCTGGAGCTCTCTTAAAGAGCTGTATATTGTACACACACACACACACACAGATCATGAACTGCTGGAGCTCTCTTAAAGAGCTGTATATTGCACACACACACAGATCATGAACTGCTGGAGCTCTCTTAAAGAGCTGTATATTGCACACACACACACACACACACACACACACACACACACACACACACACACACACACACACACACACACACACACACACACACACACACACACACACACACACACACACACACACACACACACACACACAGACAGAGATCATGAACTACTGGAGTTCTCTTAAAGAGCTGTATATTGCCAGATAGGGCAGACTTGCAGACCTGACAGCTGCACAGATCCCCTGCTGAGGATCAAATGGAACAATGCAGTTCTGGAATGTTGTTAGAGGCACAATCTAGCAACGACTAACCCACACCTAATGAGTTCTCCAAGGTCATAGGATTATCCTATTCTGGAGAAAGCCAGAATTTAGACTAATGTAGCCTAATAAGAATATCACCGGCGACGTCACGCATAGAAAGACAAACCCCGGGCTTCAAATCATCTCCCATATTCAATAAAGACCACATCATACCAAGATATCAAGTAAAATTACCACCGTTTAAGTTTTCTTGAATATATGGAAAAGTTGCTCAACAGCGTTCAACTTTCGCCACTGACGTTAACGGTACATTCGATAGCACTTAACACATGCGGAATAGGTAGCTAAGCCACACTTGTAAAGCCTGCGAAAATGCATCAAAACATTAAATCAATAGGCAAACAAGAAGACTCCACAGCCCCCAAATACAAATTGCGATATTTGACCAACATGTGGAGCAAGGTCATTTACCCAAACTGAAGTTTAACAATTAAAACCCACCACGCTCCAAGATGGACAAAAGGGACAAATAGCAGTCCCTAATACATACATTAACCGGCAACACTGAAGCAGTTCCGCTTCTTGCAGGTGATATATTAGCATGCAATCCATTTGTAACGTAAGCTGTTGCAGTCGATGACACCATATGCACTCAGATCCATTTCCCCCTGGCTCCTAGCAGGACTGAAATTCATTGCGTGTGGGCGGCAAACAAAACTAGTACCTGTAACCTCCCTGAGTCCCCGGGCTGAAAGTACGTAACTGTCTCAAACAAACGTTTTTATACCCACAAGCCCAACTGTTGCAACCTCCCAACACACCTGTATCCAATTGTGCGTTTTGTGCTGAGCGCCTACTGGGTTCTGGGTAGTGAAGTCTTGAACATTCCTAGTGGCTGCAACACTGCTGCCTTATCTCACAGAGTTCAGTTCACCTCGTACTATTCACAAAGTTCACGCAAAAGAACAATTGCACCATCGGGATAGTTGTTTGAAGGACCGCACACATGAAATGAAGGAATAAAACCCATTTAAGTGGCCGCGGGATCCAACACGAGATAAAGAGAAAAGGCGCTCCCCCGCCCCCTCCTCTTTCTAGTACACCGTGTTCCCAAAGCAACCATTTGATTAGTATTCATTTTAAACACTGCCAAAATGGTTCAAAATCACTCGTAATTAAATTACTATTAAATACCAACCAATTACCTCCTCTCCGTCTTGTCTGGATTCGACAGGAATAAACTGGAGGATTCTGCGCATAATATATATAGCAGGGAGGCGTTGCTAGGACTATAGGCTGCGCGTAACCATACATTCACACTCCCTTTTCAAGAGGTCCGAGGCACACGTGAGACAATACGACCGCAACAGTGTTTTATTCATAGAGGTCACTGGTTAACTCAGACTTTGTTTAGTTAACAGACTAAACAAAAACAAAATCACACACATTTCAAGGCAGTCATACTTTTGTGTTTTAAAAAAAAACCTAGAATCAAGTCACTTTTTGTGATTTCACATCTGTCTCTGGAATTGTAAGATTTTTGTATGACTTGACTGGCCAAGAGCATGCAGATATTGATTTCTAATGAGCTAAACATTGAACTTAAGTGAGTTAGCAATCCATCTTTACATTGTGCCTGGGCAAGAGTGTAAAGAAGACTTTATTGCCTTACCTTCAAATGTATCAATTTCCTTGAGTCCTGTCAGTTGGTGAGAGAGAGAGGAAGTCAGTAAGGACACAGGAAGTAGAGAAAGAAACCTGCAGGCTGCTGTATCCGCTTTCAACGTATGACTGCCTATGGATTGCAGGGGGCGTATACGTATGTTCCTGTGTGTGTGTGTGCGTACACATGTGTGAGCGCATGAACACTGTGAGAGGCAGACACAGAGAGGCCCAGAGTGGAACTGCAACGGAATTTCCTCTAAAGACAACATGCCAAGTCCATCCTTTCAGAGAGAGAGAGAGAGAGAGAGAGAAGAATCAAAAGGAGCCAAAGCAATAGAATAGAATGGAGAGAAAACAGAGGAAACAAACTTCTATGTGCCAAATTCTACCCTGAAGTCGGGCGGAGGCAAAGAGGGGAAGGGAAAGAGAGAGCGAACCCGACTCTTTGCTCAAGAATGACAAAGGCCTGTTCTTGGGCATGCTGGGGGAGGGGTGTGTGGTGTGTGTTTGCATGTGTGTGGCATGGCTGTGGGAGTATGAAGAGGGGGTGGGGTGGCTCTTAAGTAAGGTTAAAGTCCTGTCCTTCACATAATACACAATAAACCATACATACACATACATGTAGACACACTCACACACACTCCCTAAAGTTTTCCCCTCAGGCAGTCTATCTGCCGACTCATCATTCATTTACATAAATTGCACACACACACACACACACACACACACACACACACAAACTCACATCTACAAACACAGTCACACAATAAACACACAGAGACACTGAAACACATGCACACACACAATCACATACCCTTGTGCTCTCCTGTGCACCCTAGTTACATGGAAAAAAGAAGCTGACACAAGTTCTTAAACACCACAACAAGAGGGAAAACACACAAAACAAATGGAATGTTTTTTGTCCTGAGGAACCAGGGGGGTGGGAGTGGAAGAGGAGGAGGAGGGTAGGGGGAGTGGGGGTGGAAGAGGAGGAGGAGGAGGGTAGGGGGTGTGGGGGTGGAAGAGGAGGAGGAGGAGGGTAGGGGGTGTGGGGGTGGAAGAGGAGGAGGGTAGGGGGTGTGGGGGTGGAAGAGGACGGGGAGGAGGAGGAGGGTAGGGGGTGTGAGTGGAGGTGGAGGAGGGTAGGGGGAGAGGGAGTGGAAGAGGAGGAGGAGGAGGGTAGGGGGTGTTGGGCCTCAGGACTCTGTGGAGGGAGGGTGCTTTCATGAGGGAGCTGGTGAGTGGGAGGGGCAGCCTCCATGGAGGGGTCTGAAGGTAGAAGACACGGTTTTCAAAGTCAGAGCTGGAGGTCATACCTGTGTCTTCAGAGGGGTGTGATATAAGTGTGTGTGTGTGTGTGTGTGTGTGTGTGTGTGTGTGTGTGTGTGTGTGTGTGTGTGTGTGTGTGTGTATGCGCGTGTGCGTGTGAATTACAATTCCAGCGGTACAACCTGATTGTTGAGTACCACTCGCGACCCTGCCTGGCTCCACCGTGTGTGTGTGTGTGTGTGTGTGTGTGTGTGTGTGTGTGTGTGTATGTGTGTGTGTGTGTGTGTGTGTGTGTGTGTGTGTGTATTAAGAACAGGAAGGGTTGAATGACTTGCACATGGGATATAGAGAATGTGTAGCGTACAAGGCCATATATATATAGGTAAGCTGAGGGTGAATGCCCATGAGGTGAAACGCACACACACACACACACACACACACACACACACACACACACACACACACACACACACACACACACACACACACACACACACACACACACACACACACAGACACACACACACACACACACACACAGGCATACACATACATACATAGCCACAGGGCAAGAGCTGATCTTCTGTTAAGCCACATTTTATCCTGAGAGGGCTCTATTTAAAATGACCAGATATACAATTGTGAACACACAGAGACACAAACTCAAACACACATACAAACAAACCACTATCTATAGGGGATCAGTGTTTTCTCCCTAAACAAACACAGGTACAGACTTCCACATTCCCTTTTTCTGATCATTAGATCAGAATCTGATTGGATTCTCGCAGATGCATTCCCCACATACTCAGCCATCACGGAGGGCTAAGTTGGCCATTGGTCAGCCGTGTGACACAGAACACAGAAGACATGTGACATCAGAAAACCTCATTACCCCCACCAGAGATAACCAAAGTAAATCAGTCTGTGGTTTCAAAAATAAGAGTACCCTGTAAAGTGATTGGTGGGTTGAGATGAGGACATGGAATTTGGAGTCTCTTCTCTGGCCCCACAGCCTAACAGGGCGGATCAGACACAGAGAGACAAAGCCTTTTTTGGATGGGTTGTGTGTACAAACAAATGAGAGAGGACTGTTGATGACTGTGGGGTGACAAGGTAGGTAGGTAAGGATGCATACTTTGAGCAGACTTTAGCTGAAGTTATTTTCATAATTTGATACTAAGCTGTCACAAAAATTCTTTCAAGGTATATCCTCTCATTTCTCATGGTACCACCCGTATCAAAATTATAACCAGCCACGGACAGATGGATGAGGAAGATGGGGCTGGGGGCACTCAAATGGCCATCAGCGACCCTGCACACACACACACACACACACACACACACACACACACACACACACACACACACACACACACACACACACACACACACACACACACACACACACACACAGTCAACACCACGTCACCATGCTCCATGAAGTGGCTATGCCTTGACGCACAGAGCACTTTTGAAAAGTCACATAACACCCTTTAATTACAGGGGGAGAAAGTGAGAGACATCTATGTATATATTTACTTATTTATCTGTGTGATAGTGGACTGTGCCCTGACACACCCACAAATAGCCCTCCCGTGTTTATTGATGAGCCTAAAACAATGTTTTTCATTAGCAAGGTACGAAACAGAACTAGATAAGTGCATAGTCATGGAGATGCATACACAAAGCAGCGAAATCCAGTTGGTGGGATCCTTTATAAAGTGATCCCAAAGACAGATCAGCAGAACAAGAAACAGCAGCATAAAATCGCAGAAAGACAGCAAGAGGACGAAATCAGAAAGACGCTCCAGAAGAATGCCAGCTTACAGGTCCCAGGGTACCAAACTGCATTTGGCAGGTGAGATAGGCCTGTGTATGTAAAGATGTGTGTCAATACATCGTTTCTGTCCAAATTGAATTACTGTTTATTTTTTATTTCTTGTTTATATTGTCTTCTCAGCGACTATTTTGCAGTCACCTCTTTTTCCCCTCCTGACAGTCCCTTGTCATTTTTGCAGCATTTGTGTAGCATGCCAGTGAGTTAGTTCTCGATATTGGTATGATCCATTGTTCCTCTGCTCCTCAGTGGCGGTGCTGCTGTGTGTGGCGGTGTCCTCTGAGGCACTGGGCATGACTGATCTGTTGGAGAGAGTCTCCCAGATTTCTGACAATCTGCACTCACTCAGCACATCTCTCAGTAACGACCTTGTGAGTATTAGGGAACATCGTTTATAGTAGTGTGTGTATGTATTTGTGTTTGTGTGTTTGTGTGAGAGAGAGAGAGAGAGTGTGAGTTGTATGGTCGTGTGCAGATATCCTTACATGTCTTCTTCATCTCTGACCTGCAGAACACTCATTTCCATCCAATTGGAAAGATCATGATGCGCCCGTCTATGTGTCACACATCCTCCCTCCAAACGCCCACTGACAAAGACCAAGCCCTCAGAGTGCCTGTATGTCTTGCTGGCTCTGCGCATTTTCTGACATTAACATTAGTTCTCTCTTTTAGCAATGTTTGATTTGTACTGATAAACCACAGTTGAGAATCTAAATAGGAAACTATTATTATTATATACATTCCAATTATGCACATGGTATATATCTAATGATTTTGATATTGCTTTATACAGGCAGATTATAGTAAAAAATGATGTATTTCAGCAAAACCCGCCATTGTTTCATTGGCTTTGTAACAAACTGCTCTGATTGGCTTTCCATATGAAACAACTGTTTATAATTCATTCAACTGGATTGTCATGCAGGAATCAGAGTTGCTGTCCCTGGTTCGTTCGCTACTGCTTGCGTGGTCAGATCCTCTGGCTGTACTGTTGACTGAGGCACCCAATCTTGTCCACCCTGAGAAAAGCCTGATCTACAGCAAAACCAAAGAACTGCAAGAACACTCAAACACCTTGGGTGCTGGCTTGGAGCATCTGGTCCACAAAGTGCGTGCATGGGAAAGCTTTTGAATAGCTGATTACATTTAGGCCTAGCCAAATGGCTTATCAGTTCATATGATTGAATGCATATGTTCATGATTGCATGCTAATGTAGTTTATCACCTGATAGGTGTTTTTCGATTCAGTCTAATTCCACTGTAAAATAATATGGGGGGAAAAATGTTACGTATAGAGATATTTTACCTGGTATAGCATCGTGTGGGTCATGCAATGTGTAGTTGTGTAATATAGAGATTTGGCCAATAGACTGTGACCTTCATTTTCAATACAATGGAATATGGTGCTTGCTAACCTACTGGGAGACAAGCAAATGAAAACAAGCAAAAAGCAATTTATACCTTTTTAATGTACAGCATGTACTTCATCCTATATAGTAAGTTGCCTTGTCAGGTTGTGGTCCAGATGTAATTTCAATTAAGCAAATTTTTCTCTCTGCAGATGGGTCACTCCTCCCAGGACATCTCCTCCGTCCCCTTCAATAATGATCTTGGGAACGACAAGAACTCGCGCCTGACCAACTTCCACTTTCTGCTGTCCTGTTTTCGCAGAGACTCCCACAAGATCGACAGCTTCCTCAAGGTCCTTCGCTGCCGGGCAGCCAAACTGCGCCCAGAGATGTGTTAGAGGAGCTGATGCCATTCTGGCTCTGCTTCTCCCTGAGCCAATCAGGGGAGCAGAGCCAAGGTGGCATCTTAACCGAGGGGAGAGTATTTGCTTCCCCTCCAGAAGTCTGATCTGGAATGACCATGTAGTCACACTAAGTTGAATGTATGGCGTCAGCATGTGGTTTTCCACAGTTCATAATTTCTATATTGTTAAACACTTATCTTTCTGTTCAGGGAGAAAGGGATGTTTGGGATGACATCTCATTTCTACAACTAAACCCAATAAAAGACAACTTGAAATGTGAGGCTGATGGCTAAGAGGCATTCCAGATCAGACCGTCTTACAGCCTGTAGGGCTTAACTCATGCACTTTAGAAAACGCCCGTTTTATTTATAATTACTCTGTAGGCTTCTCAGCAGGTTTACATGAAAGCACTCTTTGCAAGAATGTTCATAGAATGTTAATAAACACCCATCATGCATATGTTATGTTTCCGTTTGTGATTTTGTGGAGCAATTGAAGAAGGTTGTAAACAAATCAGTTGAAGTGAACCAAATAAAAAAAAAAAAAAAAAAGTTGGACTCTTCAAAAGGAGCTATTTTTCAGTCAGCTAATCCGTACAATCATTTTACCCATGCACTACTCAACAAGAATTGTTCTAACAGTCATCGCAAAATGGCAGAGCTAAAGTAAGACGACAGGGCACCTGACGTGTCAAACTAACAACCATGGAAACATAAGCCGTAACCACTGCCTACATACAAGTCAACTTACAAATCAGAGATGCAGGAACACCTTAAAATCCTTTAACTGAAACCACCCATGAAGTCATGAAAGGAAAACAGGGCAGTCGAGTTTAATATTTTTTTTATTAAAAAAGAAAACAAAAGCAGCAAGGAAAGGAAAAAAAAAAAAAAAAAAACATCCTGTTGATCACACTCCCCCTCTCCAACATCCCACACACACACACACAACAGACCACCACTCCATTCCACCAGAGGGCGCTCCGTTGCCCAATGCACATTTTGGTCAGAATGAAGACACTTCTCATTTAAGTGTTCCACAGTGCTCAAGAGGTGGGAGTGCTCCTTCAACAACCCCCCCCTAAAGAGGGGCTGTACAGTTTACACAAAGAATGTGGACTTCTCAAAAAAAAAAGAAAAAAGAAACAATCAAAAAAACAATGACTAACTTGAAATTTCCCCCATGTAACAAACGCAGACATGCTGATTGGCTAACAAGGGGGGGTAACGAGCGTCACAGGAGGCATCTCTTTCAAACAATAAAAAAAGGGAGGGAAAAACAGCACAGGATGCTGGATGTTACCATGACTAAACATTCACAATGGAAATCAAAGTGACAGAACTTGGAACATTATGTACAGGCAAGAGAGGGGTCTGTGTGTAAGTGTGTGTGGTTAAAAGACCAATGCTAGGACAAGTAAAAATCAACATGTTCTGACCTACTATTGCACAACAAAGTCCCCTCTGGCACCAACTTCTATACAAACAAATGTATAAAAAAAAGCCTATAGTTTGAACAAATATTCCACAAAGCAAGACAGGAAGTTAAAAATGTTGCTTACAAGTATGCATGACAGCACAGGCTGAAGATGGTCAATTACACACACCTACACACACTAATGAACTCCTCAAATTACCCCTAACACACAGACACACACAGGGGGTTTGAGGGGGGGGGGTTAACGCATTCTGTACTCTGAGGTCTTGGACACCTCACATAGTTGACCTTTGAAGTCGATGTCTACAGTGAAGTCCAGATCTCGCTATGAGGGTAGATAGAAAAACACCAGCATTAGACAAGAAAGACTAACTGCAGCAATGAAAATGATCAACTGTCACCTTTTACAGCACTTGATGGGAGAAAGGCATTCAGGAAAGAGGTCAAAACATGCAAGACTCACGTTGTTCTTGACATTGGGTTTCATGTTGATGGTGCCAAAGATCTCCTCTCCAGTCTTCACTGTCAAGTAGTCATCCAAGTAGAACACAGTCTGCTTCCAGTGAGTGTATGGAGACTCTGGACCTGAAAACACACATGAATAATTACTAACAGGCATCAGGCAGATATTGACAAAACACCAGCACTATATTCCAAATTTGTAAAGATCACCTAGGTTCAAGATGTGTGGAACACCACAAAGATGATGTTTTGGGAAACTTCCCAAAGACAACATGGGACTAAGCAATATTTGATTGCAGACCAAACAATGGGTTAAGGCCAAGCAGCCAATGGGCTTGAGAACATGATGCAACTCACTGGTGGAGAAGCCGGTGCGCTTGTGGCACCTCGTGAACTCGATGTTGAAGTAGGTGACCAGGGCATGGATGTAGTCGTTGCGTTTGACCTGCAGGCAGAAGGGTGAGGTGAAGGACAGGTCTTCAAGCTTCACGGTGTAGATGTCCACCTCCTGGAGAGAACAGGGAGATTCAGAGGTTACCACAAACGTATACAACGCGACATTAATTCAACACACCAGACTGTCTAGTAATTGAGAGAAAGATGGGAATAACAAGAACGTTCAACGGTTCAAAGATTAAAACAAAGTGGAAAAGACGGTTCACCTTGATGAGGCAAGAACTGCTGACCAGCTGTTTGGGGTCCACCACATCCACTAGAGGCTCTTTGATGGCCACTTCCTTGATGCAGGACATATCAAAGCCATAGACGTTCTCCCACCCTGAAAGAAAGCACAGACTTGTGTCACAGAAGATCCTATTTAGTTGTACTTAAGCATTCAAATCTAACACCTTCAGTTTCACTGACAAAATCCCCCAAAAGTATGTACATTAAACTACCAAGTTCCAGTCTGTGCACATCCAACAATGTCAAATGGAGGCCAACACTGTCCTTCAAGTCCAAATGCCCTCACACAAATCCATAAAATAAAAGCTAATGCTTAAGGCTAAGATAATGAAACTACATTACATAATGGCAAGGGGCCCTCACAGTGGATTTTGTAATCCTTGTACTGCCTGTCTTCAATGGCAGTGACATACAGGGTGGCTCTGTCAGGAAAGATAAGTCCATCTGGTTTCTGTTGGAAAACAAAAGACAGAAAGGGTTAAAGTATTTCAGGGTGGCAGATTAGAAGGCTATTCAGAGCACTGGCATTCAATAAAGGCTGCGTAATCTGCCAAGGTCTGAGTTGCAGATGTACAGTGCCAACTGAAGCCAAAAGGGCACACACATTTAACACAAGCACAGCATCAATGCCATATTGCTAATCAGCAGCTAATACTACTGCGCAGGTCTACTGTAGAGGTTGAACCTGTGTAATACAAATGGCCAATTCCACATGTCCACTGTCCAATTAACTCTATATAAATAATGAAATAAAAACATACAACATAAGGAAACTTTCCACTGCAGGAATTGACAGGACTTAAGTGGCTTAAATGTTTGCAGGTACAGCCCGCTGCTCTCTTGCTTTTTCAACCACAGTGCAGGAACTATCGACCTTGATGTAGCCTAGGCGATTAAACAATAGCGATACATATCGCAATGGACACTTCCTCAATAAAAGGACGAAAAGACGAAATTAAGCATGGATAGCCCAAAATGAACGTGAAATTTTGTTGCATGAAAATCCTGAGTGTACTCCCTCACTAAGAAACAGCCAATCCCATCCCTTGATTATGCCGCATGCTATAATTGACAGGCAAACAGCCAATAATTTATCAGCGGTATTGCTCAGTTGCACCCACTACACATCGTACAACATAAGCGTGGAACATGGGGAAGATAAGTGCAGTCAGGAAGGAATTGGGGAAGGCTCGGATTTGATAATTTCAGCTGCTTCAACCAATTGGAGCATATAAATAAGACACATCCTGCCTCTATCGAACCATCAAGAAACAGCCCACAATCTACAAAGGAGGTAGCCTTTTGAAGTACAACATTAATTGGACAAACATGTTTTGTATAGTTAATTTCTCCCACTTTTTATCCTATAATATATATAGCCTTTAAGATGCAGCCAGCTTAAGATAGCAAAATTAGGCTATTTGATTGCAACGTCAATTATGAGCATAAAATAATCACAGCATAAGACCATTGCATTTTTAGATAAAGTTAGGATTACCCAAATATTGACTCAGCATTTAAGTGAGTGCAAAATTCAATAACCATGGCAGCTTTTAGTTATTAAATTAAGCTGCACTGTTGATCAATTAAAGCCTGCATTTCAGCAGCAGTTTTGCTTGTGGTCGTTAACTCCATAAGCTGCAATTCCCTTACTGCATTCACTGTGTAACATCAGGTAAAAAAAAAAAGACTGCCAATTCATTTTTTTGTTTGTCATCGTTTCCACTCATGTCTCGTTTGACCAATAAGGGTCAAAGTTCACAGCAAGCCCCACCTAGCAGTTTCAGGCCACACATACAATTGAACTGAAAGGGGTCCTACAGGGCTGGTTCCTTCAGTCGAACCATACAAATGTGAGGCCCGTCTCAAAACATTCCGCTAGTTCCTGTGGTAGAAAGGCGCCTATATTTCGCTCAGCTCTCATTTGTTAATCTGGTCATTTTAAGAACACCCACTCACCAGCCACTTGTCACGGGCATAGATGACAGTGTTGAGCATGGACTCGTAGAAGAGGCAGTAACCCATCCACTCGGAGATGATGATGTCTACTTTTTCCACCGGAAGTGTCACCTCCTCCACTTTGCCTTTGATAATGGTCACAACTGCAATAAAAAAAAGAAATGAATCAATCATCTTTCACAGCGTATTAGGACACCAGACAGTAGTTTACATTAGAACCCACCCCCCCCCCATCAAAAATGGGGTTGATACATTTGAGCCCGCAAGTTACGCTGGCTACCTGTTCATGTATATTTCAGACATGTGGGGAACCGTTACCTCATTTTGCAACTAGAAAGCATCTAAGGCACAAAATAAAACTGTTTCATGTCTAGAATGACACATGTGCAGATGTTTACTCACCATGGTCAAGCTTATTTGCCTTCACAATCTTCACAGCATAGTCACATATGCTGCTGCATTCCACCTGTGGGTTGGTGAGGCAAGGTCATCATCAGTATTATATGGCTACAGCTCTGCACTAGAAAGAACTGACAAGATCCTCAGGAATATTACCCATGTAGCAACAAAAATGAACATGTTCAGGACACGAACTCACCCCAATAACCATTTTGGCGCCTGCCTTGGCAGCAAACATACAGAG
This sequence comes from Clupea harengus, assembly GCF_900700415.2. Classification (NCBI taxonomy): domain Eukaryota; kingdom Metazoa; phylum Chordata; class Actinopteri; order Clupeiformes; family Clupeidae; genus Clupea; species Clupea harengus. The sequence continues at coordinate 18,818,628 of NC_045152.1, forward strand.
GATGCCAGTCCCACTGCCCACATCCAACACCACCTTATCCTTGAACAAGTGCTTATTGTGGAACATCGAGTTCCTGTAGGTAAGAGTTCGCACCTCATCTTTCAGCATCTCCTACAGGTATACCAAGGAAGTGACAAGAGTGGGAAGAGAATGGACATGGTTTAATGGATGTGTATGCTTACAAATCTGAACCGAAGCAGCTGATTTCTTAGATCTCATCGTGGGACAATGGGGTAACTGAGGTCCTCTTACCTCGTGGATGCCGAAGTGGGCATATGAGTCGAAGTAGTAGTCCTTGGAAGTCATGTCTTCCGCGGAAGGCTTCGCCGAGCCCTCTCCCTGTGAAACCTCAAGAAAATGAGGACGTCTCAAATCAATAAAGGAGCTTTGGGCAACAGCAACAAACACTACAACTGATTGCATAGCTAACATGGCTAGTCAATGCCGAATGATTAGTCATTGTGTGTGGGACAAATTCTCGACACGAGTTCGCTGAAAGTTAGCTCACACACTGACTCATTACAAATGTAATGTTACCAATTGACGCCGCGTTGTAATCGAACGCTGTGTTATATATCGTGAGGCAAGTTGGATACTATAACATTAGTCAACTTAGCCTGCCGTCCAATGGGAGGCACGCTTAGCCAGGTGCGCTGAAGCACAAAGGACTGGCATCACCTAGCACATGGCATGATAATGTACGATTTAAGGATACACAGATTGCTTAAAACGACAGGGAGGCTGCAATAGGTGGACATGTGGGCCATGCGTTTTTGTCGACTAATGGACTGGAACAATGTACCGTTAATGGGATGAGAAATTAGCAAGTCAGATAGTTAGCTTGCTAATGCAAATCCACGAGGCCAGGAATAGCTTAGCCACACAACCTTAACCTTACCCCTCAAACTAAAAATGGGGAAATAGGTGTGTTAAGAAGACACACGTATCTGACGTAAACATATGCCTAGGCAACTAAAAAAAACTTCCATTAACGTTGTGCTGTCCACGCTAACGTTTTCAATAAGTTAGCTTGGCACGTTAGCCCCTACAAGCTAGCGAATAGTCTGGGATAACGTTAACGTTAGTTGGTGACCACCAAAGGCTAGCCATTACTTGTCCCGCCAGGTAAAAAACCTTTCATTGCCAGGAAGAAGGGTTTACATTTATACTCGAGTATCAACACTGAAAATCCGCGATTAATGACCCCCAGCAGATCAATGAAAATGAAACAAGGCCCAAACGTTGCTAGCAAAAGGCGATCTTGGCAACACGTGTTAGAAAATGAATGAGCTCAGTTCGCTAAAATGGATGCTCAATGTGTAAACCGTAGATCCATAGCTAGCTACGTCGACCCGGTGCTGTTAGCCAAGTTTGTGAAAGATGCTAAGACAACATCGGAGTATAACAAATATTAATTCTTGATCATTGAAAAAAAGACTATTGCAGATCGTGTGTAAAACGACAAGGATTAACTTTACTTGACCACGGACTGCTGAAAGACATTGCGTTTATATTTGCAAACGTCCCTTACCTCCATTCTGTCTGTGGTCTCCGCCATTTCAATGCTGAACTTGAAAGATGAATCCAGAGAAAACGCACTGCCTATGTTAACTCACAGTGGGTTGAATCCCGCCTTTTAAAATGAACCGCACTGCACGATTGGGTGCCAGACATGACTCCTCCTTTAGTACGGCACCTCCCATCAGAAATCCACTTCATTGGAGGACTCTGTTTCGCTTTGCACACTGATTCGAAGATGCAGCTGTCGGTGGGCGGTGTACTTTTATGTGTACATTAGGCGGGTTCCAGATCTTTCAGAAATCTATCTTGTACGCAGTGTTAATGTTTAATTTAAGGCCAGTCTGGCATTCGTATGGACGGCCTCCATTTAGTGGGTACTACACATGTACATAAACAGTTTGGTTGTTTGGATTTAGAGCCACGTTGGTGAAATAGTCACGTTACATTAGAAACATGCAGTGAGTAGAGGATAGACCCCTATGGAGCGAATAGTGGGCTATTCATGGGTTAGGAACTTCACTGTGAAGCACATCAGTAGTTTATTTGCTGTTCTCTGATAGCAGAAGAGAGGAATACAATCTTGAAATAGCGAGGCATATTAATGATATTAAGAAGGCCACAGTTTTCTTCATTGGCTTGAGGTGATGTAAGCCTTTGATTGATGGATCAGCTTTTTTGTTCAGTTGTATGTATTTGGCAGGCTTGTCATCATCTAATATGAATCCTTGTTATTCTGAAAACCTACGCACTATCAGCACATACACACAAACCGCATCGTTGCAAACTCATATACAATCCAGAGCATTATGGAGTCTAAAATGAGCGACTCGCCTTGCTGTAAACATCATAACAACTGGCTCTGATAAAACCTACCTAAAACCTAACTGATATGTTTTGACGATTAATTTGGCTAAGTCGTCCAGTAAAAGCTGTTTCCACATTTATGTAGGGTCACAAAATGACACAGTCTGGGTGGCTTGTAGGAATGACAGGTGCAGACATGTTTCTCTCCCCATCATATGACTATTACCATCAAAATTCATTTAAGCACATCATCAAAATAACCCAATCTAACAAAGATTAAAGAGGTAGTGCACACTTAAATGTGTTTTTTTTAGCTGTAAACTAAATGACTTTACTGTGATGACACACATCAATCCTGGTGTTATTATTGACAAAATTACCTTTTTGTTTTTATAAATCCGCATTTTATGAGTTGAAAATAGCTCAAGCCACCATCTAATGTTTAAAATCATCCAGGCAAATGCTGACGTAGATTTGACCAGTTGGTACATATCTATGTCATAATACATCTAGTTTAATGAAGTAAATTCTCAACCCCTCTATAATATTGAGCAGAAAGAGACCCACCTGACCGAGAAGCGTCACCAACCAGAGCACAGTAATATTAATATGGATCGACTCCATAACAGTGGAAGGTAAGAGAATGTAAAAATGACTACATTTCAAGTTTTCACAGGTTTCACTCTCTCCTCCGCCTGTGAACAAATAACAATAATATTAGCTTATAGCAGTACCTTGCGCTAGCCCCGTTTGAGTCTAACAAGAAAACTTTATTTCCAACTTCCAACATGAGCTCCTGCTGCAAAATGTATAAACTATACTGATTCCATGTTCTCAGCCATGACTTCATTCACAGTTTTTTCTTGGATTTAGTTTTTTTGGTGTAAAACATAGCAAACACAATTGCAACCGCCTGATGACGATGGTCTGCCTCCATAGTTGTTTCTCTAAGGTCACGTTTGATCAAACAAGTTTCTGTGAGATCCTAAGTCCATGGAATCACCACTCTAAAATTGTTAAGTATAAACGGCAACTGTGTGGTCCTGCGTCTTGACTGAATCATCTGGTGTGTGCGTTCTTATGATTAAAATATAAAAAATCAGTTAAATCTGTCATTAGGTCTCTCTCATGTTTTTAAAATCAGTTAAGATCTGAAAAACCCCATGTCTGCACCAGGGATTACATGTGCAGAGCAATCTGACAGCATTAGCAAAGAAGCATAGGTCCTATAAGAAGCCTTCAAGACAAGAAGAATAGAAAACTATAGTCTTCTAATAGGTCCTCTCTGCTAGTACTAAGACAAGGAATGGAACTCACCTTAACATTAATTCTATCTGTCTGTGAGACAGAGTAACACCCGCCCCCTAAAAACCAGAAAAAAGAGCCTGTCAGAAAGTAACGGAGCCGTAAGAACCCGCTCCCTAAAAAGAGCCGCTATTCCCATCACTACCTGGCAGTGGGAATGACCAGTGTGTTTTGTCTCCCTTCACATGACGGTGGAGGCATGGACTATCAAAACCTACCAACCAGGTTGTAAAACCTACCAACAAAAATATACCTTAAAATGGTACAAACTACATAACGTCAATTGAAATAATATGACAAATTGACAAATATGCGGGGGTGGGTGAGGACCCTACAGAATTGAGCTAACTACTATAGGACGTTGTTTGGAACATTCAGTGCATCTGTAAACATGGGGTAAATATAGTTATAGCCATATCAAATGAAATACACTAGTCCCTAGGTTCCATGCCTAAAAGAAATATCAAAAAAATGTCCCATACATATTTAAGCCGTAGAACTGAGCTGAACTGAGAAGATGCAAAAGAATAAGTGTTCTGTGAACCATGGGCATAGCTACGTGGTTGCCAAAGGAGGCTATTACCATATCTGGCTGAAGTTGGGCCTCCCCCTTGGTTCCAGACTACCACCAAGAATGACTTTATCCACAGCCACCCCAAAACAATTACTGGGCCTATTCTGGTCACCAGTTAAAAAAAAGTCTAGCTACATTCCTTGTGTGAACCTGAACCTGGTGAGTAGCTCAAGGCTTCCAGATGTCCCAAAAACAATTCCTTTAGAATTACGAATTATAGACTAGTTGCTGAAAGTGAAAGGGTGCTTGGTTTTACAGTTTACTCACCAAATATTTTCTCAAGAAAATGGATGTCTTATTTCTCACACAAATTAAGAGATATTACATTATTGTGATAAAATACTGAAGTGACAAATGTAAGTACCCTGCTAGACTCAGACATATACATAAAATATCCTGGATGGATAGTTGGATAGATAGATGTCCAGTTATATCAGTGTTTACTCAGGCCAATTAAAATCACAAATGAAAGTGACTGACCTTCAGATTAACCAATGTCTGGCTTCACAGCATGCAGAAATTCTCTGTTCGAAAATTGAGTGGTAGGCGACAGGGTAAGAGGCGGGGCGTAATCCGGAGAAGCGCTGGAGTTTGTGCCACAGCAAACGCGTTTAGTGCCCGTTGCTTGTGCAGTCACGAGCTACGTCCGGGAATACGGACCGTAAGATCTGGCACCTACATTATTGAAGACCACGCATTGAATACATTCAATCCGTGAACCGTTATTTTCACTATCTAGCTGTTGTCGTTAAAGAACATTACTTGATTGCATGATCACGGTCCTGTGGGTGATGTACTCCAATATTTGACATTGCTAGCTAGCTAGCTAGCTAGCTGTTTAGCTAGCTTGCCTTGCGTGACTCATGTTCAGTGATCTAGAGTGATAGGTTGTTATTTTGACATTTCTTTTGCTACCTTGTGAAATTACGTGCATTAGAGGAAGAATCTATCTACAGTGACATTTCGCTCCCGTCTTATATTAAACTGAGATACATTTAGATGCGCGTGTTGACGTTTAGTCGGTGAAACGCAAATAGGCAGGTTTGAATGAATTAGCCAACGGAAACAGCAGCTAGCTACCCGTCGCAGCTATCGTTAAACTAAACCAATAGTTAGCTAGCCACCTCAGCAGGCAGCGCTGCAGCCACAGAATATACGTTCGCTTGAGCTAGCTAATCTAGCTTGCTAGCGTTAACCTTTTACGAGTTAGTTAGCCAGCTATTATTAGATATTAGCTAACATTGTACGTCCAATACGATAATTCATATAGGTTAGGTTGCAAGCCAACATTATATTGAAATCAACGAGCTAAATAACACACGAGCGCATCACTACATTTACATTTTCTCTGCGATTGAAACGGGAGTGAACCGAAAATGCCGGCTGTGTCGAAGGGAGATGGAATGCGAGGATTAGCGGTGTTCATTTCGGACATCAGGAATTGTAAGTACCCTGTTCTCTTATTGAACCCTATGTTGGCCTTTTTTCTATGGCAGCCCTTATGGTAACAGTTAACATTGTTGGGCGCTGCATATTCTTTACATTGTTAAATTACGATAGTAACTAAAATTGTATTACATCTGTATTAGTGCTGTCTTAACTATCATTTGAAAATACTGGCAAATTTGTGTTATTGGTGGAGAGGTCATTTACGCGGTTGTAAAAACAGCTCTGAATTCCCGTAGCGTCTCTTGCTGCTGGCAGAGGGCCGCTAGTGCACCTAGGGAAGCACGGATGGCGATTGTGGAACGCTAGCAAGAATCGGTGTTGCACCGTAGCTCGTTAGGCCGCTACGGAAGACGCTGTTTCTATTTTTACAAAATAGCAACAATGAATCCGTCAGATGTTGCTACTGTTGGTCACCTCCTCCAACAGGCAGTTAGCTGCTGATATCGCTCCTCGCCAAAAGGAGTCGATACGACTGTTTTCGCGATAATCCATTTATCAGGCTTTTGACCTGGGCTGCTCTGAGCCGGAGGGTCATGTCGTTAAGATACTCCCTTGCTGTTTGTCAGCATTATTTGGCGTTTATGCTCTGTGGCTGAAGTCATGGCCTTCTGATTGTTTGAGCACATATTTGATTTTGTTCTGTCCACCTGACCTAGTGGCCGCGCGATTTTTAATGAGAGGTTGCTCAGCACTGCATATCATATTGACATTGTTTTTCGTTTTTAGTAAATTTCTTCACATTTAGTGAAACGAAGCATTACGCGTAGTATCTGATGGTTGTTATCTCCCATGGGGTGCCACATCTCCCCTTATTATCTGTCATCTGTTTTAGTGTATCCTTTAGTGCGATTCTGTGGCGATACAGGCACGGTGACATCTCATTACATTTGAATAGAATGCAAGAAATTACTTTTCCTGCCATTATATTTCCAGGGAATATTCATTTAAATCAAAGTTCCTGAAAATGTTTCTTGAGGCATGCTTAAGTACGTTAGCAGCGTTTTGACATGAATTCCTACAGACTTATGAGCCAGATCCATTGAACAGCATGGACCGCATCACAGAGATAATTCCCTCCTGAAGTTTCTCTGTGAGCCTAAGCCTTTTACCTCTCATATGTTCAAGGTCCTACACGTTTGTTTTCAGAGCTCTGGCTTGTCCTACCGGTCATGCACATCATGACTTCAAGGTGAAATCATAAGTAATGAAAATAAAGTTAGACTTGCTTACTAGCAGTATTAAATGTTTTGGTGGCACAGGAATATGGGCTCCGGAATACCATACAAAGGTCTACTGATATGATAATTAAACACCACGCTCTGATCTCCCCAAACACACTGTGCTGCTAGCTGATGGGCAGTGGCAGTCTTACATTTAGTCAGTACGCAGTAGGAATGCAATGGTACAGTGGACCTACGGTTCGTAGGTATCACTTTTTTTTGAATAACGGTATGGTTTCGGCATCTTTATATTTAAGAAAAAGAATAATCACCCTTTAAACAATAAACTATTTATTTTGCCTGTAGACAAATAACATTTTCTATTCAGAAAAATGGCAGCATGACTGACTAGGCCTGGTTCTGTCTCTACTACAGTCAGCTAACAATCAGTGGAGAGATAGATAGGGTGTCAATTTGTTTTCAGTTTCATAGAGCTTTACTGCTGAAATCTGTGCGGCGGGAATACTGTAATGCGGTTTATTTTGTTTCGATCAGATGACTTAATCCCTTGTCAGTAACCACCAAAAGGGCTTCAAATATTTGCCTATAGATACTCCCACTCCTTTCGTTATTACCTCTGCCAAGGAGGTTATGTTTTCGGTGCAGTTTGTTTTTTTAGTTTGTCTAAACAGGATTAAAAAAATGACGGATTTTTATAAAACTTGGTGGAAAGGTGTAGCATGGGCCAAAGAGAAACCCATTTTGGAGCGGGGCGGGATGGCTCCACAAGTTTCATTTTGGCTCACTTTGCGAGATGCGGCATTTGGCCTTGGCAGGAGTCTGCACTCTCCGAGTGTCCTTTTAGTTGTTGTTGTTTTTTTTTTGGTCACAGATTGTTGTTGGAGGCCACAGCGAGAGATTGTTGTGTTTTCGGTCACGAGTTAACACTCCTTGCTCCACCTGAGATGCGGCTGGTCGATGGTGACATAAATGAGGCATCATGTTAGAAGTGTTTCCACTTGAGTAGGACACAGAGGTGCAAAGCAATGCTTGCCAACTGTACTTTGTTTGTCTACAGTCCTCGTCATCGTATTGAACGCTGAATCCTAAATGTTCCCACACAACTGATTTGAAAAACAGTCGTGCCTCTCCAAATTTGCTTCTTTCTGTCTAGCTAGCATTCGCCATTGTCAAGTTGGAACCGAGATTTTTGGTTTCCCCTCTCTTCTCCAGCTTCTATTTGTGCACAGAGCGATGATAGGCTTCAGGGAAATTCTGACAGGCTCCAGAAATGTTCAGTGGATCTGGATGTACAATGTGCGCGCAGTCTGCAGCGCAATAAGCACATTTTGGAAGTTAAAGGGAAATGACAGACTAATTGTAATACTGTGGTTCACGTGTGCATATTGAACTGTAGAGGGCGTACCGAACGGTTCGACATAATATGGTGTACCGTTGCATCCCTAGTACACAGGTATACCTCATCTAGACGGACTACAGGCACAGCTGTAAATCATTGCTTGCCCAGTCTGTATTTGCTTCCAATGTGCTCCCAATATTTGTCATTTATATACCCTGGTATAAAACCCCATTGGTTAAGTCTGGGACATTATGATGTGGAATAGACACCTGCACTATGGAATGTTCTAGCACAGTGCACTGCATCCACAAATGCCTGGTCACCATTCTCCTGGAACCCTCCGCTCTAATCCGGATCTCATCAGACCTCGTGTCATTCACTCACAGTTCTTGTGTGTTGTAGATTTCAGTTCACTCCTAATCCTAACCCAGAATTCCCTGTCTCAGAGCACTTTTATAGGCCTCTTGAGTTTCACAAAGATCCAGAAGGATTGAGGGATTCTAAAGTGTGGTTTGAAAGCGTCTCAGTATGAGTACCCACTCTGCAGTAAAAGGGTGTTTTCTTAATGCTGTGATATTGACTTGAAGCATCCAATCTGATAACATGCACAAGTGAGATCTTGTCGGCTTTTTCCAATAGGACACCATACCATTAAATCAGTATAAAAATTACACCTGTTTGGTTTTGTCCTGGAGAAGACATGCAGTCCTCTTGTTGAATTCTTTCAAACATGCATCAGATGTCCTGTATATCTGCCTCTCCTCTTATTGATCCTCGCCTCCTAACAGAGTACTAATGTAGGTTGAGGCCAAGTGGAATGGTTGAATCAGTGCGGACTTTAGGCTGTCGGATGATGAGCGTAGCTTACTGCTATTGCAGACATCCCACGGAAGTACAAGCACTAAGAAAAAGTAGGCTAATGCTGAATGCTACCATGACAGTGGTCTGTAACTGGAAGTGATGATGTATTTCAGAATTATTGAGTGGCATCGCTGTGTTGGAAAGATTAATATAAATGTAAGGCTGTTCATCTTCACCCTCTAATTACAACCTCTCTTGCCATTTCCTTATCCAGGTAAGAGCAAAGAAGCTGAGATCAAGCGCATCAACAAGGAGCTGGCCAACATCCGCTCCAAGTTCAAGGGTGACAAAGCTCTGGATGGCTACAGCAAGAAGAAGTATGTCTGCAAGCTGCTGTTCATCTTTCTTCTGGGTCATGACATCGATTTCGGACATATGGAGGCGGTCAACCTGCTCAGCTCCAACAAGTACACCGAAAAGCAGATTGTAAGCCAAGATTTATGAACTCTTTGTGTTTTTGCTTGTGTTCAAGTCAGAGTTGCCTTTTGCCTATTTGTGTTGTGTCTTTTCCCTGTCTGTTGTGCACGTATTGATCCTTGTCAGCCAATGGTTATTCTGTAGTGGGTAAATCAGTCGCTTGAACTCTATTGAGCTGTGTGTGTGTGTGTGTGTGTGTGTGTGTGTGTGTGTGTGTGTGTGTGTGTGTGTGTGTGTGTGTGTGTGTGTAATGTAAGGCAGGGAATGGCTGTACCTCAGAAAACATTAATGAAACCCTCAGTGACTGCTGCTACAAGCCTATGAACCGCCATCCTGTTGGCCTCCCCTGTGCAGCAGCTCTCTCTCGCTCTCTGTCTCGCTCTCTCTCACTCTCTCTGTCTCTCTCTCTCTCCCCCTCCCACCCAGTGTAAACACGTCATGTTTAGGTACAAAAGATCAATGAACTCATGAGTTGTGCGTTTTAGGGTGGCCAACCAGAGTCTGTATTGATAGGAAGAATGCAGCTCTCTGCTGCTCCAGGCATTCACCTCATTTAGTAACTTCTATGCTGTAAAGTTTTACAACCTGAAAACACCCATAAACATAATCTGCTTACATGCCCAGGCGATTTTGCTTCATGCCATTAGATCTCTGTTTTGCACTTCAGCTAGGGCAGGTGAATATGAAAGGCCACTGTAATATCAAAGCTTGAGGCAACCCACTTTAAAGCAGGACTTGAAGCAGGAGAATGTGTGTGTGTGTGTGTGTGTGTCTGTGCTCGTTTAGCAGCAGTGTATTTATGAATCTTTGGATAATGGAGCAAAAAATCTGTTCTAGTCCCAGCATTAATTAAAGATGTAATAATTACTACTTCTTTTTTTTATAAAGTTGAATGCTGACGTGGCAATGGTTCTGATACTGCACACAATACTGAACGCGCTGTGAAATATGTAAACACAGTGTTCAGCATTGCAGTAAAGGGCGTTTACTATTGGAGATGGCAGGTGCAGCATCACAGAGGATGACTCATGAGTTGGGAAAAACACCAGCATTTGGATATCCTATGCAGCTAAAATATCAGCTTGGAGGTCTACCCACTAGCTAAGTAAATTATGGGCAAGACACAGGCTGTTGACACCAAATACGCACACCACTTCAAAATGTAATCTCAGCCCTGAAAAGGTGATGTCATTCTGGGAGTGATGTTCCGACCAGCCTCGGGCCTTAGCATACCACGAGAGAGAGAGAGAGAGAGAGAGAGAGAGAGAGAGAGAGAGAGAGAGAGAGAGAGAGAGAGAGAGAGAGAGAGAGAGAGAGAGAGAGAGAGAGAGAGAGAGAGAGAGAGAGAGAGAGAGAGAGAGAGAGAGAGAGAGAGAGAGAGAGAGAGAGAGAGAGAGAGAGAGAGAGAGAGAGAGAGAGAGAGAGAGAGAGAGAGAGAGAGAGAGAGAGAGAGAGAAAAAAAAAAAAAAAAGAGCATAGCACGGTGCAGAGAGAGAGAGAGGCTGCGCTGTCATCTAGCTGAGACGAGCTCCTCACTTTAGCCCTTTAGCCTGACTCATTGTTTCAGCTCAGCTTCCTCTAAAAATCAACCCCAGCACTCAGACCCTACCCATAACACAATAATACCATTGTCCACAAATCCAAATAAACCGCCCATACAGATGTTAAAGCATGATTTTGCTGAGAGGTCGTCGAGTGGAGAGATGGTAGTCTGAGAAAAGCCTTGACCCCGTTGCTTGCAACACAATGGAGACTGAGAATGGAGATGAAAGCCTTGGGGCTTGTTTCCCATGGTGCACTGGGATGCTGTGTAGTGTGCACACATACAGCACGGGTGTAGTCTGGGCTGAACTCTGGGAGTAAGATGTGGCCCCTGGGATATGTGTGTGTGTGCGGATGCAGTATCACTCGTCTTCAAGATGCAGTCTGTGATTCAGTTTCAATTTTGCTTAAGGTTGTTAATATTTGACAGCAACAGCCAATCAAATTACACCTCTCCCTTCTGTGCTCCCAAGGCACTGTGTTGATTGGCTGGGGTATAGTTTCCATATTTTGCAGCCTACTGCATTGTAAATACAACCAGTCCTTAAAGTTGATTGTTCTGACATTACTGTACTATAGGCTACAATAAAACAAAAAAGTGACATTAAACAGCTCTTATAAGATTAAGCATGTGTATGAATGGGTAGATGTCTGAGGCATTAATGTGTAAAGCGCTTTGAGTGCTCTATGAGTAGAAAAGAGCTGTATAAATGCAGTTAGTTTACCATTATCCAAGGTAATAAACAGATTCATATGAAGGCCTTTGGTAAATACATGTAAAATCTATTGAAATAACCGTGGATTGGACATCAGATGATTAGATGAAGCATGAAAGCAAAACTCAAATTTTTCAACAGGTCTAAAGTAGTTTTATTCTCAGCGAGCAAAATGTGCATCGATACTGTTGCTTTGCAGAAAACCTTCTCTTAAATGAATAAAAAGCATAAATGGATATGGCGGGCGGGTGGGTAGAGCTGTAACCCTGGCACAGAGTTCCCTGTCCTTATTGAACTCCGTGCTCTTAACGGAGCTGACTGCTATACCCAGTTCCTGTCCTTCTTGAACTCCACGCTCTTAACGGAGCTGACTGCTACACCCAGTCCCTGTCTTGCCCTCCGGGGGAGCTACTTTAGAGCGGCCCTGACGGCTGGGTGGTGCTTGGTGGTTGACTTTTAATGGTTAAATGCCATGTGAAAGTACCATTTTTTTTTTTTAAATCAACATGGTTTTATTTTGTACACAGTGAATAGAGCAAAATAAATCCTAGCTTATGAATGAACACAAGCTAAATGTCAGCTGAAATATAGGTTTTAATTAATCATGGTGGTGCTGGTATATTCATTTATTAAGTCATTACTGCTGCCATGAAGCCAAGTCAAGTGTTCGCAACTTCATAGCAAAATTCAACGGTCGATTCAACCTTGGGGTAATCCTAACGATGTCTTGAAAATCTCTGTCTAATGTTGGTGCTTTCGTTCGAGAAATATAACATGATTTTTGTTGTGCTCGAAATTGACATTGTGATTTGAAGAGCAAAGGCTGCGCGTCTACCTGTTCTGTTACATCGCAAATGTGTGTTCTAACGGTTTGATCTCATATGTTCTTCAACCTCTTTCTCTCTCTCTCTCTCTCTCTCTCTCTCTCTCTGTCCTCCTCTCTGTCTGTCCTCCTCTCCTCTGTCTCAGGGTTATCTGTTCATCTCAGTCTTGGTGAACAGCAACAGTGAGCTGATCCGGCTGATAAACAACGCCATTAAGAATGACCTGTCCAGCAGGAACCCCACCTTCATGTGTCTGGCTCTCCACTGCATTGCCAACGTTGGTAGCCGCGAGATGGCCGAGGCCTTCGCTGGAGAGATCCCACGCATCCTGGTGGCAGGGTGAGAATAGGCTCACAGTCATTGGACATTAGTCATGCATTTCATTAATTGTTTTTGTTTTTCATTTGCATGTTTGAAATATCAATTGTGAAAGTGTTTGACCGTACGCACCAGGATATAATGCTGTACTGGTGTAAGTGACGACATCATTCAAAGCCTGAAAATGATGCGCAGTGGATGCGCTTTCCTTCCTACACCTTTAGTCTTGTGAGATATTTCATATTTCGCCATCTTGCATTACAAGACCGCTGCTTCATGGGCCTGCAGCACACCAGTCATAAATTTCAACAATTTCTCTAGTTTTCTCATGCCACACTGGCAGTTGTTCTCAATTCCTCAAATCAATCATAAGTGCTTGTGCTGTGGTCTTACATATAGCAACCGCAGTTAGATGGACATCAGCAATACAGTTTTGTTGCCGCAAAGGCAGAAAAATGGCAAAAAAACGCTGTTGTGCTCTTACTATTAGTGAGTAAAGGCAGAATAGCAGTAAGATGGATGGAGTAGTCCTGTGTAGACAAATTGATCGGGGCGTTCATGTGAAATGAACATTTTCAGTGAGGACATGGAAGGAAGTGATAGTCATACAGCTCAGCTCAGTAGTTTTGGTAGAGAAGCAAAAGCAGGATTTTGTCTAAAACTGCACACTCAGAATTCCTGCTTGAAGGACTGTAATCGGCGTGTGAAAGCTTTGTGTAACGCTGTCCCTTAATCACATAAACAGCGCGTTCACTTAGTGCTGTGTTGGGACTTCTGATTTGTTCTGTTGGAAGGGGACAGGATAATGTGGTTTGTGCATGTAATGTGGTATGTGGGTTCTCCATAGGAAGCGTTTTTGATTCAAATATCTGACTGTCTGTGCATGTGCATAATAACTGAATAGTAATCTTATTACTCAAGTGCTTATGTTGTGGACAGGTATTCAGCTGTTTGTGTACACCTCTAGCACAATAGAGTGGTAACAGGTTTTGTGAACGTAGGGTGTGGTTGTGGATATGCTGATGTTATTTTTGTATGGACACACTACTAGTGAGAAGTTCTAATGTGTGTGTGTGTGTGTGTGTGTGTGTGTGTGTGTGTGTGTGTGTGTGTGTGTGTGTGTGTGTGTGTGTGTGTGTGTGTGTGTGTGTGTGTGTGTGTGTGTGTGTGTGTGTGTGTGTGTGTGTGTGTGTGTGTGTGTGTGTGTGTCAGGGACACCATGGACAGTGTGAAGCAGTCAGCGGCCCTGTGTCTGCTGCGTCTCTACAAGACTTGCCCTGACCTGGTGCTCATGGGCGAGTGGACCTCCAGAGTGGTGCACCTGCTCAACGACCAGCACATGGTGAGATTTGGGCACACACATGTTAGATTTAGGTGGATTTCATATCAGACCATAACTTTGCCTAAAAGACCAAATATCAATTCGACCCCCACAAGGTAGTTTGCATAGTACCAGGCCAGAGCCATCAAGGTGGCTCCTGGCCTTTTGTCTATGTTGATGAGCCATCAGACCTGGTTCCTGGCTTTTGTGTGTCTTGGAGCCAGAGACATTAGTTGGCTTTTGTCTACAGCCACGACAAGATGGCTGAAGCCAAAGATATTAGCATCTATATGGTCATACCTGGTATAGCCCTTGGTCAAGCTAAACCTACCCTTTGACCAGCCGACACACCCATCCCTTCCTCTACACACATATGTTAATTCTACAATATAAATGTCTGTACTTTCTGTAATGTATTGGAAGAAGACCTCCTCGAATCCAGAAGACTGTTTCCTGGCAGCACACTTGCCTCGTGCATACTCGTGCTGTGACGAGGTGACCGTGGCTAGTGGCTGAATAAACACATTCTTTCGCCAAGCCGTCTCAATAAATAAGTCTCTTACTCTGAACAAGCTAACTTGAACCAAGAACGATTTCGCCCAAGAAAAGCAGATTCTTTCACACACAAAAAACTTCATTAAGTATAGGTCACCCAACTTTGGCATGTCTATGACAATATACGTCTGTAGACAACCTGTTGAAATATGGTTAGCGGATGGCAGTGAAATCTGGATGATTTCTACATAAAAGAGGTAGCCCTGTCACCGCTGACCTTGTGAGAGTAGGCTGAAGTGGCCGTTATAAAGGTGAATGATCCAGTTTGGTTGTGCCAAATTGCTATCCTATTTCTTCTCCCTTTAACACAATGGCATGAAATGGTGAACTTTGCCCACTTCCACACTCATGTGATTTTGCATCCTAGTTTTACTTTAACAGAGGGCACTTGTATGTCATTACCCTGTCCCTTTACTTCACACAGGAAGTATTGGATTGAGGGTTACCCTTTACTTTACACAGGAAGTATTGGATTGAGGGTTACCCTTTACTTTACACAGGAAGTATTGGATTGAGGATTACCCTTTACTTTACACAGGAAGTATTGGATTGAGGGTTACCCTTTATTTTACACAGGAAGTATTGGATTGAGGGTTACCCTTTGTTGTCATGTGATCATGTGGAGTTTTAGGTCTTATCTCAGGGCCTTCTTGATATGTTTTGACATCATGTTGTCCTCAGCTCCAGCCAGCATGGCAGTGTGATGTTGACGTCTCTGTTTCTGTCTGCAGGGTGTGGTTACTGCAGCCATCTCCCTCATCACCTGCCTCAGTCAGAAGAACCCAGATGAGTTTAAGACCTGCGTATCCCTGGCTGTATCCCGTCTCAGCAGGGTGAGTGTGTGTGTGTGTATGGTGTGTGTGTGTGTGTGTGTGTGTGATCGCTGTATTTATCTATGTGTGTATACTTGTCACTTATTAGGTCATAATGTGTCAGTCAGTGCGCTTGATTGAAATATAATTTATGAGTCTCCTCCTCCTCCCTCTGTCCCTCACTCAGATTGTGTCGTCAGCCTCCACTGACCTACAGGACTACACCTATTACTTTGTGCCAGCGCCCTGGCTCTCCTGTAAGCTGCTGCGCCTGCTGCAGTGCTACCCCCCACCAGAGGATGGCGCTGTCAAAGGCCGGCTGGTGGAGTGCCTGGAGACCATTCTGAACAAAGCCCAGGAGCCGCCCAAGTCCAAGAAGGTCCAGCACTCCAACGCCAAAAACGCCATTCTCTTTGAGGCCATTGCGCTCATCATCCACTATGACAGGTAACTGCTAATGCGCTAATGTCTAGGTCCACCACCCCACTGGCCAGGCCCCCACCCCGTTCATACACACACACACACACACACTCACACTCACTCTCACATATATTCTCTCTCTCTCTCACATTCTTTTTACCTTTGTTCCTCTTACTTTGTCTCTGATTCTGGGTTTCTTCCTATTTATAGAGCAGTTGTGCATCGGTTGCCGTTTTGTTTGACGGTGCAATTTTTAATGTCTCTGTTTCATCATGCAGCCTGCTTGTTTCTGAAGTGCAGATCCTCCCATAGTTTTCCTGTTAGTCTTCTACAGCATTGAAAATGCTCAAGTATTGCCCCCTTGTTTTGAATATGACGCATAAGGAAGGAATGTGGGAAATGTTTTAGATTTTCTGATCAAAAAGTAGAATTCATGTGGGGAGACTGAATCTGGCACTGTGTTGTCTGGCTCAGCCTCAGTTAGCGTCCTCCTTCCCACTGCTGGTTGAATATATCGCTCCTCTATCCTTTAACTGGCCCTCTCTTGTTTTTCCATCGGTTTTGCTTACTTACTTTGCAATATCTCTCTCTCTCTCTCTCTCTCTCTCTCTCTCTCTCTCTCTCTCTCTCTCTCTCTCTCTGGTTCCTCCAATATGGGTCTCTCCCGTGCTCTCCTTATTTCTAATCCTTTGCCCATGTCCCTTCTAGTGAGCCCAATCTGCTGGTGCGCGCCTGTAACCAGCTGGGCCAGTTCCTGCAGCACAGAGAGACCAACCTGCGCTACCTGGCTCTGGAGAGCATGTGCACGCTGGCCAGCTCCGAGTTCTCCCACGAGGCCGTCAAGACGCACATCGAAACAGTCATCAACGCGCTCAAGGTACACATACGGCTGCTCCCACACAAGGAATGCCCATCTTAAATGATCCTTGCTATCATTTGTCCAAAAGAGTATCTACTTCTGTCATTAACGTTGGAAGAACTTTGTCATACGGTTACAGTTCACAGCCATCTGTGAAAATCATTATATTTTCTTTGGATGAGGGTTCTGTGTTAGACGGTCCAAAATGAGAGTAATGACGTGAGTGTGTAATTAGCAATTGATTACTGTATGTGTGCAGTGCAAGGATGTTAAAGTCAATAATGTAATGAGAAACACATATGGATAGCAGTCCGATTACTCATGCAAACATACATACACACACACACACACACACACACACACACACACACACACGAGGATTTCACCATTTCTACACCATTTCTAGCTGAATGTTGCATGTAAATAAGCTTATACCCAAGTAAAACTACTAATCCCACTCTGGCATGCACAGACACTCATTTGCACATGTGCAGAGTTGGTCCGTATTATACGCAGATACATGCATAATGTACCTAGATCCTGTGAGATCGCTACAGCTACTACCAGTGCCTTTCAGTAAGGCGTCTTTCAGTCAAATGAGTTTTGCGTGGGAATATTTTTTCTTTCATTTTTACAGAAGGTCTCTATTGCTGCCAGCTAGTAAGGCATATCTCACTGTAATGGTCTTTGGGTGGATTGTCTGTTCATGAATTCTCCGTCTGTGTCTTCAGACTGAGAGGGATGTGAGTGTGCGCCAGAGGGCTGCTGACCTCCTCTACGCCATGTGTGACCGTAGCAACGCCAAACAGATTGTTGCCGAGATGCTGAGTTACCTGGAGACAGCCGACTATTCCATCAGAGAAGAAATGGTCTGTCTGTCTGTCTGTCTGTCTGTCTGTCTGTCCATCCACTCATCATAGTGAATGATGATGGCAAAAAGTATAGTTTATGTATGTATATGTTTTAGTTTTATCCAGCTTTTTACAGACCCATATCTGTTTTCTTGAAGGCTTATTTTTTTTTTTCTCTCGCTCCTGTGAATTTCTCTCCCCCTCCTGTTTAAATTGGTTCCTAGCCACCCTCTTATCAGTCGTTGTTATATGTTTGCACTATCTGACCACCCTCTTATCAGTCATTGTTATCTGTTTGCACTATCTGATTGCAGCTTCCCACATCAAAGTATACATAAGATAATTATGGATGTGTGTGGTTAGGGTTGTGTATTGTGTAGCAGAGGCTTTTATTTCAAAGAAACTTCCAAAACCCAAGAAGCACCGAAGGTAGAATATTAATAGCTGGACTGCAACACAGATGTTGTCAGTTGTAAATATTGATCATCTTCGGGTTTGACATGTTTGTGAAATACACTTGATTTCCAGTGTATTTCTCATGTGCTGTTGTTGGTGTGATGGCAGGTGCTGAAGGTGGCCATCCTGGCTGAGAAGTATGCTGTGGACTACTCCTGGTATGTGGACACCATCCTCAACCTGATCCGCATCGCAGGAGACTATGTCAGCGAGGAGGTCTGGTACCGTGTCATCCAGATCGTCATCAACCGGGATGACGTGCAGGGCTACGCTGCCAAGACCGTCTTTGAGGTAACAAAGCCCTTCTGACCCGCGCTCTGGTCCAGATACCAGGTCACCGCAATCATATTATACCAAATTAAGGTGCAGATTGTACAGATCGTTTGTTGTTCTGTTGACCAGTTGATGACTATTTGAGTGCAGGGTTGAATTAGCCTGGTATAATTCACTTTGGGGATAGATTCTGGCCTCACTACATTGGGGAGTGTTTCCAGTCGTGGCATCTTATTGGGGGTATCATTTGGGTTCATTTATACCATTGGACCAGCATTTAGCCCATTGGCATGGGATGCCTGCAAGGTGATGATGTTAGGCTTTTCCCATATCCCGTTGGCAGTGAGGTAAAAATGTTTCTTGCCCTCGATTAGCTCTAGCACTGCCACATTTCAAACAAATGCTTCATTTCTACGTCATCGTACTTCGCCGCACCCAGTGGTTGCTGATTGGTGGGTCCTTCAGAATGGTCCATTGATTCACATTGCGAACAGTTATTCCTATAATTCCAGTCAAAACTGATCTGGAGGCAGTAAGTGGCCGAAGCCAGGCTGGGGCTGAATGGCACTGATGCTCAAGCTTGGTGCATTTGTGGGTGTATGCTTTGTGTTCGAAATTCAACTGTCATTTGTTTGTCAAATAGAAATTGTTGTGCCTAAAGTGTTGCTTGCTCAATTTCCATGTGACCTTTGATCTCCTATGACCAATGCTTTGGTGTTCCTTTAGGCGCTCCAGGCACCAGCCTGCCACGAGAACATGGTGAAGGTCGGAGGTTACATCCTGGGAGAGTTTGGCAACCTCATCGCTGGTGACCCCCGGTCTAGGTCAGATAACATCTCCAAGCTCCAAGAGTTGTATTTACAGTCATGTACTGCAGGCATTCTGAATTCTGTGTCGCAAAACAGACACACAGACTACATTGAATTGTTGACAGTGTTGTCATTAGAAATGAACATTTAGAATATGTCTATCTATCACAGCCTCTCAGATGTCTAGTTCTCACAGTGCTTGTCCGAGTATATTTGGTTTTCCTAATGTTACTCACACAGTTTTAATTTGATTTCCCACAGATATGCACTGTTCTTTTTCCCACCGTCTTTGTACAAAATCATATGTAGGGGCTGTGATTCACAGACTTGAACTGTGTACTCTTAAACTCTTCCTCTGGCTTGATCCCACGTGAGAACATATCAAATGCTATCTACTAATGACAGTGTAGTGTTAGCTTTTTCCCCATGGTTTGACTTCCATCATTGTAGCGTTACTGCATCACTGTACAACCTCACATCACTACATACATGCCAGTTTCCAGATGAACTCATTCTGTCTTTTTTGTGTTCTGTACTTTTTTCCTCTCCCTCCCCCACTCCTGTCCTGTAGCCCCCTAGTGCAGTTCAACCTGCTGCACTCAAAGTTCCACCTGTGCTCAGTCCCCACACGGGCTCTCCTGCTGTCGGCCTACATCAAGTTCATCAACCTGTTCCCAGAGACCAAGAGCACCATCCAGGAGGTGCTGCGCTGCGACAGCCAGATCCGCAACAGCGACGTGGAGCTGCAGCAGCGGGCCGTCGAGTACCTCAAGCTGTCCTCCATCGCCAGCACCGACGTTCTGGTGAGACTGCACACAACCCCCTTACACACACATACCTAAAGTACACGCATACACACACACAGGCATGGGGTCTCTTCTCCTTCTGTAGTGCTGCTGTTCTGATGAGGACATGCAGGACATGAAGCTGCAGTGTAGCTCGACTGCTCTTCAAATCTTAGCACCCATTTCTGGTGACTGGTGACAAGCCAACACACTGACTCTATAAAAACTGGCTGGTGACTTAGTTGAATACCTCAAACGAACATGATCAATAGTTATTACATATCAATAGTTATTACATATCAATAGTTTTTACTCTGTTCTTCCCCCCTTAATCTCTTACTATGAAGCTGTCCTGTGACAGGCACTGTGGATGTTTGCATTCACGCTGTGCGTAAGGGGTTAGGCAGGGGTGTTGGTATGTGTTTCCTTTTGCATTCTTAGAGTGTCTGTGTTTGTTTCAGGCCACCGTTCTGGAGGAGATGCCTCCGTTCCCTGAGAGAGAGTCGTCCATCCTGGCCAAGCTGAAGAAGAAGAAGGGGCCGGGGGCCGTGTCCGTGGAGCTGGAGGATGGGAAGAGAGAGGGAGGAGAACTGAACGGAGGAGGAGAGAGGGGAGACACCCCTGCTATGTCTGCTTCCAACGCCGTAAGAGACACACACACACACACAACTAGGGACACTCCGTGATATTTATCTGTTTGCTAGTAGCTGACATGGCAGACTGCTACAGACATACCACCTCCTCTCTTCCACCTCTGAGTTCTCACTCTTTACACAGAGAGTAGTGCAGAGATTAGGGATGTGAATATTAACCATTTTTTATATTTGAATATCCGTCAATGTCCACAAAGGGGGATTCGCTGGGCTGACTGTAAATGGAACATGTATCGGGAAAGTAGTGCAACCTTTTCTTGTAGAGCTGTTGCGGTTATGATGTCACAATAGCACTATAACTCACTGGCTGCTGTCTGATTGGTAGGCTACCAAAGCACAGGTGTTGGTATAGCCTGTAGCCCGTAGCCTCTGCATATACTACCCATTTTTAAATTCACAAAATGGACTCATATTCTAATAAAACTGGAACAGATAAATATCCTGTCCCACCGACATTCTTTTTAAGTCAATAAAGATTCCACATGAAATTCCTGAAACTCCAGTTGTGTAGTTACGCAGGTAACATAAGCTAACTATTTGTTTACCCATCCCTCCGTGTACACTGGCAGCTCTTTCAGAGCTTATAAAGGGGTTAGTGTATAGGGTTACAAATGGACCAAACCAGTACTTCTGTTGTTACTAGGCAGGCAGGATTATTTACTTTCAGAACGAAGCGCTGGAAGATTACCTGGGCTAACATCTCCACAAAATAACAGTAGAATTATTTGTGTGAGCAAAGTGAGTTGGCTGAAGTGTCCCATATTCTTCCCAACTTCCCAACGATTGTCTGCATGTACAGAATAACTGAAAAGGGAAACTAGTATTCAAATAGTTGCTGCAAACAGTTACACGGATATTTGATTGTCTGTGCACACCCCTAGCGGAGATGCTTCAACAACGATCCGCGGATGCGTGATTACTACACTCCGTCTCTCTGCGAGGCCTAAGCTCTCTAACTCTTCTCTCGTTGTGTTTCCCTCCAGTCCACGCCCTCTCCATCAGCTGACCTGCTGGGTCTCCGCCCGGCGCCTGCGGTTGGCTCAGCCCCTCCCAGCGTTGGCAGCCTATTGGTGGATGTGTTTTCAGAGGGACCGGCAGCAGCCAGTGCGGGTGTCAATGACGACGGCTTCCTGAGGTAAACCTCAATCACCGTGACCCCTCCACCAGTCCCCACTCTCATTGGGGATGCTTAACTCTTCGTTGATTTCAGACTTCAGTGAAGTTTAACTCTTGTAAGACTGTCCTTTAAAAAAAAAAGAGGAATAAAACATTTCTTCTGTGCTGCCTTTTCTGTGGCTGTCTGTCAAATGTTCTTGCGCTTTCTCTCTCTGTCTCTCTTGTGCTCTTCAGTTAAACTTTCTTTGGTTTTCTGTGTTTTGTGTGTAAAACAAATCTTGTCTTCTTTATCTTGCTGTGTATGTGACTCTCTTTTCTTGCTTTTTTCCTTCTGTCTCCATCTCTTTCCCTCCCCTCTCGATTACCCTCCCTTGGTTTGGTGTGTGTGTGTGTGTGTGTGTGTGTGTGTGTGTGTGTGCGCGCGTGCGGTGTGTACGTGTTTCCTGTATGTTTGTGTTGTATGTGTATATGCATGTTTGTTTGTTTGTGTGTCCGCACATTTGATTGGACAGTGGCAGAGATCTGGAACAACCCCCTGAGACCTCTGACGCCCTATTGGCTGAGGGTCCTGGTGACTCGGAGTAAGGGGCCAGTGGTGGATTGTTGTGACCCTTTTTATAAACAAAACAGAAAATTCCAAACTTAATGTTACTTAATCATACTGTTAAAAATCATGTTATCATTGCAATTCTTTTTTACTTGCATATACACTCTATTTACTTATATACATATAGAGTAGTTATATGCTGTATACTACTTTAATTGTCAGAAGGTGTGTGTGTGTGTGTGTGTTTGTGTATAGCAGTAATACGCATGTAGCTGTTCTGTGTAGCTGCACTGTCTGTGTGATGTCTTCTGTGGCGTGTGCTTACCAGTGGTGTCATGTTATCCAGGCTGGGTTCTACAACGCTGGTACTAACACCTGTGCTTTTGTTTTTCTCCCCTTTCTCTCACACGCACACTTGTTCATGCCAAACCGTCCACTCTTTTTTTATTTTATTTTATTTTATTTTATTTTATTTTATTTTATTTTACATCTGTATTAATTCACCTCATCAACATACCATCCTTTCTCTTTCCGGGCCCTCTCTCTCTCTCTTTTTTTCTTTCTTTTACTCCCCTTATCTTCCTCTCTTGCCATTCTCCCATCTCTCTCCATACCGCTCTCATTTTTGCTTCACCCTTTCTTTCATCTCTCTCCGTACCGCCCTTAATCACTTTTTCTCCCTTCTTTCATACCTCTCGATCTCTCTCTCTCTCTCTCTCTCTTCCTCCATGACTGGCCTCCCCCCTCTCTCAGTTCTGCCCCTCCCCCTGCTGCCTCTGAGGAGCCTGCTCCCCCTCTTCCTGAAGCAGAAGATCTGCTCAACAAGTAAGAGTTTCCCCACCTCACCTCACCTCACGTCCTCCAGCTCTAGAGCTGCACATAGCACAAACACTCCAGGTCTCTGCTGCAGGTGTTCTTCTGCTTGTGTGTGTGCATGCGGGTGTCTCATCTTCCTTGAAGATGGCCTATGCAATGGATCGTTGTTTCCTGAACCGTTTTGTGCCACAGCACAATTTTTGAAAGGAAATGATGCAGTGGCACACACCTAATATCAGATCAGGGCTAGCTTCTTTTCAGTTAGCTTCTCCTCACAGAGCTGACAAAAGGGGCATCGATTCACCACAAAGAGATGTGTGATTAATGTAAAACATGTACAGACTAGCGTTTGCATGCAAGAGGAGGACATTCTCCAACACATCTATGGGAAACTGGTGTGTGTTCACCACAGTGAAATGGTTTTGTGGAAACATCCAGTTTGTTTAATCTTGTCCAGTTGTGCATATGTAGTCGTCGGGATTTCCTGACACCTGAGAATTGGGAGATAGTCCATCTGTTGTTTTTTTCTTTCTCTACACATTCTGTTCTCAACCTCTTAATCCTAATCCTCCAATGTTTGCTCATCCCACTCAACTTCTGGTCCATTGTCTTTTGAGTGCTGTTAAAAGAGAGTCCGTCCTTTTTTTTTTTTTTCCTTTTTCTGTCTCGCTCTCTCTCGCTCTTTCTCTCCTCTCTGTCTTTGGTAGGTTTGTGTGTAAGAATAATGGAGTCCTGTTTGAGAACCAGCTGCTGCAGATTGGAATCAAGTCTGAGTATCGCCAGAACCTGGGTGAGCACCCTACCCCGTTACTTGCATTACACACCTCATCAAGACTTTGTTTATGGGTCAAGAAATCATGCATCCACTCAAGTTGTCAGGTTTTAACTCCAAATCTTTAGGGACCTTTTGTCTTTGGCGTAATAAGTGTGTAAACAGAGCTGCCTTTGGTTTATACAACATGGTATGTTGTAGACTTACATTTTCGTGTGTGTGTGTGGGGGGGGTTCTGTTTCTGTTTCTCTCACAGGGAGAATGTACTTGTTCTATGGCAATAAGACTTCAGTGCAGTTTGTCAGTTTTTCCACTGCAGTCTCCTGCCCAGGTGAACTGCCGACTCATATCCTTCTCTAAAGTCAATGTTCACATCGTCACGCCTCAAATCCAGCATGAACCTATGCGGCTCGACAGATGGAGATACTGGCCCCACCAAACATTACTTGCATTACGTATGAGCTTGAGTCATAGCAAGTAGGTTTGTGTTTGGTGTTGTAGAAGTGTGTGCGTGTGTGTTTGTGTTTGTGTGTGTGTGTTCTCCTTAACTGGTCCCACAGCTGAATTTGCAGACTAAAACAGTGGAGCCTCTGATAGAGGGCGGGGCCCAGGTGCAGCAGGTTGTCAACATTGAGTGTCTGACTGATTTCATTGATGCACCGCTCCTCAACATTAAGTTCAGGTACTGTAAGCACGTGCACTTATATACACACACATACAGTGCATTTAAGACACGATAATAGTTGCATAAACTATTCGATTAAAAAAAAAAAAAATACTTGTAGAACTATTTGAAATGAATGACCCATCCCTACTTTCAAGTTTTCCACATTTTGTCAGGCTCATCTTAAAGTGAATTCAGTAAATTTGTTCTCATCGATCTACACACAGAACACCACAATGACAAAGCAAAAACAGGTTTATAGAGTTTAATTAATTTATTAGGTTGGTCGAGAATTGTCTGTAGACCTGCGAGACAGGATTGTGTCAAGACACAGATCTCGGGAAAGATACAAGAAATTCCTGTAGCATTGAAAGTGCTCAAGAGCATGGTAGCCTCCATCATTCTCAAATAGAAGACATTTGAAACCGCCAACAGTCTTCCTAGATCTGGTTGTGCAGCCAAACTGAGTAATCTGGGATTAAGGGCCTTGGTCAGACAGATAACCAAGAACCCAAGCATAGCTCGCTGTTGCCAAAAAGCACCTGAATGGTTGTCGGACCACGAGAAGCAAAATTCTCTGGTCTGATAAA
>NC_045152.1:18848777-18881277 GCF_900700415.2 Clupea harengus
GTGTATGTGTGGGATGAGTGTGACTGTACCATATTATAAGAAAAAAAAAAATCTAATGAAGTTTATGGGACGCTGTCATATATGTTGAATAAGGAGTCACTATGCTTCCCTTGATGCAACTTAGCATTCAGTGGGACTATGTCATTGTAGTTGAATTTGAATCATTGTCATATTTGTGTGTGCGTGAGCGTGTCTGTGCAGTATCCGCTAGCTAATACAGCCCCAGTGTATCGGTGTTGAACCTGTCAGATACCTGTGTTAGATTCCAATTTACTCTGTACTGAAAAATGTGAAAGTAAAACTATGCCATATATTCACACGTCTCTCCAGGCGTCATCTGTGTGTGAGTTATGTCAGAAGGTAAGACAAGTTTTAGTGTACGAGTGCTTAAAGGAGGTTATGTAGATAATTTAGGTGTGCTCTGGTCTTAGTTTTATAAGGGTTCTACCACACTATCTAGGGAGGGTGAGCAAGTATCCGGATTTGCTTTGCACTGCACACCAGTTTGACCCTGTGTCCCGCATATTGAGATGATGTCCCTCATTTTCATTGTTTATTTGGTTTTGAATTGTCAGGAATAAGAAGTGCGTTCTTTTACTGGCCCGGCACATGAGCCACTGCAATTGACAGCCTCTCACATAGTTTTTACTCTTACTATTTATCAGCGCTATGTCAAAAGCAGCATTGTGGCTCACACAAATGCCATGTTTTTCTAAAAACCTGGTTTTCATCCTATGGCGGAGAAGCGCGTAATGGAGGAGGCCATCAAGAGGCTGTAAAGGCCATCAATCAAACTGCAGACGTGAGGCCGGTGAACAATTCTGCTACGTCACAAAAATAAATGTATACAAACTTTGCAGGTAGGGGAAAAGCTACCTGGCGACATCATGGCTCATCATATATTTTATATAGCAAAAGCTGTAGTCTATCTTTTTCGGCATAACTGCTGCAGAATCGACTAGAGGACGATGTAGGTGTTTACAAGCCAGAAGGTACAATGAAAATGTTTCTTATTCAGTTAGATAGACTTTATATCAAAGTTTTAGATTACCAGTAACATGTCCCACATTATCCCACACAAACTACTACTACTCGTTCCATATTTGGTCTGTTTGCATCTGGTCACCCTACATCCAGGTCAAAGCGTTTTGCAATGGATGTCATTGCATTTTGTTTGAGTCGTCTGCAGTGCGGAGTGTAATTCAATTATATTTTATTTATATAGCGCCAGAACAATACAATTGTCTCAAGGCGCTTTACAGAGCCCAGAGCTTGGACCCCGTTAGTGCAAGCACAATGGCAACAGGGGCAAGGAAAAACTCTATGTAATGTAATCTATGCAAGCGATTAGCTATTTTGAAGAATGAAAGAAATAGTCAAAATGCCTGTGGACTAAGAGGAATGGAGAACGATTTGGTAGCGTGCGCAAATCACAAACCTGCAAGTGGGTGTGTAATGCACCAGGAAAAAATACGAAACATTTTTTTGAAATAATGCAAGCTATCTCTTACGACCTGAGTGCATGAGTAACAGTGTTTAGTACAGCAGAATTCATGCAGAATTCTCAATCATGGTATTTACATGGGGCTACGCAATAGTCTAGCCTACTATAAAATAAATAAAGGAAAACTGCCGTTGCGCACATAGAAACGAGTTTGACTGCCGAAAGGACTATAACTGCAGTGCTAGTCTGCCTGTATCAGTGGGGGCGATGTCTCCCCCTCCCTTTCAGTAGCTGGGGAATGATAGCGCCCCATCCCTCCTAGTCAAACTGCTGGGGTCCTTGGGCAAACTGATGATGTCGAACAAAAGGAGCGTGCCCGCGCGCGCGTCACTTGAGAGTGCTAAGCGCTCATTGGCTGAAAATGACATCACATACAAATGTACTATTCTTGGCGTCTGGAATCGGCATTACCTCATCCTTTTCCTCTCTCTCTCAGGTATAGACATTCAACAACAAACAGCGATAACGTCGCAGATCGAGAACGGAGGGCAGGGGGAACACATCTCCACCGTAGACCGGCGTGACGTTTCGGGTATTTATCGGAGGAAATACTGAAGAGTTAATATTTTAAATATTATTGGCAAACTCCAGCACGCACTGCGATATAGGATTGTCGGCGTGTACTTCCTTTCAATGCATTGAACTTTTATGCCACAACGCTTTTGGTTTTGCACCTATTCCTCCCAGCGATTCGATATTTTTTCTGCATATTGGAGAGAGACATCACTGGTGAGTTAGCCTACAATAATAACATACTAATAATTTTGTATAAACTGCATGCAAATAAATTGTCCAATATCCGTGCATTCCTTAGTGACTTAATTTACTGTGATAGACAATGCATCAACTTTATGCATTCTTAACCCGTGTCATATGCTTAATATTGATTGCTGTGAAAAATAGAAGTGGAAATATGTGTAGAAATGAGGTTGTGAAGTTGTCCGTGCATCTGCGTCATCTCTTGTTTTGGCTCTATGAAGTCACTCCACATGCTCGTTTTTTTTTTTTGCACAGAGTGCACCTCAGAAGAAAGGAGGATGGTGTTCCACAGAGAAAGAGATAATGAGCGTCCGCTGCTCTCCTGCATTCTGCCGCACCTGTACCTGGGTGCAGAGACAGATGTTACGCAGGTAACCTAAACTTAATCCATCTCTTAATATTTGCTGTTCATTACTGTAGTCTTTTCTTGCATTTATGTGAATGAGAACGTTAGTCTTTGTTTGACCTATTTCGTGTTCTGGACGTGACATGAGCTCATCTGGGTCGGCCGGAGCTGCTAACCTAGTTTTATTGTCCTAACAATGGTGTATCTGTTTCCTCACCGGTTGTAGGAGAGTCTGTCGGCGCGGGGAATTTCATACGTGCTTAGCGTCAGCCGCTGCTCCCCTCAGCCAACATTTCTCCCCAAGTCTCAGTATCTCCGGATCCCCATAGACGACTCCCTGCGGGACGACCTGCTGCCGTGGATCCCACAGGCACTACACTTCATTGGTAAGCCCACGGTGCATCACTGTTGACATCAGCTTGCATTATCAGAGCGTTTGCATGATGTGTATTTACAGTATCTCTCTGTCTCTCTGTCTTGCTCGATCTTAGATGGGGCCATGTCTCTAGGATGCTCGGTGCTGGTGCACTGTGCAGCTGGTATTTCTCGCTCTCCCGCTCTTGCTGTGGCCTACATCATGTATCGCCTAGGAATGGACCTGGATCATGCATACAGGTGGGTGTTCATATGTGTGTGTGTATTAATGTGGCATATATTTAGGCAGTAACCTTACAGTCCATGTGCTGATTATAACTAATGAGCTTTCTGCCTTATTAACAGGTTTGTCAAGGAGCGCAGACCCTCCATTTCCCCAAATTTTAACTTCCTGGGTCAGCTTCAGCTCTTCCAGGGCACTCTCACCCCCATGTGCCCAAATGCACACCATACGGCTGAGCCGTCTGATAGAGCTTTGGACTCACTACAGCCATTCCCTACCAGTGACCACACAGATTGCATTTCTTCTGTTTTGCTATCTACCAAACTCAACCCTAGCGCTCAGGACACGAGGCGTGGTAACAAGGAACACGTTCAAGACACAAAAGTAAACACACACTGTGAGATGTCCCACAGTGCACTGGCACAGGGGCAATCAGGTTCAAGCAAGGATGATACCGCAGCTCAAAGTGGAAACAAAGTATTGACCCAGTCCAAGTCTCCTGAGATCACTCTCGCTCTCTCCGACAAGCTCAAGAGTCTCACTCTTTCCCTTCAGCCCATAGAGGTGGAGGCTCCATCAGAGGCCCAGCAGAATCTCCAGAAGCCCACCACACTACAAATCCCATCAGACTCCGTGTCACTCTCAGAGAAACGCAAACGTCTCACTTTAGCCCTCACCCCTGTGAGTGCCTCCCTTCAGACACCACAGAGGGGCAGCACAGAGTGCAATAAGAGAGGCGAACCCCGGCAGGTTGCGACTAGCAGTTTGAAACTCCTCCACAAGGGGGAGTCAGGAGTGCAGCACAGAGCCAGGAAGTCACAAAGGAAAGCAGAAGAGGAAAAGGAGAAGCCGAGAAAGGCTTCAAATTCCCGACACTCCAATCCACAGCGAAGCTCTTCGCGATCTGTTACAAAAAGAAAGGACAGAGAAGAAAGAGTGGTAACAGGCCTGACGGATGCAGAGGCAAAGCAGAGAGTGATAAAATGCCACCAGGGGGCGCCAGAGCTTAGCAGACCCAAACTAGAAAGTATCAAAGAGATTCCCTCCGTGCACATGAATGGATCTCTACAGAAGGCGCCTCCATCCACCGCAGTGGAGGCGGTTGAGGGGTTAAGTGGCAACGCTAATCTCATGTCTCCGCTTAGTCTCACTGTTAATAAGCTGTTAGACTGGGGGGAGAGGATGCTGCTCGGGGTCCTGCTGGGCCCCCGCATCAAGGTGGGCCAGCCTGCCTTACCCTACAGGTGCTGAACGAAGGCTGATGTGGCCAATAGTAACCTCGTTGGACAGTTGGAAAAACCAGAGAGTGAATGGAAATGAATGAGTGAATAAAAAAAGGACAGTAAAATAACAGGAATATCAAGGGAAAGAGGGAATGTGTGACTTTCTTTGTGGATTTTTGTTTGACTGAACAGGGCCCATACTTTTTCACTAGGAGAGCTGATTTTAAACCTGATCTTAAACCTGTAGTGAATAAGATTAATAAAGGAACTCAGGATGCCTGAACCCGGAGCAGGGCTCTCTTGCTCAGGCATTTGTGGAACAGAGACCCTTATTGCATGTTTATCAGTTATTCTACATGTGACAGGCATACACGCTCATCTGTTAAGGAATGGTCTGTGATCACATGTCTTTATTTATTTTCTCTGAAATAGACTGTTGGTGTATCCTATCTTTAAAATAAGTGATTTACAAGTGTCTGTACTTTTCAGAGACCTATATATGCCTGAGTGTGTGGATTTATTATTTATGGAATTACATAGGCGACATTTATTAAATTATTACTATTTATTAAATTGATATTTTGATGATGGTATTTTAGCACCACAGCTTGTACTGAAATCACAGTATTCATTAAAGCTGAAAGTTTATACTGGTCTGACTTCATCTCTTTGTCTCGCACATTTCAATGATGTGGTTACCAGTGTACCTGGGACGATTTACTGCAGAGCAGAAGCCTCACCACTATCATGTACTTACAGTGAAATATAAGGTAACCTACAGCGTATTTAGAATTCCTAAGGTTACCCAAGCTCCCACAAATAATCTAAGGAACATTTGGAAGAAGGGAAAACGGTTTCCTATTAGACAGTTAATGCATAATTATTAGGTTCTTGATAACTATTCAAATAGGTCTATTGCCTTACAATAGTAGTTCTAACAATCTCCAGCTGTAAACTGCTCAGAACGTAATTTACTCAGAACGTGCTCGATGGCATTTCAGTTGAAATATAAAGACATTTTAAACATCACAACTCAGTTTGAAATGCATCAGAAGTAAATTTGCACTGCATCGCATACATCGGTTCGTTAGAAAACGAACATTTTGCGGGAATGCTCCTAGCGATATTTCTGTAAGCTGTGCTCCCTGGAAGAGGGGCGAGTCAGCAACACTCACTCATACGCCCATGATCATGAGTCACATCCGGCTGGGCGCATTCCCTGTTGCTGAAATTCCATGTGGACCTGCATTAAACCAAACATACACCCTCCCCCTAAATTCTCTCTTGTGCCTGGCGCGAATAAGGGACACTGCAGCCTTGGCTGCCCTGTCATTTTAGTCGATGCTCTTAACATTATTGTAAAAAGTAGACTACCGAAGTGCTCTTCGTTCCTCGATTTGATCTCGATGCTTCTGCAATATAATGAAATCATATGACAAACGAACAAATGGAGATATAACGAACAAATGAACTATCAGCTCTTGGTTAGTCTAATGGATACACTGCAGGGTAGTGGTCTTACCAGGCGGGCAATCACCAAATAAGGAAATGAGCAAGACCAATACCATTTAGGCTAGGCCTTCTTGTTTTAGGCTATATGGCACTATTTTGATTAACGACAACGTTTGAAATGTAGTTCGTATGTTATGATTAAGCACTCCAGCCAATTAAGACAACTCATGTGCAATACTAGGCCTATTTGTATTGCCTCTGCAGTCAGCAACGAACAATCGCTGAGTAAAACAACGGAACTCGCAGACACTCCCATTCGTACAGACGTATGAGAAATACGGCTGAGAAAAAAAAACGCCCCGGGTTATGAAAAAAAAGTCGGAAGGAGTTCAGAAAACTCAAGAAATGACAAAGGAAAAAGTCGTTTGTACGCTCAAACTGTAATCAGTCATCCGTCAACCTGACAGTAACGTAGCCTACTTCGAGTATGTTGTTTTAACAGTTATTTCCCGGGTTAACGTCCGCTGAAAAAGAAACAAAAGTATTACTAGAGAGCTGCTAATTAGCCTGCTCCTCAGTTGTGTGAACGCAAAAGCAGGAAAACTTGGCATCTCCGGACTGATTTACCGAAGGCGTCTGCGGAAGGAAGGTAATCCAAGTTTTTTCCCAACGCTCGGAATGCACCGTAGCAGACATTAGATAGTGGGCCTATTTGTAGGGAAATAGTTTAATATCACAGCTATATTCATAGGTAAGGCTACTAATTTAAGTCACTGTTGTCTGATCCCCGGTTAGGTAATTAACGTAGTTGATAGGCTGGCCTATAGCGATATTAGGATAAACGATAACGACTAAAAACTTTGGAGTATTGTAGCCTAATTCAAAGTTATCAGGCAGTAAGCTAATTAACGTAGAATTTATCTCCTTGTGGTTCGATACGATTCTACTTCCTCAACTTAAAATAAACATCTAACCAAACCATAACGTTTCATGAAAGAGGCCTGTTGGCCATGGGAATTGCTTAAGAAGTCATAGGCTATGCTAGATAATTTAAAGTTAGGTATGCCATGATGTCTTGTCAACATTCAACAGTTTCACTGTGTTTCTACGTTCTGGATTACAACCAAAATGATTTTCACCTGTACGATTGTATTTTAGTGGGAAATCATGTCCTCTGAAGAGGAGAGATTCAAGTTGGTAGTCGTGGGCGGCGGCGGTGTTGGAAAAAGCGCATTGACCATTCAGTTCATTCAGGTGAGAGATTGCGGTCAGAGCCCACTCCAGTTGGCTTTTATGATTTAAGATTTCAGTGATTTCGAGTCTCAGCCTTAGTGATTCTTGTTTGTGTCTGTGTTTGAGTTGTCTACTACTAAAGGGTGTGGATAGGTGTTTTCAAACATGTCTTCGCTTGTCTTGACCGAAAAATGTTCTTAGACTCACCCCTGTGGTGAGTTGAAGCCTACGTTTGAATGATATGTGTATTCTTCGTTTCAGTCATATTTTGTATCAGATTATGACCCAACTATTGAAGACTCCTACACTAAAATCTGCACAGTTGATGGGACAGAGACGCGACTGGACAGTAAGTGTTTGTGAAGCTCCACATAGAAACAGCCAATTAGTTTGTCCAGAAACTGACATTTACATGAGTGTAGGAAAACTGAAATGTTTTGCTAATAGCATAAAGCAGAACAGTCCAGATGTTGAAAAGTCAGTCAAACCAGTCATTCCAAAACAGGTTTTGAAACCTTTTTAGACCTTTGCAGTAGAATCTAAAGTGCTGTTGGTTTCGGTAGGCTTTTGAGTACATGTTTAAGTTCTGCGTACATGTTTAATATTTTACAGTGTGATGAGACTCTTGTTCACACCACAGTGTGGTCACAGGCATCAAATGAAAGAAACAGAATGTAAAGAATGTTTAAATCTCAAAGCTTTTAAGTTTGATTTCATATTTGTCTGTTGTTTTGGGTGAAATATTCTGTGCCAGAGATTCATGAATCTGAATTTTTAGACACGCTTACGTTTTAATTGTAGCTACAATGTAACTACATTAACGCAAACTGATACTTTACATTCAAACAATATTTGGCTTCTAGAAGAAATTAATGTGCTTTTAAAAGAATAGGCGTATGGGAATATTAGATGTGACTAGAATAGTGTAACTATTCAATTAGTTTGATATTGAAAGTTTAAGACACGACTTACAAGTGTGGTTAAACTGTAAGTGTACTGTAATATAAACCTAGATGTTTGTGAAAATGAAATAAATTATTCTGAACAGAAAATCAGGCTGTATTAAGTTAAACACAGCTTTGTTGATCTGTGATGGTGAGTTTGCTGTGTCTCATCTGATGAAAATCGTGTTTGATTTTACACTTTCATGCCAGTCTTTTGTGTAGTGATTAATTGTTATATAACCGTGATTTCTGTAGTCTCTATCCCACCATCTCCCTAAATCATACCTGATCATACAGGTCAGTGAGATGTCCGCATGGCAGAGAAAAGAGCCCAAGAGGCCTTGTGTGAAGTGTATGGGAAGTAGGCCTGTGTTGAGTCAGGCAGCCAGCGTGCTGTTTGTTTGTCTGTTTCAGTGTGTATATGTGTGTTAGAGGCTTGTGTGGTTTGGTTTCTCATGGGTTGCTCTGTGTTAAGCTGCTCTCATGTTTCCGGTCTGTGTGTTTGCATGTGTATATATGCTCCTATATGTGCTCTCTCTAAGGTTTTTTCTCTCTTCCTCTGGTCAGTTCTGGACACGGCCGGTCAGGAGGAGTTCGGAGCTATGAGGGAGCAGTACATGCGCTCAGGAGAGGGGTTCTTACTAGTGTTTGCCCTTAATGACAGGGGCAGGTAAGTGGACGCATGCATGTGAGAGAGAAACAGGGAGTGTGTGTGTGTGTGTGTGTTTACATGTGTGTAATATGGGAACTGAAAATCAGGTTTTGAAAGTATATGTGTCTTGTGGCAAGCAGACCCACCTCTACTGTACGTCCCCAGCTGCAGTCATATTAATGTGATCATGGCCTACATGCCTTGTGTAACTGCCAAGGTAGATCGGTGGAGTGATTAGTGATTATTCGGTTGACTGTCAGCTCTGATTGGTGTCTACAAGAAGAGTTGAAGAGTACTACATTTAGGGGAGCTCATGATCTCCCAGGCTCTTTGACATTTTACTATATTATAACAGACAAAATGTCTGGTGTATATTGTACTTTAACATGGTTAAGAATCGAAGATGTTTGCTGACTGACATGCAAAACATTTAGCTATATTATGCTTCAGTGTGACACTTATGCCAGAATGGAACCTCTCCAATTCATTGATGATATTTTGTCCCTGTAAGCCCTTGTTGCAGTGAAACTTGCTAAATGCTAATTTGCTAAATAAACTATTTTGTTCCTAGCACTTTTGACAAAATTCTGTTAATGGATGTTTTGGGAAGTCCTATAATACTGATGAATTGCACTAACACTTCCAGCTCTCTGAGCTGTATGCAGCAATTATGAAGGCAATAGGGATTACATGTATCTAATACTGTTCTAATACTGTACAATCATAGCCCCAAAGGCAAGAGAAATAGAATATGTTCACTTTGTCATACAGACATTGCTGCACACATACCTCACAAAGGTACATCTCATTATGTTGTAGTTTTAACCCCCCCCCCCCCTTCTCTCTATCTGAAACCTTACTCTCCCTCTATCAGTTACAATGAGATCCAGAAGTTCCACACCCAGATTTTGCGAGTGAAAGATCGTGATGACTTCCCCATGGTTTTAGTTGGCAACAAGTCAGACCTCGAACAGCACAGAGTGGTAATGACCAGCTTATGTCATGTATGCATGAGTGTGTAATTGGGTGAATAGACATCTCATGATGGAGCTATGATACTCAACAGATGTAAATGGAATTGCTTATCCATGGTGTAAGGATTGTTCCATAGCACCATTGGTTCTGCACCATGGTGTAAGGATTGTTCCATAGCACCGTGGTTCTGCACCATGGTGTAAGGATTGTTCCATAGCACCGTGGTTCTGCAGCACCATTTAGGGTTTGGTCTGCTTGTGTACCGATGCAGATATCCAGAGAGGAGGCGCAGGCTTTCGTCCGGGAAAACCGGATCCATTACATGGAGTCTTCTGCCAAGAACCGTTACAATGTGGACGAGGCTTTCCTGGAGGTGGTGAGGGCAATCAGGTGTGTGAACTTGAACCCGAGCTGTGTATGAGGCACTGTGTAGAGCTGGGCTTTCGCTATATGGAGCCTTTCATACTTATTTTATTTATTTTGCTCTCTTTCTCTTTCTTTCTCAGGAAGTTTCAAGAGACCGAAAGTCCACCTCTCCCTGCCAACCATGCAGGGAAACAGAAGAGCAGAGGATGCCCATGCAGTATCCTCTAACTGTTGTCGAGGCCCAGCAGTGGTTGGTGTTAGGTTGGTGTTGTGGTGAAGCATGATATTTTTCATTTCATTCGCACTTTTAAAAAACAATGTATTTCAAACTTTTTTTTATTGTTTTAATGTTTGGTTTTTATGTGGGTATATCATTTCATTATGCAGTCAGATTACATTAAAGGGAAAGAGATTGTGTAAAATCAAATGAACTGAAACAAACCCAGGAAAATTTACTTGAGTCCAGGGCTTTTTTGGTTGAGAGAAAAACAACTTTTCTCCACAAGGGGGTGCTATTTTGCCCTTACTGTGCAAGTCATCAGGTTTAAATGAGGGACTGGAGATGTTCTAAGCCTTAGTGAACTGATGGGCTTAGTGGTGTATTACGGTGTCTATAACCATAATTAAACATATCCAAGAAGACTCATTTAGCACTTTATGTGTAGTGCTCTATATTTGGAGTTGTTGTAGAGACACTGTCTAGAGCTATGTCTCCCAGTTTAGGAATGATTCAGAAATGCCTTGTACTCTTGCTACATCACATTTCAGGAACTCTTGGGTTCCATGGTAACATAATGAGCCATACGATGGCTGGCTCTGAGTCTGTGTGGAATCTGTAACAATCCAAGGTTGCTACAGTGCCACTGTGTGTTATTTAAGTTATCTGTGGAGTAGAGACATCTGCTAAATCTTTAAAACTTACCAAAAAAGCAGTTATACAGAAGTAGGTTAACACTAAGAAGCTTGGATGCCAATTATTTCTTATCATATCTTTTTGTGTGTATATGTTATTTGGCTTGGCTTGGGATGGGAGAGGGAGCGGGGAAGTGCTATGTGGATGAGCTGTTGGCTGTGGATCTAGGTACTTGTGACTGCATATGTGGAGATACATTTTTGTTCTTTTGATGCACCACCTTGTAACAATGATATCAATATATAGAGCACACAAAGGTTATACAAACAAACAAATTGTACTACATCAATGGATAGCCATTGTCTATGCTTTGAGGAGGGATGTATGTGTGATGGGCAGAGAATGTTTGCCCCTATAAACAAAGCAACGCTTTCTCTGGCCACTAGGAGGAACCTTGCACTCATGACACCTAGCAGGGACTCCAATAAGACTTTTCTTTTTTTTTTAAGTTAATCAGTGACAAAATTAGTTAACCAAGATAGAATACCTCTAGCCTAGAAGCAGAAACTCATTTGGAAAATCTAAGAAATTGAAATTCTGTCCATCTGCGTACATATACATTCTTCTGTTGTCAAGTTTTGAATGTCTTAACTGAAGGGAGTGTCCGACACTTCAATGTCTCACAGCTTTGCTCTGGTCAAATGTATTGTGGCAGAAGACGATGTTTTATTTGTCAGATGAAATACAGTAACTTACACCTGACCTCCTACCTTTTGCTGCCAGACTGTATGTGCACCCTGTATGCAATCCTTTTGTATTGACACAATGTACTAAAAATCAACCAAAGACTTTTATACCAAATTAAAGTATTATTTACTTAAACTGAGTAGTTACTTCTTGCCCTAGAAGTCCTTTGGCAGCACTTAGCTTTTCTTGTCATAAAAAAGTGTTTATTGTCAGCAGTATCTGATAGTAATATCAGTTTAATATTTGTGTTGTCAAAATAAAGAGGGAGATGGACACACAAAGCCAAATCATAATAACCAATGAAGCATATGAAGACTTTGCATGTGGTGTGTTGATAAATATTGTCATGCCTTAGATTTTGGTTTAATTAACTGAAACAAATAGAAATGTAGAGTAAGCCTAAAACAAACATGATTCTTATGACATGCAACCTTAAATATGAGGATATTACACAATATTCTGACTTAGAGGGCACTTGTACAGTGTGAGAGCATACGGCCAGGTTTGAGCACCCATGGGGTCTATCCACCATGTTTCTGGTTTGGACCTTAAAAGTGTCATTCGGTGGGATTGATGCTGAGGTTGAAGGTGTAACCAGGTAAACGGTAAACTCTAACGTTTGCACGTCTGAGTGGCATCTACATTTCATTTCAAGATTACTTTAGCAAAGGCCTAACATTTTATCCAAAGAAATTTGCAATATATGAGGTACACATCAGTTTGTATTCATGGGATTTGAACACTGTAGCAGGATTATTCCTGATGAGTTTGTTTAGATGCCAGTCTGAACAACAAATTCCAGGAAACTCCCCACAAACGTTCACTCCACAGGTATGTTGTCAAACCGGTATAGCGCGCTTAGGTCGTTGATGTTTTCATCGATAGGGAAACTGCTGGCAACATTTTGGAATGATTTTGTAATGTACAAGTAATTGTACGCTCTATAGGTTGTTCGTCTCGATACAAACGCGAAGACTGAGACCAGGCCCACTGGTGTACACTGAAAACGAAGAGATATCCGGGTTTAAGACGGGCTTAAAGGTAAGCAGGCGTCCACCTCTCGTTTGCCTTCCGCCATTGATCATCACCTGGCCATGGTCCAGGTAGTTCAACCATTTCTTATTTTCTCACTCATCGTCTTTGTACACGAAAACTTTCAATTTCCTGAGAGATCTAAAAATCGTATTCGTAAAGGAGCTGTAAGCCCAATTTATGAACGGCCTTAAATTGTTGCCGACAGAGACATATTTTCTGTGAAATACATCATTCAACACTTCGGTTAAATATCCAACCTGGACCATTATGTGTTTTACAATTGTAAAAGGCGCATTTTATTGCTGCATTAACGATATAGGCTACGCAATGGTTCATGCGACCAGTGTCCTGACAGCTCGTTGGTGAACTTTAAATTTGTTGATAATCCCACAAGGAATGTCATGATTTGCTTTGTGTTGAAGGCTTGTGACATGACGGTCCTCGCGACGGTGTGTGTCTGGATGCTGGGGCTGCCCCTTTCCTGGGGGAGGGCGGTTATTAAGAATCAAAATGGTAAACTCTTGACATTGGTCCTCCATGTATTTAAACATATCCCCCTCGCCTGTGTTTCATCTGACTCAGTAGATTTCAGAACTGACACTGATAACTGATACTAGATAATTGTAACAGATGATCTGCCTCAAAACCCTTGGCGTCATAAATGTAATGGTATATTGCTACTGTCCTGTGTTTAGATCCAGTGTTCCTGTCAGAGCAATCAGCAAGCCTTTTCTTATCACGCTCTCTGCTCTACAACTCCTGGGATTTTGAGCTGGCGGTACAAGGAAACATTGAGAGAGAGTGTAGGGAGGAGATGTGCTCCTATGAGGAAGCCCGGGAAGTATTTGAAGATGATATACAAACGGTGTGTGTGTGTGTGATTTTTTCCCAATGGTTTGGGGGCATGTGTACAAGAGGGTGGCAGAGGCTGAAAGACTACATACGTATATTTGACTATTGTTAATTATGTGACACTGTATAATAGACTAGGGTTTCTCATGATTTTATTATATCTATCTTCTGCTAGTGTAGTCATATGCAAGTTTAAATTATATAGCATTTTTTTTTTTTTTTAGCTTATTAACAATTTAAAGACTACTTGGTTTTCTGTGCTCTCTTGTAGAAATGAACCATCAGCCCTAAACTTGTTTCCCTATTTTAACAGGATGTATTTTGGCAGTCCTATGTCAGCAGTCAAGGTACAAACACCATCAATTATTTCTCGTTGAAGTATTTTTAATTGATGTTGGCTCTGTATGTAGTAAAACAATTAAATAATCACTGATCTAAAGAGTCAAGTGGTCCTTTTTTTCAGAGTCTGTTGTTAGGGTGGACGTACCAGGCCTGGTAGCTGGCCTCGTAGCCTTGCTACTGGTGGCTGTCATCGCCACTGTGCTTGGCTGCTATTTCTACCAGAACAGAGGCAAGAGTGTGAGCAGAAGTGGCAAGTAAGGAGAAGCATTTGAATGTGTATATTACATACATAGTTAGAGTCTGTAAACATACAGTTTCTGGCCCCATATTGTGGTGCTCGTAAAGAATGGACACAGTGCACTGCAAATGTATAGTCTTTCTTGTATAGTCGTACGCAAGTGCATAAAACTACATGACAGTATAGTACATTTATTTTGCTTAATCAAAATTTAGTTTACTTATGTATAGTGCCTATGTAACACATCAATTGCAACTCAGCGAGTATTGGTGTTCAAATGTGTGTGTGTGTTTTTTTTTTTGATAGTGCTCCTGTGCAGCTCCCAGATTCACATCGTCCCCCTGAGTCCATTCCTCTATCACAGAACCTTCCTCCAGGGCTGCCCTCCTACTCTGATGCCCTCCACCGCAGTGGGCAACATGATGCCCCCCCTCCACCGTACTCAGGGTATGTCGGCCAGCCTGGTCTTACCAAGAATGTTCTCTGAGTGTTTGTGAGTGTATGTGCTCAAGGTACGCCTGGTGCTTTTTCTCTCTGTTCGTATGTGTGCGTGTGCTTGCTCACAGGGCTTTACTAAGCATAGCTGCCTGCATCTTTCTAATCAAGTCCATGTTCTGTATCATCTCTTTGTCTGAAGGGGCGCCCCATCGGAAGCTCCAGGGCCTGAGGAGGGGGACTGAAATCTGGGCTTCAGAAAACCGGGAGGAAAGATGTTATGGTTTTCTGTTGCATTGGTCAGTTATATATATAAAATGTTGGGATAAACTTAAATTTCAAGGGATAATAGACTTTCATAGTTTTGATGAATGACCTAACTCACTGTAGACTAGGCTACTTCATGAGAGTGGTGAAGGGAATGCAGTTTTTGCAGTGAGAATTTGATGAAGCACGTTCAACTGTTTTCTTGTTGTCTGAATTTAAATAATAATAATAAAAAATTACTACGTTTTTGTTTGCACAGCTCCTTTCTAGGTTACCGAAGTGTAGCCTATCTTACTGTAAAACGGGTCAGCTTTGCCGTGGTGGGGAAATACAACATAGGCCTACTCAGATGCAGTTGTTTCTTGTGATTTGTAGCCATTTTATTCAGATCGTCTCCTCTGTGAGCAGCTGATGGTCATCCACTCTAGATCTGGCTCAGTGGATTTCATGCGTTGCCGTGTGGTGCGTGGGTTCCTAGACAATACTCTAGCCTGGGCGCGCTCCGCAGGAGGAACACGAGAGGGGGGCGTGCGGGCGCGCGAGACGGCAAGATTGCAATTCGGCTGGACAGCCAGCCAATCATTCAGCTGTCCAACTAAATGCTTTTGCTGTATACGAAAACCTTATTTTCTGCATTTAGAATACAGCATAGATCTACTACATATTAACTCGTGGTAAATCATACGTTTGATTGCGAGATTTGTCAATTATATTGTTGACGCCGTGTAATAGTCTGTCTAGTTTACCCCAGAATTTCGGCGTGTTTTGAATTGATCAGTTTTTCAATAACGCTCCTTATGATCGATTAGTAAAAGAAAGCATAGGCTATTGCCAAATAGCACCATGGTGTCAGTCCTAATAATAGCAACACTATTACGCTGCAGTAGGCTGTTAGAAGACAGAAAGAAGCCCCAGCGCTGTTCTATGGCTGTAATAGACTGCAATGGCAGGAGAGCCCACTGTATGCATACGCTCTAGCATCAGCCGTTCCGCTGTCTGATGAGAAGGACAATAGGCACTGAAATATATACTGGGGCAAGAGAGGGGAGGGAAGACGGGAACCGGATTTTTGTGGTAGTGGTGGTGGTTGGTGTGACACCCCCCCCAATCCCCCCTCCTCCCCACTCTGTATCCTCCATCTCCCCCTCCTCCTTCTCCTCCCTCCATTCCTCTCCCCCTCTAAGCTGGTCCCATTCTTGAGGACTTGCTGGTGAAACGGGAGAAATAAACAGACACCGAGCGCAGAGGAAAGGATACAGGGAGAGATAGTGTCTACAATTCAGGATATTCCTCCCTCCCCTCCCCCTCTCTGTCTCTCCATCTTCATCCCTAGCCTTTTCTTTAATGGATAGAAATTATCCTGGAACAGGATTCGGAGATTTGGGCGCTGGAACGGGATGGAGTTACGAGAGATCAGCAAAGGCAAGGTAGGCGGTTGCGCTCGTGCAAGTGGACTTTCATACACTGAATGCATAAACACGCGTTAGCTGGCTGCAACAATGCCATGCCTATGGACGCAATGCAATCCATAATCAGGCTTTCCTTCTCATACACTGATTTTATTAACACGGTCCAGGTGCATCTATCAGTAGGCTATTGTCATTATCAGTGGAGGAGGAGGGGGTGTCTAGAAAATGCAAGGAATGCGATTGAGAGGCAATGCTTAATACGGAAGGTAGACCGAGACAGAAAAAGAGGGGAGGGGGGAGAGGGGCGAAAAGAAGGGGGATGGGATGAAGGATATCGTAGCAGCTAGCTGGCTAGCTTCCTAGCGTATTATCAAAAATGAAAAATCAAACGTTCATTGTGTTCACAGGGGAGCATGCAGGGCATTACGTCCCCTGACTCCTGTGATGCAAATGTAGTTGTCTCAGCTAGCGCATGGGTTGCAATGTGAGTTGACAAGGCAGCATTGGGAGGCATGTAATCACAGAAATCAAATGCATTTTGATGATGCCAGGAGTGCTAGCTACTGTAGGCAGCTTGGCACTTTAGCCAAGGCTATGTGTTCTGCAAAATGGAACGGCCTTAATTCGAGAAATGCACAGTGGTGCAATATTATTTCTCTGTGCTGTAAAAGCAAGCCAGCTGGGTTAAAATTAGATCCATATGCTGATAATAACGAGCATGGAAATGTTTTTATTGATTACAGACGATAATGTAAACAATGCAGCATCACGTTATCACTAGCATATTTTAAGGTAGTTTGACTTTAAAAATTTTTTTGTAAAAAGGCTTCATTGCGTAAGACATATACATAAGACTACTAAAGCATGACATGGTACCACACAGATTATAACGAAACTGCAGTTCATGTTGTGAGTCACATTAATATTCTCACTGTGAGATTATATTTTTGAATAGAAATAGTTGGCAATTTTATTGATCTGGATTGATGCAGAGTTGGTAGACTACAATAGACTAGTTGTCAAGCAAGTTTCATATTACGAGACTCGTTTCCTTTAGCAAGCCCACTCCTGGCATTTTGAAAGACATACCTATGCATAGAGACTGGGTAATGTTACATACTCTTATTCTCTTAGATAAGGGAAACCGACTGTTGTTCTAACGTTGCTAGGCTAGTGTTGTATGATATAATGTACTATCCAGATTACATTACAACGGAATTATTACACAGTCCGCAGAAGTGCAAATATATTTTTGAAATACATTGTCAGGTCAATTTTAAAACATCTAAATTAAAACCAGATTAACAGACCAGTGTGATCGCTACAAGCTAACGTTAGTCTTGGTTATGTGATGAACAGCTGCAGTGTTAGCCAGTAAGCTAGCAAGCTAATTTAAGCTATCAACGAAGGAACTTAGCATAGCTGGCTCATTTACAACCAACTGTTTTTTTTCTTTCTATTGAAATTAATGATACATTATTTTGTTCTGCAACCCAGAAATTGGTAGCCTACTGTCTTGAACTATAGCGCATCTATCTTACGTTTCCATTTGCCAAACTCGGCCGTCTCTCTCAGTGATTCGCGGCCTGTGAATTTCAAAGGCTGCCCAGCTGCGTAGCTAGTCGCCGTGACAACCAAATCAATCCTGGTCGTGCGTTCATGTATCCATCACCAGCGAAGGGGACGTGGAGATGCGCGCTGTGGATTCAGTTGTAGGTTAGCGAAAAACAATCACCCGTTCTCCGCCTTAAAGTGACTATAAATCTCTGCAAAGACATAGTAGGCTGTGCAGTAATCTTCTGCATTCTATGCCTATCTTGCAAGAAAAGTATAAGCCACTGTCTCTTTGTTATCACACAATTATATCTCTCAACAGCTCAATGCTTCCTGCTTAACCAGCCAGAACCCCATTGCTGCCTAACTTTTTACATAAAAATGACCACTTGAAGATCAGTCATGCATACAATACAATATCTTCCTATAGCCTACCCATGTATCAAATGATGTTACTAAATAACTGTTTAGGAGTTCTACTAATTCATAGTTGCCCTGTTGTGGGAGCTCTTCTAAATATCAGCAGTTCACTGCACAGCATTCATGTCTAAGCATACATGCATTTCAAAGCAACTACTTCTGCTTGTTGATGTCAACATTTACCACCGGCCTGTTTGCTTAAGATGTTACTGCCAGTCAACCAACCAATGCTGTAATCTAATGGTTGTGTGGATCTATGTCCAGGTGTTAAAATGTCAAATATGCTGTGGTGTTATACAGTTACATATTTGTACTCTATACAGCCATCCACCCTTTGTGTATTTAGTCCCAATTGTATCAGCCTCTTGGAGTTTTCCTGCACTGATGTGAGTGTAGAATGTTGACGTGTTGCTGCTGCGAGTTGCTTTATGATCGTGATTCTCAAGGGCATCAGTAGACTTACTGCCAGATTGATGGAGCTCAGGCTCTGAGCTGCTGATAACCACCATTAAAAAGGTACTGCAAACAAAAATGTGTTTAAAAAACAAAAAACTAAATGATAGGGCTGTATTGTGTTGAAGCACATCAATGCTTGTGATAATATTGACAGAATTATTATAACTATAATAAAAATCATTATTTTATGGGTTGAAAATGGCTCAATATGCCATCTACAGTTTAAATTCATCCTGAACCTTGCAAGGGCGATGCTGTTTTAGAGGACTTTTCAACGTCATGAAATGGGCGTCCTACCTCCTCCAGCCCCCGCCCGTGAGTGTGAGTGTCACTTTCATTTGCTGATGGAGACTCATCATTCACAGAAGTTTAGTAATACTTCTGCAAGGCACCTATTTGCATCTCTTGTCTGGTAATCAGTAGCCTATATTATAGATATAATAATAGTATTCATTGTAATAATCATTTACCAGCAGTACAGAATTTTAGCGTGTTAGTGGGAAACTAGTAGTCATTGTTTGGCAGGACATGTTTTCACTCAGAATTTGCATACTGTTACATGACATCCATCATGCAAACAACGTAGTGATCAGCTGATGCGCTCGCTGTCCAAACAGAGGACGTGGAGTTCAGTCTATGGTTAACATAATCTATTCAAAATGTTTAAATATTGTTAAGTTGCTCAGAAATCTACAAGAAACGGCAAACTAACGGGAGTTTCTGTATTTATGGTGGTACTGGTGGTCCCTGATGAATGGAGGCTTCTGCCTTCTGAATGCCTATAAACAGCATGTTCTTGTTAGGAAGCTCTATGTGGAATGAGCTCCGCCATCATTAGTGGTGGCTCTATACAGCAGATTTAATGGAGCTAGCTAATTCATCCCTTAATTTACTACCTCCTGCTCCTTTTCACTGCCTGAGAACTACTGTCTATCAAATGAAACAAGAGAGAGAGAGAGAGAGAAAGAGAAAGAGAGAGGGGGAAGGGGAAGAGGGTGGAAGCTGGATTGGTGCTGAGGATGGAGATGAGAGTGCAGAGAGGAGGGAGTAGAGGAGTAGG
Source organism: Clupea harengus (assembly GCF_900700415.2). Lineage (NCBI taxonomy): Eukaryota > Metazoa > Chordata > Actinopteri > Clupeiformes > Clupeidae > Clupea > Clupea harengus. The sequence continues at coordinate 18,868,498 of NC_045152.1, forward strand.
CAGGAGAATGATGGGATGCAGAGAGGAGGGAGTAGAGGAGTAGGCAAGAGAATGATGGGATGCAGAGAGGAGGGAGTAGAGGAGCAGGCAGGAGAATGATGGGTCAGACAGATGATGAAGCAGGACCAGAGGGTTGCAGAGAGGGGGTAAGTGATAGGTGAAGATGTAATACGGAATGGGCTCACATGTTGACAAAATTAACTACTGATGACTACCCAAATGCCCACCATAATTTTGTCTTGACAGCTGTTGTTTTCTTAGAGTCTGGATGTATTTATTTGCATGAAATTGCTCCACCTTTTGTGTGTGTGTGCCAGGGTCCATACACACGGCAACAGAATGTTTTGAAAATGGTTTTTCTTTGCGTTATCAAAAAATGTAGCATCCACACGACAATGTTTTGAGAATTCATCCGCGTCCGCAAAGAAATGCAAAAATGAGTGAAAATGCTGTTGATAGCTAGGTTGTTTTAAAAAATCAGAGAGCAAGCATATATCTGTCCACCGGCGGATTTTGGTCAGCATCCTACTGGTTGTGTGCCATTTCTGGTCCGCTCTCAGACCACCATCATCTTTAGTGTAACTGGGCGTGGATATTAAGAAAATAACATATAATGTTAGCAATTCCTGGAATTTCTACATCATGTCCTTGGCATAGTCTATTTAAAATATCAGCCACTAAACAAAAGAAGTTCACAGCCTTCTAAAGGGCTCTCAATGTGAACAATGACATGGTCAATTAGAGACTTATGTTACGCACTGGTAACATCTATAAAAATGTTAAGGGTTGGTGAAAATTCACTATAAATAAGTCAAGAAAAGATTGTTTTGAAAGTGAGTGGCACTCACCAGTGAACCACCAGAAAACTGAAGAGCAAAAGGCCAGCGGACTGCCAGCTCTGTCTCCAGTGGGAAAACACGGGTCCACTGGTTTTTTGCTATCAGGGATCACATTTCTTGCATAACCTGTACTGCAAGTTATAGTCTACAACTAAACAAGATTATTATCAAAGCAATGGCACTACGAGAGGAGATGAGTCCAATAAATCATTTATTTTTCCACATCAGCAATGGTTTGGGCAATTAGAATTTCCCCAGTGAAGTGAACTTGACTGCTTAAGGTTGCTGTAGTATTTAGCGTCACTTCATATCAGATAAACCCAGAAAGGGCTTTGGCTGCTGATGTTTCGATAAAGTATGTCCTCATAGAAACAGAAAAAATTGTCTGATTACCATGATGTGTCTGACAATCAAAAATACATTTTCTATTCATTGCCACTGAAGACGTGGTGGAGGTTTTGGAAGGCGAGAATGAAACATAATTGGGTAAAATGTTGGGGCCGTGTCAGCATCGTTTTCAAAAACACCATTGTCATGTGAATGGGGCCTAACGTGTTATACTTTCATCCACAAGTACGTGAGGTTCCACTACAGTCCGAGTGACGTAAATGTCATCATCAGAGAGTGTACGCGAGGTTCTGTATGAATGTCGGTGTACCCTCCAACTTGTTGTGTGCAGCCACTACATGTTTTTAAGTGTCCTCCAAGGTAGTATAATAAGAACAACTACGCATCCACGATGTCCGCAGCTGTCCGTGTACGCGTCTGCAAGGGAGTATATTTGAGGCCTAGTCTCCATTCACTTTACGCCGTTGTTAAGGAAAGGGGGAATTAAGTGATCAGAAGAGATGTTGAGATACGAATACATTTATAAATCAAAAATAGGCCTTAGAGGTGATGTGGAATTTTTATATTATTTTCGAAGACTTCAATTTCATTAATTTCATTAATTTCAATCTCAACATCATTTTATTCAATTTCTGTGAAAAAAGGTCAATATTTAAAATCCTGCACAGTTCAACTGGAACATTTCAGTGTGGATAACATGTTTTTTTTTTTTTTTTTTGCTGTACACCCTGTCCTCTACAATGTTGTTATCACAAATACATTTGTGAATCTGTATCCTGTTGCACTGAATCGTAACGTAATATCACTCTGAAGTCAGAAAGACTGAAGGGCAATCAGTAGGCTTAAGGGTGAAGCCAATCCTTGGAAGGGTAAAAACGAATTACTTGTGTTTGGCAACTATCTCATCAAATTACATGATTGGGCTCCTCATCTTTTTCATCAATTAAAATTGGAGTGATTAATCACTGCATCTATTCACTGACTAGTCTTTGGTATTCTTGTGTATAGCTACCAACATCTAGAGGGACACCTGTGTGTGTGTGTGTGTGTGTGTGTGTGTGTGTGTGTGTGTGTGTGTGTGTGTGTGTGTGTGTGTGTGTGTGTGTGTGTGTGTGTGTGTGTGTGTGTGTGTGTGTGTGTGTGTGTGTGTGTGTGTGTGTGTGTGTGTGTGTGTGTGCAGTGTCTGTGGCCTCTTAAACTGGATTTTCCCGCGAGTGTGGTGTAGATTGACTGAGCTGCGGTCACGACGGAGGCAGGGGAGTGTGGGAAGTGTTCTGTAATTGACTCTGAAGGCCAGAGCTGAGGATTCATCAATGAGAGCAGTGTTTCTCCTTCCAGTAGTCCTGCCCAGCTGCCCTCCTCTCTGACGGACTCAGAAGAGGGGGTGCCGCTGAAAGCCTGCAACCCCAGAAAGCCACAGTTGATTGACCAGTCACAGTTGATTGACCAGTTGATTGACCAGTCACAGGATTGGCCGGAGTTTTTGAGAGCTATGCTTGGAACAGAAATCACAGCTAGTTGACAAACACATTTTAGCGGGCTGCTGTATTTTTTTGCACTTTACAATTATTGAGTCTTTTCCTGATTTACTGCACTGTAATTACCTGTCTTACCACACTCAAGAAGGATGGGTGCAGCACAAGCCTCCTTAGACACATGTAAATCAAACAGACTGAAGGATGGATGCAGCACAAGCCTCCTTAGACACATGTAAATCAAACAGACTGCATCTCACAAGCCTCCTTAGACACATGTAAATCAAACAGACTGCATCTTTCCTTTTGTTTACTGGGAGGGTCTTCATGGTACTGCAGAGTAAGTTGGGAGCACACCAACTTAACAGATTCCTCTCCTAGGTTTTAAAGGCGTCCCACAAACAGCTGGAACTTGCTGATGTATTGGTGGAGATATCTCCCACCCCGCCCGTCCCACACAACACAAATCACGTCCTCTCTAGACTGCCAGAGACGAGTCATGCTGGGTGCCAACTATGATCTCATCTTGAGAATCCACATGTAAAACTGGACTCAGTTCAGACCTAATCTTAGTCCTCATATGGGAAGTCATCAGATGAGTTTATATGAATGTTACTGGTGTGACCCAGAATGCATCAGCCATGTGCATCATGCATCATGTCGTTTTCGAGGGAAAGTGAGGGTGTGGATACATCAAGACAGATTATGGTTGTAATCTAATAGTGAGGGTGTGGATACATAAAGACAGATTATGGTTGTAATCTAATAGTGAGGGTGTGGATACATAAAGACAGATTATGGTTGTAATCTACTAGTGAGACAGAGAACTTGGGGATGAGGAGTCAGCAACCCAAGCAAGGTTTAGTTTTGGACTTACTCTGAGCCTTCTGGAGGAGAGGATAACAATATTGTTCATTTAAGGAGTGAATGATGAAAAACAAACCAAACTGAAACCGATCCTCTGGTTTTGTATAAACAGCAGGAACAAACTGAAAAACGTAGAAAATAATCAAAACCTGTAATTTACACAAACAAAGCAATTGCCAAGAGGAAAAGCGCTAGCAACAAAATAATATCAGTTGAAAGGACAGGAGTTAAGAGTCAGGAGTTAAGAGTCGTTTTTGTTTGGTGCAGATGCTCTTCTGTCTTACAAACTAACTACCAAGGATAATCATAACTCCTTGTCAACACGTTATTCATTGTAAATCACCATATTGTTTATTTACTTAATTGAAATTAGCATATGAAGCATTGCTGAAGTCTGAATCTACCTCCACACCCCACCCACCCCTTCTGTCTCTTCTTCTCTTCTCTCTGCAGTCTGGTGTATGGGAGCTCCAGATCCTCTCATCCCGACACAGAGCTACTCCATCGCCAAGCTTACGCCACACCCCACCCCCTGCAGGGCTATGCAACCAATCATCACCCGGGGAGCTCTGGACAGAGTGGAGCCTGGGGGGCAGCAGGGAGGAGCTTGGGTAAGGATGGCACATTCCAACACAGAGCCTTTTGCCAATTTAAAGTTTATCACTTCAACAACAAACTAGTGATACTACATGCTGTAAAACTGACCCCTAGCGAAATACAAATACCTGACACAAACTGGCATAAATGTTTGTGCACTTGCTCAGATGTTTGTGTACTTGCTCAGGTGTTTGTGTACTTGCTCAGGTGTTTGTGTACTTGCTCAGGTGTTTGTGTACTTGCCTAGGTGTTGGTTTGTGTATAGCTCTAAAGAGGTTCATCCCTCCTGCTCTCAGGTCTGTCAGGTCTGTTTGATGCTGGGTTGCATCACTCCAGTCCCTCTGGTCCTGATGCATCCGTCATGAACCTAATATCTGCACTGGAGTCCCGTGGTCCACAGCCACCCCCCTCTGCCTCCTCCCTTCTCTCACAGTTCCGAACCCCTACCTGGCAGACAGGTGAGTTCTGGGACCACTGAACTATACAGCTGTTATGTGAAAATCATTTTTATGTGAAAGTCATTTTTGATAGATGCTGTATTTGTACAGTTGGTCTAAGCACTAAGTGTCTTTCAATTTCTCCATTTCTCTTTTATCTGTCTTTTTTGGTGTAGCAATGCATACCCCTGCTCCAGCTGAACTCTTCATCTCTGGTGCCCTCCCTGGCTCCGGATCTTTCCCCTCCTCCTCAGCACTGTCAGCTTATCAGCACCCTGCTTCGTTTTCAGGCCGCTCTTTCCCAGGGGTGACTTCATCACTTTCACTCCAGGACACACCCACCTTCAGCCCCACCTCAAATGGCCTTCTGTCACCCCATGATCCCCTTTTGCACATCAAGACGCCTTCTCAGTCCAGCCTAGGCTTTGATCGCCTGCTGTCCGACCAGAGGGCAGCAGCCTACAGAGGGTCCCAAGACCCATCTGGAGGGCCACCTTCGCAGGCTCCGACCTCCTCATCTGCGCGACACTTACCGCCCCCCCAGTTCAACCTGCTCTCGTCCCAGTTGCAGGACCAGTCCTCCCAGTTGTACAACAGCTCTGTGTTCTCCTCCACGCCAGCTCCACCCCAGCCACCATCCAGCCAAGAGAGGGCCATGGCTAGACAAGATAGTGTGATTAAACACTACCAGCGCCCTTCTCCTGCCCAGTCCCAGCTACCCTCATCCACCCCTCACCCCCTGCAGCATTACCTCAGCTGTGGGGCAGGGGGGTATCAGCAGCAGATGCCCCACCACCGGCATGGAGGGATGTCCTGTAGCCCCCTGGGGGATCATAGTCCATCCTCAGACCCCAAGCCCTCGCCGCGGTCAGATCAGGTGTACCGACCCATCATTCAGCCCCCCTATACCCCCTCTACCACCTCCTCAGTCTCCTCATCGGCTGGTTCAGGAGGAACCGTCGGCAAAGGGAGCAAAAGCTCCAGCTCTAGCAGTGGCTACTCCTCCTCGGGCTCTTCCTCATCCCGCACGCCCCACACACCACCCTCTGCTTCCTCCACCACCTCTTCCTCATCGTTGTCCTCTTCCAGTTCCAACCCCAACCCGTCCTCCAGCTCCTCATCTGCCCCCTCTCGACAACAGCCCCCACCTCAGTCAGCCCCTCCACCTCCTCCCCCTCCACCACCCCCTCCACCTGTATCCTCTGCTACGCCACAGCAGGCACCTCCCAAGCCTTGCTTGTCTGCCTATGGCTCTCCTGTTGCCCCTGTCAAACCTTCCGCTGGTCTACCTGGTCAGACGCCACCTCAGCAGCAGTCACAGTCCTACTCTCCAAGCCACCCACAAGCCTCCCACCTTCCCCAGCCATATGGGGGTTTCAGCTCCCCCCAGGCCCAGGACCTAAGTTCTAGCACTGTTGGTGCTGGGAAAGGTTATGGTGGCTTAGGGGTGACAGGCAGATCCTTCTCGGCAGAGGTGGTGTATGGGTCAGATTCCGGTTATGGCTCTCTGCCACCCTCACTTGGAGGAGCAGGAAGCCCGTCACTGAGTTTTGGTGGTCCGGGACACTCTCCTGCACTTCTGGGGTCAGGCAGTGGGGCAGTTTCTACAGGGAGCGGCTCTGGGTCAGTGGGAGGTAATTCAGGAGGTGGGGGCAGTGGTTCAAGTGGAGGAAGTGTTGGGAGTGGAGGTGGAGGAAGCTCATACCATCTTCCGGATTCCAGCCCATCACCCTCCAATGGATCTGGCATAATACGTCCAGGGATGCACTCTCCGGCACCTACCCGACCAGCCCAATCCCCTGGAGGAGCTGGGGGCAACAAGTACCTTTCATCTGTCCTCTCCCCTCAGTTCCTGTCCTCCCCCCAGGGCTACCCTGACACACGAGGTCCCCAACCCCAGCCCCAGTCGTACCATCCCACCCCTCCAAAACCTAAGCCTGACACTGACATGCTTGGGGTAGAGCGGCCACAGGAGGAGGACGAGGAGGACGATGATGACTTTTTAATTCAGCACTTGTTACATGCACAAAGCCCTGCACCCCACCCTTCTCAGCACCATGCCCAGCCACCACCCCAGGTTTCTGCACAGCAGCAGCCAACACCACAGCAGGCCCCCCAGTCCAGAGACGGGGGTAAAAGTCTATCAGCCTATGAGTTAAACAAGGCCTCTGAGGAGCGGTACCACCTCCAAAGTGTGATCCGCACCAACAGTGCAACCAACAACACAGCTCCAGGGTCCACAGGTACCAGTGTAGCAGGAGGTCTGGAGAGCCAGCTAGAAATGACTCTGAAGAAGCAGCAGCAGCAGCAGCAGCAGCATCAACAACAGCAGCAGCAGCAGCACCACCACCACCAACAGGTCAAGAGTGACAGAGTGCTACAAGGAGCAGGGGCTGGCGGGGGGCGAGGGAACTCTGACTCCCTCCCACACTCCCATTCCCACACACCTCACCCTCATCCTCACGACTCCCTGGGCTCTGTGGTCCACTACAGCCGGGGTGACCCTTATTCCCACCTCCCTCACCCGCACAGCCATCACGCCCACCACACATCACACGCACAGCACTCTCAGCATGCCCAGCACCCCCACCCCCACTCCCTCTCACAGACCCACATGGAGCTGAAGAAGCCCCCTGATCCAGCGGAAATACCCTACCTGCGGAAGACCCCTGACCTGCAGCACCAATCCCAGTCCAACCTCTCCCTGATGGACTCTCCTCCTGACCAATCCCAGCAGTCTCAGCCAGCCCACCTTCTTCAGTCCGTCCTCTCTCACACCGCTCGGAACAAGATGGAGGCCCAGCAGACCTCCCAGCAGCAACAGCAACAGCAGCAGCAGCACTCAATGAACCAACAGGCCATGATCGGGCCAACAGGAGGTGCAGGAGCTGGAGGTGTTGGGGGAGTGGACACTCAGTCGCAGACCTCTCAGCTGCAGCTCCAACTTCAGTCCCAGGCGTTAGAGTCCCACTACGGGCGTGGAAGTCAACGAGACCAGAGCCAAGCAAGTCAGAATTCTGTATCATCTCTGGATATGCTAGAGCGTTCCCTCTCCAGGACCACCAGCCGAGAAGGGGCTGGCACCGACAGAGGTGGTCATGGAGGAATGGGAGGAGATGGAGAAAACAGTGATCATCACAGACAGCAACAGCACAGGATTCCTCCACATCACCAGTCCCATCATCCCCAGCAAACCACATCGGACCTGCACGATTTCCTCTCTGAGCCGGACCTTGGCTTGTCAGCTTCTTCCCACATGCATCACATGGCCCCCCATCACCCCCACCAACATAGCCACCTTTCTCAACAGCCCCACCCCCACCACTCAGCCCACCAACATCCCCACCATATGCAGCCACCATCTCGAGGTTCCCAGCCACAGACTCAAGCCCAGTCAAGAGAGCCAGAGCCTCAGCTCTCCCAGAGCCAACTAGACCAGCTCAAGGAGCACCAGTTTAACACCACAAGCCCAGGGGCTAAAACTTCCCAGGGTCAGAATCAGCAGCAACAGCAGAGGTACATGCCTTTGACTTCCATTAGCTTTCCAGATTCTTTGCTCCAAGATGAGGACCGGTCATTCTTTCCTGGCATGGAGGACATGTTTTGCTCAGAAGACTACAAGACCAGTTGTGCAGGGCCAGGGGGTGGTACAACTGTGTCTGGGGGGCATGATGGCATGTCTGAAGGACGTGGACAGGGACAGGATGGGATGGATCCTGTTAAAGCAGGTGTTGGAGGCAGCGGTTATGATATGATGAGTCACCACGGAGACCAAGGGTACGAGCAGTACTGCCATAGCCTCTCAGAATCTGGAAATAGCACCATCCATCTGGACCTGGATTCCTTAAAGACTGATGAGCTTCCATCCACTGTCAACACTGAACAACTGGGTCTGATTCAGTCCCAGAACCCTGGGATGGGTTTGGGAGGAACTGGCCCGGGAGGAGATGGTTCTGCAAACAAGATGATGGGTGGAGGAGTTGGAGGAGGCTCTGGCTCTGGGGGACTAACATCTCCGATCTTCTCCTCTCGGCCCAAGAAGCTACTCAAAACCAGCTCTTTCCACCTCCTGAAGCAGCGCAGAGACCCCAACTCTCAGGCCCAGGTCAAGAAGAACTATGCCCAGGAGTACGAGTTTGAGGATGATGAGGATAAAGCCAATGTACCTGCTGACATCCGTCTGAACAGCCGTCGACTTCCAGATCTACTTCCCGACTTGGTGTCCAGCTGCCGAAAGTCTGGTGCTGGCTCCAGCATAGACACCTTGAGTCCACTAATGGGTGACCTGGACTTTTGCCAGTCATCTGGATACTCCTCTATTGGTCCACCTCCCCAACTTCTGCCAAGGGATGGCCCCAAGAAGCGAGGGAGGAAGCCGACTAAACCCAAACGTGAGGGACCACCCCGGCCAAGGGGGCGTCCTCGAATTCGTCCACTCCCAGAGCCTCCATACTTCAAGGGCCTAATGGGAACAGCAGTGGTTGAGACCAGAGGCAGGGGGCGTGGACGAGGTAGGGGTCGGGGCAGGAAGGAGGATGCGATGCTGCAGATGCAGAAAGACTTGAACAAAGGGCAGAACCTCCATCTGCAACAGCAGCAACAGCAGCAACAGCAGCAGCAGCAGCAGCAACAGCACCACCACTACCAACCCCAACACCTCCAGCACCCACAGGAACAACAAACGCACATGGTACAGATGCAACACCACCCACAGCAACCACAGCACCACCACCCCCAACAGCAGCACTTGCATCAGCAGCCACACCCTCAGCCGCACCTGCATCCCCAGCAGCAGCACCATGCACAACAACAGCACCTGCCCCAGCAGCAACACCAGGAGCCCATCAGGCCAATCAAGGTGAGACATGGAATGGAAACTGGGACTCTGATGATTTTGAGATTGACAGCTATATTAGTGGTATATTAATCATTAAATGCCTCTGTGACTTACCACTGTAGGACAGTTAACATTTGTGAAATGTGCTAATGATTTCAAGTAGAAAGGAACTAAATAACCTCCTCCCCTTATTTTCTTCATTAATGTCCACATTATTAGCTTCGTACCTTTACCCATCACTTACTCTTTACCTTCAATCCTCCTTTCTTTCGTACAGATCAAGCTGCCCATCCCCTCCATGCCCTCTTCGGATGCCCTCCTGAGGACGGACTCCATGTCCAGCTCTGACCAGGTTCTGTCGGACGGGTCGCTGGGCTCCGCCCCCTCCCTGGGACTCAGTCCTGGAGCTGGGCTGGACCTGAACCGAGCCCAGGAGAAGATGAAGCACAAGGTTCCAGAGGTGAGGACCGCAGGGCCCTAGAGGGAAGATGAGTGATGAGGGGAAGGCTGTGAAACAAGCACTAAAGTGTAGGGAAGACTTCCACAGACAGAAAACATGGCCAGTGCACTTGTTGATGGGATTGCTGTGATTGATAAGAAATGCACATAATTGTTTTGTGGAAGATGTATGAATGTTTTAGAGGTTTATCTGAATCATAACACCACTATGCAGTGTTTTCTCTACTAACTGCTGGGCTACACTGATCCCAGTTACATATTAATCACACAATTGTCCAGGGCCTTATATTGTTTGGAAAACAAATGCAAATACCTGTGGATACCCAACAAACCATAACTATGAAGATCAGGAGGCTCTTTTGTAAGCATCAGCTCATTTCAAATACAGCATGTAAGACCTGCAGTGAAGGTTACTTGCCTGAAGATTCTGAATAATTAAAGAGCATCAATTAGATATTGTCTATATGACAGCATGATGTATTTTGAACATGAGGGGGAGGGAAAGGACGGAAAAGGCCATTAATGTGGTGGTTTCCGGTGAAAACCAGTGATATTTCTAGTTTTCTTTGTCTACAAGAATGTGTAACCTTTGGAAAAATATTCTTGATTTGTGGGGAGCAGTAGTTGTCTGAAGCCTGTCTTTGGCTGTTAAGTCTAAATTACAGAACATGCACAAAGGGAGCCCATAGCACAGAGGCTTGAAGCAAACCAACAGACATTGTAGAACCCAAGAGCTCTAACTCCACGTTGGTGGAAAACTGAGGTAAAATGGTGACTTGTTGCCACAGCAGCAGGTAGCCTGTAGAGGCGAAACGTATAATGCCCAGTAAAAGACTGTTATAATGATTCTCCTCTCTCGTAGATGGCCTGGGAGAGAGACATGGATGAGCAGATGACCCCAGAAGCATGGGCAGCTATGCAGAAACTCTCTAGCTCGGTGAGAACACACACATCTCTGTGCATCATTATTAATTTACGCTCTCACATCCCTCCTTGAAGAGGAAGGGAGGCAAGCCAGCAGCAGGGTGTGGAAAAATGTCTCATAACATATTATTATTAATTATTTTAAGTGAATCACCATAGTAGCATCAAGCATGACCCCCCCCCCCCCCTACAAATCATCCAGATTTGCGAATTTGTACATCCAGTATATGTGTGCTTGTGTGAGTGCAGGCCCCTTTGTGAAAGTGGGCTCCCGCTAGAGGGCATTGTGCAGACCTGCACTCAGATGATTGACAAACCACTGTAATTGCTCTGTCCTTAAAAATGCAATAAAAAGGGAGAGAAAGAGTTGGCTGTTGCTAGGGTAGCAGTTGCCAAGGTTACACAATCATAGCAACCATCCTCAAGCGCCTCTGCTGTTCGGTAAGGTGAACTACCTTTGCAGACAGACACAAATGAGTGAGATAGTACTGAAAATAAAGTCAATAAAAAAATGAGAGTAGAAAGGTCATGTAAGAACTATATTCTGCAGATATATCCTCTGTGTATCTTGCACCAAGCACGTTTTTTTGTCAGTGACTTTCATGCTACTCTTCTGTGGTTGTCTCTTTTGTCCCTCTGTTGTATTTACTGTCCTTTCTATTCACTCCTTTTCTCTCACTTTGTCTTTTATTAATCTTTGTGCTGTTTGTCATGGTTCCTTATCAGACAGAGGACAAGAACCCAGAGCTGAAGTCTGGCTTCATGGCCTCTTTCCTGGACTTCTTAAAGACTGGCAAGAAGCAGACTGGTCCTGGCATGGACCCTGTGGATTCTGTTTCTGTGAAGGGGGGTATTCGGCCTCTATCTCCTCCCCCACCACCTCCACCCCCACCTCCTCCGGCTCCCTCGTTTGGGGAGGGCGAAGGGGAGGGGTCCCTGGGACTGAGCAGCTGTCCGAGCCCCTGCAAGCGGCTGGATGAGGAGCTGAAGAGGAACCTGGAGACGCTGCCATCCTTCTCCTCCGATGAGGAGGACTCGGTCAGCAAGAACCAGGACCTGCAAAAGAGCATCTCCTCAGCTATCTCCGCCCTCTATGACACGCCTCACAGCCTGGTGTCAGCTCCACCCCCTCGCACGCCATCCCCGCCCACCCCACACATGCAGCAGACTCCCTCCCCCATCAACACACCCCCTCCTATTCCAGTGGAGCCTGAGCCTGAGCCTGTCACTCAAACACATGCTCAACCAATGGAAAATGAGGAGGAAGAGGAAGAAGAGACGCCACCTGCACTGCAAGCCAATGGACAGAGCCCACGGCTTCAACCTGCCACCCCAGAGCAGACTGAGGAGCAGCAACAAACAGAGATGGAGGAGGAGAAACTGGAGGAAGAGGAAGAGCAAGAGCAAGAGGAGGACGTGGAGGAGCTGGAGCAGGAGCAGGAGCAGGAGCAGGAGGAGGAACAGGAGCAGGAACAGGAGCAGGAACAGGAGCTGGAAAGGACAAGGGAAGAGGAGAGAGTTGAGCAGAGAGAGGCAGAGGAAGAGGAAATGAATGAGCCAGAGTATGAGATGCTGGGGCGACCTAAAGTTGAAGGTAGGAAGAAAGATGGTTCCACCATTAGCTGTAGCTGTAGTGTAGTTATGTTATAATTCCTTAAAAAGGCTATAATGTATGAAAGACATTGTCAATTAAAACATCCCAACACTAACATCATTTCCCCACTGTTCTCCCAATCACTCACAGATTCTCCATCGGAGCCAGCTCCTGTTCCAGCCCAACCCTCACCCCCCTCTCTCTCCCCCTCTCCTCCCACATCCTCATGTCCCTCTCCACTCCCTCCTCCTCCACTTTCCCTCCCCTCTCCTCTTCCATTAGAAGAGGAGGAGGATGAGGAGGAGCCCTCCCAGCCCCAGCTTCCTGAGGAAGAGGAGCAGCAGCTCCCACCTCGCAGTCCCTCCCCTCCCGCCCTTCCCTGTCCTTCTCCCTTCCCCCCAGC